>NC_059331.1:41057415-41376838 GCF_018350155.1 Leopardus geoffroyi
GCTGTCAGCACAGAGCCTGATGTGGGGCTTGAACCCATGAACCGTGAGATCACGACCTGAGCTGAAGTTGGATGTTTAACCTACTGAGCCACCCAGGCGCCCAAGCCCAAAGCCATTGTAAAGGGAATTGAATTTTCCTCTGAGTCCAGTGGGAAGCCATAGGGGTTCCTATAAAGAAAGGACATAATCTGACTTATGTTTTAAAATCTTCACTTTGCCAGGTCTTCGTGGAATCTATACTTTGTGAAAAACACTCTAGGAAGCACAAGTAAAGGGAGTCTATCTAGGTAGGAGGCTCCTACTCTAAAATGAATAAGAAATGGTCACGGCTTAGGACAGGATACTACCAGAATACATGGTGAGAAGTGTTCAGCTTCTGAATATGTTATAAAGCAGCAGGATTTCCTGATGGATAGGAAATGAAGGGACGGGTTTCTATATTGCAGCAGTAACAAACATTTCCTTGCAAAACTAGCTCAACAACTTTTGAGTTTTGGTTGTAACTGACCTCTTAAGAATCACTTCTCCTGAGTTGCTTCGAAGCCTTGCCTTCCCTTTCAAAGCATTTGCAAAATGGTAAGTCCCATTGATGAGCAGCTGCAAACACAGCATCTTCTGTCTGGTAAATATTAAAGATTGTTGCAATATGTCGTTCTGATTGACTGCAACGTAGGGTATGCGCCACACCTGAAGAATTCTGTCAAAAATGGAACCTTCTAAACAGTAGCAAATAGGTAATCAATACGTTGAATGGAAAGCTTACATTTTGAAATGGTGAATAAATAGTGTGGATGGTAGGGCATCCAAGGGGTGATGTATTATTGTGAGTGATGTAGCAGAGAGAGTTGGGAGCTCTGCCCATGCTATTATCTATCACTGTCACCACATCTCTTAACCCCTCTGAGATGAATGCCCTTGGTTGTAAAAGAAGCATTTTACTGTGATGATAGCTCTGTTCTGGTGTTCAATGTATTTTTGGCTCTGGCATTCTATGACCCTGTATATACTTGGAAATCAGGTGAGGAGAAGAAGCCTAGATAGACAACCAGGATTCTGAGCTTGCCTGGCACTCATTATTATTATTATTATTATTATCATCATCATCATCATCCTTTGTCCTCTTTTTTGTGTATATGTAAACTGGAGGTCAAGGACTGATCTCTTCTCTAACAATGTTTATTTCCATAGGCCATAAATCAGAGAGGTCATTATCACAATGATTAAGAACAGAGGTATGGTTTTAAAGCAGATTAAGCGTTAAATGTATTTTAGGAAAGTTGTGCTGTTATATAAAAATAAGATATACTGATAAAAACAATTTATTGCAATCACTGTTGATTGAAAGTTTAGTACTATGAGTAAAGTACTGTTAAATGTTTTACAAGAAATCTTTTGCTTCTACAGGTGCCTGGGTGGCTCAGTGGGTTAAGCGTCAACTCCTGATTTCAGCTCAGGTCATGATCTCAAAGTTCATGAGGCTGAGTCTTGCACAGGGCTCTGCCTGCTTGGGATTCTCTCTCTCCCTCTCTCTCTCCCCCTCATCCTGTCATGCTTTCTCCCAAAATAAATAAATAAACTTAAAAAAAATAAATCTTTTAATTCGAAACAAAAACAAGTGTAGGTCCTCTTCCAGGACATCCTACTTTCATACCCATTTCAGAGAGGGAAGGGGAGCCACAGGAAACTGGATCACTCGCCCCAAATTACATGAACGCAGGCAGTTGACCTCCGGAACCTATACCATCTGAATCACCATACTCCACTCTCTCCTCAAGGCACAGAGAGGGTGAGCACAGTGTCTGGCAATAATGTAAAGTTAATAAATGCAAGCTATTATGATGACGGTTATTATAGCAGTGGGAATTCAGTCCGTGCTGGGTAAGTGAATGAGTCCATGAGTCATCTACACTGAGGCATTGAGGTGATAATTGAAATCAGGAAGAAATGAGCTCATACAGGGGGAGAGGACAGAGAAGGGCTGAGGACTGAAATTTGGAAGCTGGATAACCGCATGCCCTAATACACACTTGGGTGGTGTTCAATCTGGAAGTGACTATGCTCATAACCTGCAGGAGAAACAAATATATCCTCTCGAACTGGTCTAGCGAGTCTTAGATTGGAGTTGTAACTCCTTAAAACTGTTTCTCTGACCTTGCTTCAAAATCTTGTCTTCCCTTTCAAAAACATTTGTAAAATGGCAAATCCTACCTCTAAAGGGTCCATGAAAATTTAGTTGTAAACACAACTGCTTCTGTTTGGTCAAGATTAATGTGTTCACGATAAGGATCTTTCTGGTTAATTGCTGTTGGAACTCCTGAGCTCAGTGTCAAAGTTGGGAAATGAACTCTTACAATGACTCAAAAGACAAGAGGCCATGTGCCCTTGAACATAATCCAGTCAAAGAGAGTGCAAAGGAAAACACGAAGACAGTTTTAAATTCATGGTGACATGAAATATCCCCATTGATTTTGTGAAGAAACCACCAGGTCATCATTTTCCAAGAGACTGTCCTTTGATATGGACCTGCCTGAAATGTCCTTTCTAAAACACAGCTCTTGACTTCACTGGTTAAACATTTATCAGTCCTCCAAAAATTATACTTTGCAAGTCTTGATGTCCAAAGTAATATTAAAAGAACCAAAGGAAAAGAAAATGTAGTCAATGAAATACAAACACTCAATTGGCTATGATGTACATTGGTAGATATGGTGATTAATATTTGGTAACATCCATCAGTGAGGTGTCATCCTATTGAGGCTGGGAGTTAGATATTATTAAAGTTGTTTCAAATGAATGACAGGGTCCTAACCCTGCCATATGACTATTATTGGGTAATTGTATCACACTTGGGCTAAATCAAATCAGGTGTCCATAAAGTCTGAATGGGATTAAGGTGAATAGTGTTATAAGCATGTTACTTTTAAAAATCTACCAATGCTCTTTGTTCTCTCATAACTACCTACGACACAGTTTAAAGTTACCAGAGATTTCAGTACCAGGAGTAGACTAGGTTTTTTTTTTCTTCCCATTAGGCTAGTGAGGAAGATTCAGTTTGAAATACTACCCAAAGATTTCTTCTGTCACTTCACGCTGTTCTCCAATGTCAGGTAAAATGGGGTTCATCCTGCACTAGAATCACCAGGGAACCTCGTGAAAAATGTAAATTTCTGGGCACCACTCCAGAAATACTAGAAATCCAGAAGGTAGTTTGAAGAATCTGCACTGTTGACAAAAATCCCCTACTTTCTATCAAGTTTGAAAATCAATGGGCAGGGCACAAAGACAGGTGGTCAAGTCTGACATCTGCTTCCTAATAGCTGTGTGACCCTGGGTGAGTAACTTAATGTTTCAGAGTCTACTCTTACTAGTGTATACAAAGAGGATAACACCAGCCCTGCTTATAACAAGGTGGCATGCAAGTTGAAATGAAGTAGCTATGTGAAACTGCTTTGTAAAGTACATATGCATAAGACACTATTACTGTTGCCTAGTCATTTCCCTCCTCCTTATCCATTCAGCTGGATTAGGATGCCATGGGTAGCAATTACTGTCAAACACGGGCAAAGAATTAAAGAGGTGTTTGATGTCTTCATTCTAATTCTCACGCAGCCCGTTTTAACCTCATAATTGTAAATTATGAAAAGGGATGTGTCTGTCTTCAATCTTTTCAATAAGCATTGGCTTGTAAAATTTTTCTCTATGATGTCGTCCGTGTTTTGAATCTGCTCTATTTATCCATCTATTATGTGGAAAATTGCAACTTTCAGATGAGAACTTCTCCGCTCTCACCCAGCCATGATGAATTACCATCAGTAGCAACAGCTCTTGTGAAAATAGGGAAATATGTCTGCTTCAGTACACATGGCTAAGAACTGATAAATAGAATGGACATTTCTTGATTCTAAAATAATATTGATTGATAGACACCTTTGGTTCAGTAACATCACTTAGGATAAATTACATATGCAGAAAAAGGTATGTATTTATATAGATGTATCTTTTTTTAATCAAAAAAATTTTTAATGTTTTATTTATTTTTGAGACAGAGAGAGACAGAGCATGAGCAGGGGAGGGGCAGAGAGAGAGGGAGACACAGAATCTGAAGCAGGCTCCAGGCTCTGAGCTGTCAGCACAGAGCCCAACACGGGGCTCGAACTCACGGACTGTGAGATCATGACCTGAGCCGAAGTTGGACGCTTAACTGACTGAGCCACCCAGGCGCCCCTTTATATAGATGTATCTTAATTTTACTTACAAGAAGGAAATGAAATATACAAAAGGGGACAGAGTTGTGTCAAATTCATGTCAGTCTTAGATAAAAAACAATTTAATCTGAAAAACCCATATGAAGTGACATAATCTCCCAATAATGATTAGAAGATGTTAAAACAAAAATGTAATGGCTAGGAAATAAGATGTATGTGCTAGATTGTAGTACTTGTTTAAGTATTTACTGCTCCGCCTTCTAGACCCATTTCTTTGATAGCACTTCCAATGGCCTGTCCCTCCTAGAGGACACTCAGGACCCAAGGTGGCTATCAACCTTGGCCATGAGACTTGATTTTGCCAGAGAAATGTAAGTAGAAGTGACATGTGCTTCTGGAACAGAAGCTTTGAGTTACTGGCTAATTCGGCAATCACTCTCCCAGTAATGCTCCAAGAAAGCAACTGCCTCAGATAAGGGTGCTCCTTCAGCTGTCATCACAGATAAAGACAACCTGGAGGAGACCTGATGTGGACTGCCATTGTCATGTCACTAGAGTGAGAAATGAAACTTCATTTTTCTGAACCGTTAAGATTTGAGGGGCTATTTGTTATTGTAGCATAACCCAGTGGGACCTAATTCATGTAGCATGTTCATTCTATTCCACCCTCTCCTTTTTTATTTGTAATCAATACTTACAAATAAATACTGACAGGGAAGTTTGGTTATGCTCCATATGCGAGTCTTGATCTCTGGCTATAAAACGTATAGGTTAGTTGCTGGCTAAGAGGAACGCTTTTTCACATTGAGCATACAAAATGTTCACCTACTAGGCTGGAATGAACGCAGCCCATCAGATGGATGGGAGATTAGGGGCTGTGATGACATGCTTGGACAGAACAGAATAATATATATATTTTCTAACATTCATTTTTGAGAGACAGAGACAGAGCATGAGTGGGGGAGGGGCAGAGAGTGGGGGAGACACACAATCAGAAGTAGGCTCCAGGCTCTGAGCTGTCAGCACAGAGCCCGACGTGGGGCTTGAACTCACGGACTGTGAAATCATGACCATGAAATCGTGGACTGTGAAATCATGCTGAAGTCAGACACCTAACCGACTGGGCCACCCAGGTGCCCCAGAACAGAATAATATTTTATGTTAGCTATGGTGGGCTTTGTTGTCCATTTGTGGTTTGATTCTGCTATTTTATGTTAGCTTTGTTTTTTGAAAAACTGAAATGATTGTATTTTTCTCTTTATCAGTTTTCAATTATGCATTATTTTAGAATTTTTTAAGTGGCTTTGAGTATGCATCCTTGTTTTGAAACAGTTTGCCTTAAATTAGTACTTGTATCACTTCCCAAATGATGCAAGAAATCTAAGAGTATTTAATCCTTGGATTCTTCTCCTGCCCTTTGTGCTGTGGATGCTATGGTCTTCTACATGGCATGATTTCTGTTGAAAATTCAGTTCTTAGACTTGCCACTTCTTTGAAAATAGTGAGTTTTTTTTCCCTGGATGATTTCATGACTTTTACTTTTGTTTGAGTTTTCAAGAGTTTGACATTGAACTCTATGTGCCAGTGTAATTTTCTTTCTTTATCCTGCGTGGGAATCACTGAGCTTACAGAATCTGTAAATCGATTTCTTTAGTATAAGATCAGTATGAACACTTTGTAATTAACTCTGAGACTAATGCTCCCATAAAAACCAAAGATTTTGATAATTACAAAAGAAAAAAGATAAAGTGAGATTTAATCAAAAGTTGAAAACTTCTACTCTTCAAAGGACATCTTGAAAACATGAAAACATGAAACTACAGACCGGGATAAAATATTCCCAATAAATATACCTGACAAAAGATTCATAGCTAGGATGACTAAGGAATTCCTCCTTGGGGAAAAAGAGAATTCCTCCCAATAATAATGAAACAAAAAGCCCAACTTAAAAAAAATATGCAGAGGCTTTGAATATACAAATGACCAATAAGTACTTTTCAAAGTACTCTACATCATTATTCATCATTGGAAATCCAACTTACAACCTGATGAGATACTACAGCATGTTCATTGGAAAACTAACATTAAAAGTTTGACATCATCAAGTGTTGCCTATGATATGGAGTCACTTGGACTTTCATATGTAGTTGATGTACAATACTAGTCGCACCTTGGAAAAAGGTTTGGTAGTTTCCTATAGATGTAAATTTAGGACTCAAGGAGGTTATGTGATTAATCACAAAAGTGCATCAAAAGTCAAATGTATTTCTTTTAATGATGATGTCTCTTACTTATTTATTCACCTGTACATGGATGTCTGCTGCTTCCATTTTGGGGTCATTATGTATAAAGCTGCTATGAATATGCATCTACAAGATTTGAATTAACATCTGAAGAGGATGTTGAGAAATTGAAACCTCAAAAATTGAAGGTGGGAAATAATTGTATAACTACACTGATGAGCAATATTTCTAAAAATTGAACAAGTGAAGAATTGTAGAGGTACCTAAAAAACTACTAATATTCTGTTCTTTAAAATCTGAGGTTTGAGATAGCCTTGGAGAAAAACCCAGAATGCAGCTTTCCCCTGCTCTTTGGAAATACCAACTTCTAAGAAATAATCAAGATATTTAACAACTATGTGGCTTGGGTACTAGCCAGTAAGGATGGGTGCCTGGCCTGGAGGCTCTCTACTGTACCTGGGGTTGACTCTGAGATTAATGGATTAGAAAGTGGTTCAAGCACTCCAAGAGATCGTGAGAAAGGGGCCAATGGCAGTAGCTCAACTAACCAGTGTGAAGGTAAATTTTGGATTTTAACAGGTAATATAGTAAAATAATATCACTTGTACTTAACAAGTGGTACCAGCACTTTCTACCTTGATATCACACCTGGACACATCCTTCTAGTATACTTGGGGGCACCAGAAAAAGCATTCATCTTAAGTCTATCCTGAGGTTTCCTTTCAGTTCTTCCTGGGCCTCTGTTTTTCATTCTCATTGGGTACTACTGATTCAAGACTGTATTTACATCAAATATGACCTTCCATCATTTATAACTAGCAAATCACCAAAAAATTGACCATTAGATATTTCTTTTATGGGGATTCAACAACCATCATGGTCTCCATTGCATGCCCACACGTGGTACCTTGTTGCCCACCATCATCTTTACCCATTACCTGGGCACCATGCCCTAAAGTTTCTTCTGTTTGTATTAAATCCCCAATTCTTGCTTTTTTTGAATACCCAAATCTCTTCTTTTCATCATTCCAGCTTCCCATCCATGCCTGTCAATCATCAATACATTTATTCCCTCAAGACATAGTTGGGTCTCTTCTATAAACATGGCACTGTGGAAAAATAAACAAAACTGTACTAGGTCCCTACCCTGATGAAGCTTATAGTCTTACTAGGGAAACCTATGTTTAAGAAACAATTACACTAGAAATGCCAAATTGAAAGGGTGCAAAGTAAAGGGGAAAGAGAGGAAAGAGAGCACACAACAGGGGTATGGGAACTGTTGGGTGTGGGGAGGGGCACTGTGGCTTCCTGAAGGAAGTGATCATCATGCTGAGATCTGAAGAACGAGTGGGAGGCAGTCTTGACTGTGGCACTCCCTTAGTAGACACGCCAGGCTGCAGGTGGAACAAGTTGAAATCTCTCTTTAGACACATAGATAAGGTACTTTAATTCATGAAACCAGTATCTAACACCAGCTGGCCTTATTTTGGACTCTACACTGTAGTGAGGCTCTCATGGATTGATGATTATTGCTATCTCTGGCTTCATTGTTCCCCTTTTGGAGTTAAAGACTTATCGATGAGACAAAGACACTCATAAATGAGCAAAACAATTTAGCTCTATAGCCTGGGACATTATTGTCAAAAGGCACTTAAAATAAAAGCTTAAGAGCAATTTCTTTCCATGTCTTCTGTATGAAACTAGAGGGTGCTCTAGTTTCCCTACTCCCCAACTCTCCCTATCATTCAACACTTGGAAACAACTTAATTCCTTACAGCTTAAGTTTTTTTTTAATGGAGCTATTGTTTAAGGAAAAGGAGTTGAAAATCTTTTAGTAGGAGAAAATAAATCTATTAAAATATAAAGATCCATTTTCACATTAATTTTTAAAAGGCAGTGTGTAACTAAGATATCACCTCACGCCAGTCAGAGTGGCTAAAATGAACAAATCAGGAGACTATAGATGCTGGCGAGGATGTGGAAAAACAGGAACCCTCTTGCATTGTTGGTGGGAATGCAAACTGGTGCAGTCACTCTGGAAAACTGTGTGGAGGCTCCTCATAAAATTAAAAATAGATCTACCCTATGACCCAGCAATAGCACTGCTAGGAATTTACCCAAGCGATACAGGAGTGCTGATGCATTGGGGCACTTGTACCCCAATGTTTATAGCAGCACTTTCAACAATCGCCAAATTATGGAAAGAGCCTAAATGTCCATCAACTGATGAATGGATAAAGAAATTGTGGTTTATATACATAATGGAATACTACATGGCAATGAGAAAGAATGAAATACGGTCTTTTGTAGCAACGTGGATGAAATTGGAGAGTGTTATGCTAACTGAGATAAGTCATACAGAGAAAGACAGATACCATATGTTTTCACTCCTATGTGGATCCTGAGAAACTTAACAGAAGACCATGGGGGAGGGGGAGGGGAAGGAAAAAAAAGTTAGAGAGGGAGAGAACCAAACCATAGGAGACTCTTAAAAAGTGAGAATAAACTGAGGGTTGATGGGGGGGGGGGAGGGAGGGGAAAGTCGGTGATGGGCATTGAGGAGGGTACCTGTTGGGATGAGCGCTGGGTGTTGTATGGAAACCAATTTGACAATAAATTTCATATTAAAAAAATAAATAAAAACTAAAAAAATAAAAGATAAATAAATATCATGTGGAACTCCAAAAAGTAAATCAATAAATAAATAAAAGGCAGTGTGTATACAGGTAAGAGGAAAATAATCCAAAAAATGTTGCTTAAAATTTGGAAATTCCTAACACATTTGGGGTTTCTGGATAATATGAAAACAGAGGAAATGAGTTGACCATTTCCGATGAGGTCAGTGGGCCACTGGTTCATCTAACTATGTAATTAATTGTAAGGTGATACTTCTAATTACCTTACAGATCACCCAGGTCATCCTCTTAGAGCTGACCTAGACTGATGGGGCAGAGGAAGCCCTCATTCACTGTTAGAAATTCTTCAAGTTTTAATTGCTTCCAGTCAGGAAGCCTTGAATTAGTTTTCACTATGTTGTGTTTTACTTTGTGTGCTTTTGAAATGCCAAAGATTAAGCCTCTGTGGCACCCCACAGCAAGACTGGCCATTATGCATCTTACCATACAGCAATAGCAATAGCCTAACATGTAACCAGATTTCATTAAGATAAAACTGAAAAAAGGTTTTGCACTTAAATATTGTGGAAATAAATAAAGGCCACCCAAATGAGAACACAGGCTATTTCTTCAGAGCTTGATATAGCAAAGGAGTCAGTGGCCATCACTGTGTTTTGGCGAACTCTAAGAGAGGCAGAGGTGTGGGAAAGCCTCATCACAGAAAGAGGGGAAAGCTTTAAGTGCACCCTGCTTGGAGGCTGCTTACCCAAGTTAACTAGAAGTGGGACATCCCATGTTACCGGTTAGGGGTACATGTTTGGCTTTCTCTGATTGATCTTAACTTGTAAGGAGGGGTAAAAGGCCAGGAATCACAATTTTAACAATAAATAAATTGCAAGGAATAACAAAGAATAACAATAATTAAGACCTGACCCCTGTGGGCCAATGTTAAAGGGGTGTTTGCTTGGTTTTCGGGGTTGTTCTTGGGAGACAGCAGTCTGATTACTGCAAGTTTGACTTAGAGATAACCAGCTAATTAATTTCTTCGGATGGTTGCTGTGGTTGGTTTCCAGAGCTGGTTGCTGAAGATTGTAGGTTAAAATTTATTATTATTATTATTATTATTATTATTATTATTATTATTTTTATTATGCCTAGCCATTTTATGTTTTTATGTTCAGTCTTTCAATATATTTATGAGGTATACATCTTAGAAAGTGTAAGTGTCTATGTGTCTTGTTATGCTGGGTTTTGTTTTACTTCTGGCTTTTGCAAGTTTCTCAAGTACCTTGTTATCACATGATTTAGGGGAGGTTAAGAGATAGGACAACAAAGTTTGCAGTACAAAACTCTCTTTAATCCTATCTGGGCAGAGGCAGGCAGAGCTAATTAAACTCTAGAAGGATACAATACAAATGGGAAAGACTGAAACCCTGAAACTCAGTTGGGCAACGGATAGGCCAGGCACTGCCAGGGATGAGAAGGAAGAGAAAGAAGGTTCAAGAATCCAACTCTGATAGAGATTTGGGATCAAGTGCAGCCTTAGAGGCACAGAAAAAAAAATCAGTCGTTACATTTATTTACTATCATTAAATATGCTTTCAGTTCATGCTAAGGGCTATGTTGAACATCTTTCCTTCACTATTTTGTATGTTCCTTATTAAAATCCTCTGAAGTCAGTTTTTAGACCATCGCTTTCTACAGATGGGAAGATTAAGGCTCAGAAAAATTAAGTGTTTTGCCCAAATCTCTCAGTAGTGAAGAATTCAGCTGGTATTGCAGACCAACAGGCTGACTCTGGAGTCACATTTGTGTTTGGCCCCTCTTCACTGCCTCCCAAGCTCCTACTCCAAGTGGCCTACTATACGCCCTCAAGCTGCACAAGTCTCTTGGCACCAGACAGCCCTCTTAGGGAATTTAAGAGAAAAGTGACTCAAATGGTGAGGATTAAAGGATAATGCCATCTTTCCCCAAATGTCTCCTCCTTTGAGCAGAAAGAACAAAGAAATTTTCGGTCCATTGCCTAAGCAAGTAACCAACCAGAGTAAGAAATTCCAGTGTCTCCCCCATTCTTTACATTTTTTTATATGAGAGAATGTTGAAAAGTCTTCTTTCTGACCTGCTTGGGGCGGGGGGGGGGGAAGGGAAGAAGTTCCTAGGGAGAAGAACACTAGAGGGGATTGGGCTGGTGGAGAAAGTCTTTGGCATCTGAACTGGAGTTTCTCCACACCCCTTTTCTGTTGGGAGGTTGTTAAATTATTATTTGCTAAGTGCAACACATGGTGCCAGATGGTGAGCCATGGTTCCACAACAGAGCACAAGAGCAATTCAAACAGATATATTTATTCTCCCAATGAAAAGGAAATACACAGTACTTCTGGAGGGGATATACAGCATGCCTTGAAGTGCCAAATGGGAGGTCAAGGCAGAGCAGGTAGGGTATAAAGGGAGATGGGGTGGGGAAGGGGAAGAGAGAGAGATAAGGAAGGGGTAAAAAGAGGGTAAGGATCCATGGGTAGAAAGCTTTGGGGTTCTCAGGCTAGGGCTGGATTGGTCAACTGAAACAACAAGAATTTTGGTAACCCACATGGGTATACATAATGGGTGCATAAGGCATTCAGGTGCCGGCAAGTAGGCAAGACTATTGATCACAAGGGTGATTCTATCAGGCAGTTACATTTGTTTGTCCCTCTGTAGGTTGCTATCTAGGACATGTACTTGCATGAGGCATCTAGTCAAAGTTAAAGGTCTCTATAGGCCACTTGGCCAAACAAAATGGATGACAAGACAATGATACCATCAAGTAGTTTAGCTCAACTTGACACTTCTCTTTAGTAATCAGTTTACATGAACAGGGAAGAGTATATAGAGATGACTGATGGTGGTAGGGATTCTTCACCTGGGGTACAAGTTCTGGAAAGCCTGGGGTACAAGTTCTTGGCACCGTTTGTTGATAGTTCTCTTTAGATTGTGGACTACTTACCGCCCATTTAAACTGATGAATTTCAATAGAAAGGTATCATGAAGTTGAGCAGATAGAAGGTATTCAGAGGTGGGCAGAGAGGAATAGCATCCTCTTTAATTTGGAAGCTTCGGTAATGATGTAATACCTGGACCAAGTCTTATGAAATGTACTTCAGCAGCAAAAGAAGCTTGGAGAAAAGTATGTGCAGTGCAAAGAAAGGGAGGACTACATGAGCAGAGGGGACTGTCCAAGTGGGAGGACTATAAGCAGACTGGTGTGCATAGAGTCAAAAACACAAGGTGGGTGGCAATACTGAACCAGAGATCCTTAACCTCTCTGTAAATTCAGGATTATTTGTAACAAAGAGGGATGTTGACGATGCAAAGAAAGTCAAATGAACCCAAGCATTGTCAAAGGAAGCTACAGAGAGGTTAGCACCAAAACTGTAAGCTTCTCAGTGACCATGAGTTCTCCACCTAGCAACCATTTTGAGGGGCCAGAAGACCAGAAGGGTAAATAGTTTATAACTATCTCTGAGACTACCCCTCTCCCTTCAAAACCACAAGTCCCTCTCAAAAATTGAGAATTATAAAAGAAGGCAAATCCTTAAATAAAAACTCATTTTTAGGTTCTTTGTCAAAATCACTGGTCATGATCTTCTTTGATGTTTAAGAGACTCACAAATAGATTCCATACAGACTTTTTTTTTTGTCTTGGAAAGTCAGATTCTTTTTTTCTCTGATATGACTGTAAGTGAAGACAATAACCATGCCTGGTCTGTTCACCAATGCATACTGAACCAGTACCAAGGACAATGCGTGGAGTACTGGCAATTGTGAAACATTTAGTGACTTTATATCCAAAAGAAAAATTCTTGATAATCTTGATAATGCCATTTAATAAAATTATTTTTTAAATATAATACATAGATGTTTTTTAAGTTTATTTATTTTGAGAGAGAGAGAGAGAGAGAGAGAAAGAAAGAGAATTGGGGAGGGACAGAGAGGGTAAAAGAGAGAATCCCAAGCAGGCTCCGCACTGTCAGCTTAGAGCCCAGCATGGGGCTGCAAACCACAGACCACGAGATCATGATCTGAGCCAAAACCAGTAATCAAACACCTAACTGATTGAGCCATCCAGGCGTCCCAATACATAGTTCCCGTTAAAAGTGTATAGCCCATTTATTTATTCACCTGTTGACTGCACTTGAATTATTCAGAGTTTGAGGCTGTTAGGAACAAAGTTTCTATGAACATTCGTGTATAAGTTTTATGTGGATGTATGTTTTCATTTCTCTTGGGTAAATACCTAGGAGTGTAATTGCTCAGTGGTAGGATAGTCTTATGTTTACTTTTGAAAGAAACTTCCAGGGCACCTGGGTGGCTCCGTCAGTTCAGCATCTGACTTCTGCTCAGGTCATGATCTCAGAGTTCATGGGTTTGAGACCTACATCAGGCTCTGCATTGACAGCTCAGAACCTGGAGCCTGCTTAAGATTCTATGTCTCCCTTCCTCTCTGCCCCTTCCCTCACTTGTGCTCTCTCCCTTAAAAAACAAACAAACTAACTAACAAAAACCACATCCATCACCAGAAAACAACCTACAAACCATTTCCCATTCCATTTTCAGGTTACCTTCCCACCAAATATGTTTGAATTCAAGTGGTTTCATATTATCACTGAATTTTATGGTGTGAGTCTTTTAATTTAGCCATTCTGGTGGGCATGCAATGGTAACTCAATGTAGCTTTTACTTGCATTTCTATGATGAATAATGATGATGAACACTTTTTTCTGTGCTTATTAGTCATTCAAATATCTGTTCAAAACCTTTCCTCATTAAAAAGATTGGGCTTGTCTTCTTAGATTGAATATAACACCTGAATGTGAATTGTTTTTCAGATATACTTATTTGGTCTATTTTATCATAATGTGTTGCATCTTTTCATTTTTTCCGAAGAGTCTTTTGAGGAGAAGTTTTAAAATTTCAATTATAGCCCAATTTATCAATGTTTTTCTTTTATAATTTTTAATTTCTGAGATTGACTAGTCTCAGAAATAGTTGCAAGGTATTTTCTGTAACCTCTGGCCCCTCAAATTTAGACTTTCAGCTCCAGTCATGGTGTAGCAATCCAAAGCAGGCCAACATGCCCACTCCAGGAAACAGAAAAGCCAGTTACCAAAGACCTATATTTGAAGATATTGGGGAGCTACAGAACTAATAAGAACTAGATTATCTGGGACTCGGGGGGGGGGGTTGGAGGGACTTCTGATGTGAGCTGAGAATCACTAGTCATTTTTTCTCCTGAGATATTTGCTGATACAGGCTAAAGACTGGCTAAGGCTTAATCCAGACAGAGAAATTCTACTTGAGCAAAGAGTAAACTTGAAAATTTTTTTGCGGGCACTTGATCCTGGCTGATGGATTGGAAATTTTAAGAGGCCCCAATGCCATTGGCTTTCCTCACAAGACATTTACTAAGTTCTGGACTGTACATGGGATGCTAGGAGAATAGACATAAGGACCCTAAAGCATGAGCGAAATTTCCAGTAATCTTCATGTGCTTCCAAGACAAAGTAGAGAAAAGTCTTCTTGACACATAAGCACTTTGTCTTTTCTAACTCTTGCCAAATTTTGAATCTTTGGCAATGGAATGTTCAAGAACTAAGCTCAAATCCCTTGAGACAGCCTTGAGTCTCTTGCTGTTTTCTAGGTATAGAAATTCAGGGTTACAAACTAACATCACGTGGGCCATACCCCAGAAACAAGGATGAAGCAGAGAAGGATCAGATTTTATTCACAGTTTAGTCTAGTCCTGAACTAGCTCATGCTCTGCTTGGATTGAGAAAACAGGCTTTCCCCTACCTTCCAAACAGAGCAGAGGGTAACTCTCTTTCTGGGACAAGTGTCACTTGTAACTTCAAGGGTTATTTTAAATACAATGTCTGGCAGAATTCAAAAAGTACTAGACAGGCAATGCAGAATAAAAATGTGTCCAGTAATTAAAGAAACAAACAACAGAGGCAGGCCCACAGATGGCCCAGATAAGAGAAATACCAAATAACGATTTTATAATGGCCTTGATGAGTAAGGGAAGATGGATAAAATGGAAGAAAAGAGTTATAATTTCAGCATAAATTATAAAAATCATCAAATATTGTAGAAATTAAAATAATTGAATTACACATAAACTGAACAGGCTTAACAGCAAATTAGAAATAGCAAAGATAAGAACAGTGAACTTGAAAATGACTCAATAAAAATTGTTCAAACTGAAGCCTAGAGAGAAAAGATAATTAAAAAAAAGAGTTTAAGAGATGTGAGGGACACAGCTAAAAGTCTAAACATACATTTGGAGACTTAGAAAGTATTAGAGGGACAGACAAGAATGGGTCAGAAATAACAGCTGAAGAAATAATGATGAGTCATTTTTCAAAAATGGTGAAAAATCTCATCTCAGTTTCTATAAGCTCAACGACTCCCAAACAAGCTAAAGAATATTCCACGACCTATTATTGTCAAATTGTTAAAAGCCAAAGGAAAAGAAAAAAATCTTGAAATCGTCCAGGAACACACACACACACACACACACACACACACACACACACACAGTACTTTTAGAAGACAAACTGTAAGACTAAGAGCTAACTTTTTTTTTTTTTTTACAATTTTTTAAAAGTTTTTATTTATTTACTTTGAGAGAGAGAAAGAGAACATGTGGAGGAGGGGCAGAGAGAGAAGGGGAACGGGATCAGAAGCAGTCTTTGTGCCGACAGCAGAGAGTCTTATGTGGGGCTCAAACTCACCAACTGTGAGATCATGACCTGAGCCGAAGTCAGATGCTTAACTGACTGAGCCACCCAGATGCCTCAGAGCTGACTTTTTAATAGACACTACTAATCTTTAAGAAATGAGGAAAATGATAAAAAAAAAATAAAATAGAAACAAATGAGGAAAATGAGAACAACACTGATTAGCAACATTTCCAATTTGGCAAAATTTCTCAAATTCAAGGTGCTCAGGCCTTTCCACTGAGCAATTCCATTTCTCCCTTTGATCACACATGTCTATGAGAGCAAGAAATGGAAAACAAACTATCATCAATAGGAGAATGAATAGTTTTATAAACCATGATATAAACACTCAACATTGGTAAATCTCAATAAGTTGCATCAACAAACGTACAATTACCCTGTACGTATATATTTATATATATAACTTGTATATAAAATATTATGTCTTATATATAATACATTACTATATTTTATATGTTAATGTTATATTAACATATATCTACATAATTTATAGAGTACGTACTTTGTATAATTTATATGAAATATAAATATTTGAAAATATATGTTAATGTAAAATTATAGACATATGAAATATGCATCATATAAATATATTTATAAAATCTATGTTTATATATAATGTAAAATGTCAGAATAGTTTGTAATGTTTATCAATATAAAATCTTCAAACTGTAAAAAACATACGTAGATCAGAGAGTAATTCAAAAGGAAAGCTCAATTCTATATATATATATTTTTAAGTTTATTTTTTTTTGAGAGACAGAGTGAGAGAGAGAGGGAGGGGGCAGAGAGAGAGAGAGAGAGAGAGAGAGAATATCTCAAGTAGGCTCTGTACTGTCAGTGCAGAGATCACTACCTGAGCCAAAATCAAGAGTTAGATGCTTAACAGACTGAACCACCCAGGTCCCCCTCTATCTTGTCTAATTCTTTAAAATAATGAAGAAATGAAATAACTCGACAATGCTGACTGGTGGAACACAGGCCTTCTTTTTCTTTTTCTTTATTCTTACCTGTATGTTTGAATGATCTCACTCTAACATCATTTAAACATAATTACGAAGCCTTAGAACACAGAGGAAATTAAACACCATGTGTTTCCAGAGTTGTTTAAAATTTTTTTGATGTTGGAAGGGAATAGTATGACTTAGGGCATTTCTAGTTCTTTGTGATGCCATCATAAACTCAGACCACTACCTGTATAGTGGAGCCATCCATACAAGTGAACTTGGCTGCAAAAATCATAAATAGTATTTCTGTTTCTACTTGATCTAAAAAGAAAGCACAAGTGTGAAATACTCAGATGAGAAAAAAAAAATCTACCCAAATAAACCCCTTGAAAACTTATGGGTTGTTTATTTGTTTATGTATTTATTTATGTATTTGTGCATGTGTGTGTGTGTGTAACGTTACAGAATCTAGTTACTTTTTCCTTTGGGGTCTTTGTTATGAAAGGAAATTTCTTAGTATTTACTGCGTGACATTTCTGCACAGCTTATCAGCCAATGCCCTCTTTGCTCAGAAGTGTTTAGGTATTACAAGAAAAGGCCGCTTACTGGGTGTCATAAAACCCATTTTCAGATGTGCTCTTTCCAGATGCCTTAGCTTAACCTGACTGCATGGGATTGTTTCGCATGATGGATGGTACCCTGTAACATCTGCAGGCTGCAATGATTATCTGAAGTTACGGTCAAAGCCAAGCCCCATACCAAAAAATGAGTAACTTGTATTCATGAAAGTGGTTTTACTTCTTGCACAAATGGCCAACAAGCTGTTATGCTAAAGGGTTTTGTGTATAAATTCATCAAGGGGAAAAGGTCACTTAAAAGAAAAAAAACTCACCCTGTGAACTTGGAAATCTAAGTATGAGGGAGGGGTAAGAACTAAAATATACTATAAATCAAGCAGCTTTTGAATTTACCTTCCATGCTAATGACTTCTACAGTGCTCCTTATATCAATAGGGTTTCCAAAATTTAAATTATTGCCTCTCAAAGTTTTACGTAAAAGGTAGCTAGCTTACCTGTTTTAAATGAGCAGAGAGAAATTTTATCATTCATTTGTGATCTCTCAGGGACTGAGATTACATAAAGATTTTAATGATTTAAACAAGGAAATCAGATCAGATTATGCTGCATTTATCACACCTCTCAGCAAAAACAGACTAGAGGCACTTTACTTTTTCTTTCCTCCTCTTTTTTTCTCTGCCTAGGAAGAAAATTTTACTGTGAAAATTTATGGGTGAAGACATAAAGCTGCAACCTAAGCAGATGGCATGGTAGTTTGACCTTAACTTTCATTTTAAATCAAGCTCAGATCACTTGCATTCCAAAAAATAGTAAATTGCAATTTTTTTCCTGCTTTTAACAGTGAGTCACACATACATCTCTGAACAGTATCATTTCCTTGGGGCACAAGGACAAGTACGTATGGACTGCTATTTCCTTCTTGACTTTGAGAGCAAAATGGATGGCATCCTTATTATGGAAAGATCAACACCAAATGTCACCAGAAATCCATCAGAGAGGTACTTTCTACCTCATTGGGCCAGCCAGGCACTTCTTCCCATTAACAAATAACCAGTTAGACAATAAACACAGGGAAAGGAACCAGTGGACTTTATCAAAGCGAAGGTAGAGTGTATCAAAAACAACAATGGGCTCTTTGATACCTTCAGTTGATGGTACCATATGAGGCAGAGATGAAGGAAAATGAATCGCTGCTGAAAGATACAAAATTATAAATAAGAAATTTGCTATAGGAACTTGAAAGATGCCTAGAACTTGAAAAGTCCTAGAATTTAATCTTCACATCTACTTCTCAAAAGCCTTGCATGGGGCTCCTGGGTGGCGCAGTCGGTTAAGCGTCCGACTTCAGCCAGGTCACGATCTCGCGGCCGTGAGTTCGAGCCCCGCGTCAGGCTCTGGGCTGATGGCTCAGAGCCTGGAGCCTGTTTCCGATTCTGTGTCTCCCTCTCTCTCTGCCCCTCCCCCGTTCATGCTCTGTCTCTCTCTGTCCCAAAAATAAATAAACGTTGAAAAAAAAATTAAAAAAAAAAAAAAGCCTTGCAACGTGAATACACTTTGATCCAGCCACCTAATTCCTGATGGTCTTAGCAAGAACTGTTTTAATACATGTGCAAAGCTATGCATCCAAAGATTGCTTTCACAGCACTGGTTATGATACTGGAAGATGTGGACCAATCTGAATATCTACCAATAGAAGACAGATGAAATACATTATGGCACAGCCATCCAACAGAGTATCATAGTTATAAAAATAATGCAAATCTTTATTTCTAAGAAGCACATTATGAAGTAAGTTCATAAAAACTAGGCTACCTAATAAAAAGTACAAAAATAAATAAAATGCAAACCCATCTTTGTAAATATTTTCCCTCAGTACAAAATCATGGTGAGAATGGATTTTGACTTAAATAAGTCACAGGAGAAAGAGTCTAAGTACTTAGAACAAAATCTGTTTAGAATAATAGAAGGAATCTTGGCCAGCACTTCACACCAAACACAAAAATCAATTCTAGATTGATAGTTGATCTAAATGTAAAAGATAAAACAATTAAGGTTTTAGAAAAATAAAACAGAGTATCTCCTGTCCTGGGGTAGTTCAAGATTTCTTGGGCAGAACACAAGAAGTACTTTTATAAAAGAAAAAAGGTAATTTGCATTACATTTAAGGAACTTTATCAAAAGAATTTATCAAAAAATACCATTTAGAGGGTGAAAATGTAACCCACAAAATGGGGGAAGATATTCACAGAACATAAATAAGAGCAAAGACTAGCAACCTGAACCTACAAAGGTACTTGCTAGATCAATAATGGAAAAAGCAGATTACCTAATAGAAAATGAGACAAAACACATGAATAGGCAAATGGCAAAGAGAGAGAGAGAGAGAGAGATCAAAACATAAGAAAAGGTACTCAGCTTCAACAGTTATCAAAGACATTTAATCCCTAATGAGGTATTATTTCGTACCATCAGAATGGCTAAACTAAAAAGAAAGATAATACTAAATATTAGTAAAGGTAGGGAATAATTGGAACTTTGATAGACTGCCAGAAAGTACAATTACTTTCAAAACTATCTCTATTTACTAAAGCTAAATATATGCCTATCCTATGACCCAGTGATTTACTTTTAGGTGTGCAACCAAAAGAAATGCATAAATTTGTGTATCCAAAGACTTGTGGTCAATATTCACAGTAGCACTAATCATAATCCCAAACCAGAAGCCATCCAAATGCCCACTCATAGTACAAGGGATAAATACTGCCATAGCTATACAACAGAATCCAAGAAAGCAATGACAATAAATAAATGTAATGACATGGGAAAGTCTCAACATGATGTTGAACAAAAGAAGCCAGGCACAAAAGAACATAAATTGTAGGAGTTTGTTGAGGAAGTCTTCAGAAACAGGTGGAGAAAATCTCTGTTGCTAAAAATCAGTGGTTACCTGTTGGACAGTATCTCCTTGGATAAGCTTGGGCAGGTATTCTCGTGCTGATAACATTTTATTTCTTGATCTGAATCATGCTTGTAATGTACATTATATGAGTACATCCACTCAGAGAAAACAAAACTGCACCCTGTACTTAGATTGTGTGCACTTTTCTGCTATGTATTTTGTACTCCTATGAAACGTTTTTTTTTTAAGTGGGTATAAAACATTAAAATGTTGCACTGAAATACTGCTTCCCACAAACTTAAGTATTGTGAGTCCTAAAATAGCAGATTATATAGCTTACATGTTAGCATACACTAATTCAAAGAAAGCAAATGCAGCCCTTAGAAAAAAACAGAGACATGTTTGTTACTATTCTAAAGTCTTCATATTGAGGAGCATGTCTACAGTGAGATCTAATGTATGTTCTCATTCTTGCCTTTTGTCAATTGGAAGCTCATCTGAGTATTTTTCAGCTTTCCACTTTATTTTTTCCCCCATAGATCCTCTTTCTTCAAGGAAACATTTGACATTTAAGATGATTTCATAAGTTGGGAAATACCAGATGACAGAGCATTACCAAAGAAATATAAAGCGATTAATGTCTCTCACCACATCCTGGCTTTCTTACATTTCTAGGTTTCTTTGCAGTTTTTAAGGGTGATGTCCTATATCCCAGAGGCAGCGCCTGAAATCTAATACTCTGCTCAGTGATTAGCTACATTAATTACTGGCCTGTGTCAGTATTCCAATGGGCATCAGAGGAGGCTTTATGGTTCATCACATCAGGGGTCCAAGTACTGAGGAGTCTGAGAATGCAATTATGCAACAGATAATTCCAGCCAGCTAGAGGGCCAACAACCTCGATTATGACATATAAGAACAAAACTGCAGACAGGGATCTGTGGTTTGCCAAAATGGATAAATAATATTATATTTCCAAAAATGGCCAGTCAAATTTAGCCCTATAGAGAAAATGATGGTGCTGATGTAGAGATATTTTAAGTCGTCTTTTCCTCCTTCTGCAACATTTTCAGCTGTGAGCAATCAGAAAAGAAGGTGGTCACTCAAGCCAATATGTTTTGGTGTAGCTGATTAGAATTATCTAGTAAGCTTAATGGTCTGTGAGAAGCAAATTTGTATTTCAGGGTCTGCTCGTCTGGCAAACATTTCAAGCACAGACTTTCTTTTTGACAGGAATTATTATATGAGAGAAAAAAACAACTTTCAAGTAAACACAGACTCAGGCTGAAGTTGTTATGTTCGGAGTCAGCAAGTCATTTCTTCACTTAGCCAGTATCTCATGTTCCTCTGATCCACAGGATCGTAACGTACACAGGGATAACTTCAGAGTCTAGATATATGGCTATGCCGTGAAGTTAAATACAATGGCTATTTTTAAAATCACCTACTAAAGGTCCAGATTCTTTGTGTACAGATTTCATTTAATTCTCAAACAAGTCTAAACTCACAATACTGGCAGGAGCAGCTTTAAAATGATTGCTCTCCATTACTGAGCGCTTACGCTATTCCACGTACTGTGTGAAGACATCATTTAATACACTCCAAAGGTGTGATATCTATTTTCCAGAGGACACTGTATTGGAATCCCATCATTAATGTGTTTAACTGCCATGAATTAAACTACAGCCCCTTGGCAAAACCAGAGAGGAAGAGCAAGAAGCCAGGAGAAGAGGCGGGAGTAGATGACTCTCCAAATGTGGGCGACTTTGCATTGCGTTTACAGAAGGATCTCTTGTCCAGGAATTGGCGTCAAGAGGAAGATGCAGACTTGCCATTTCTTCCCCTCGTCTGTTTCTTTGCTCTTCTCAGTGAGGGAGAACCATCCTGGGGAGAAGTCAAGTGTTCAAAGATTCGTTTATCCCGCCCCGCCCCCCCACAAGACCACTGAAAGCAGAACGTCTTACTTTACAACTGAAGAAGCAGACATCTTCCAGTGCCTGGCAAGTGAAACAATTTTCATTTCAGGAGTAATTTTAGGGGTGCCTGGGTGGCTCGGTTGGTCAAGCATCCAACTCTTGGTTTCAACTCAGGTCGCGATCTCACAGTTTCTTGAGTTCGAGCCCCAAGTGGGAGTCTGTGCTCACAGGACAGTCAGAGCCTGCTTGGGATTCTCTCTCTCTGCCCCTTCCTGACTCGCACCCCCCTCTCTCAAAAACAAATGAACTTTTTAAAAAAAGAATAATTTTGAATACCATTGAATTTGGCTTTATATTCTTACTCCAGAACTTCCCTATTAATCACTACTCCACCTCCAGCCCACCCCTACTCTCCTAGCAGGAAGATGCTAACCTACTCACTGTATAGTTTTGATGCCCAGGTGTAGAAAGTTACCCAGTGGTGGCACTGAGACTCTAACCGATGATCGCCTTCAAACCCCGCAGGTACCACACCCTGCATCTCTAATATGAGGTCCTCCTCTAGCGGCACCATAGCTGAGGGCAACATGAGGGCAGTGGTTCTCCCAGTTAGCACATATCCTCAGCCCTTGCTAGAGAGGGGTATGTCTCATCAGTTGTGGGCCAGGAACGGGGGTAGTAGTTCTTAATGAGCGCTCAGGAGAAGCTGGTGTGTGGGATAAAATGACGGCAAGGTGAGGAACATGGAATTGATGATGCCATAATAAAGGTTATGAAACTAAAAAAAGATCTCATCATCTAAGGAACACAAACGTTACTTTGGATGTGCCCTTTCCAACCATCAAGGCACCACCTCCGACAGAGATTCTGATTTTCCCTTCTACCTCCAGGGGGCGATGTCTGAGCAGACTCTGCTTTTCCTAATACAGCTAAAACGAATTTTCTATTAATCTAGTGATACCATAATTTCAGGACACTGTCATTAAGGCAATGCTGCTAAGGAAAAAATCCTTGTGAGTGAAATCTTTCTTCACCACCAAAGTGTAAACTCAGGCAGTGAACAGAGGAGGCATGTCTGTTTTTCACCTGCCATGTGTTGTAATACATTGAGAGGTATTTCAAGGTGGACAGATTGCAGCTTGGAGTCAGGGGGTGTGAGATACAATTTAATACACTCCGAAGAGAGTGTTGGCACTGCTCTCTAGTACTGGGGTGGCACGGGGACGTTACTGAACAGCTCTCTGCCACTTTGGGCCCCATCATCCCAGCCTCTGCCTCCCTATTAAATGCCTCTCTGTGTATCTAAGTAAGGACATTTGCCACTGGAGTCAGAGCCTGCTGGGGTAGCCTAGAATGATCTCATCTTGAGATCTTACTATAATTATATCTGCAAATATATATATATATATATATATACATATATATATATATATATATATATATTTCCAGTAAGGTCATATTCACAGGTTCTGAACACATTAGGACGTGAACACATATTTTAGGGGGCGAGCTTTCAACTCACTGCACAGCATATGTTTGTAACAGAGCCTTGAAAAAAAGTTCATATGTTATCTCATTGAAAATTTTAATCATGAGGAATATGAGTAAACACCAGCAATCCAGTGAAGACTGAAACAGTTATAAGGAAGGTGGAGAGGAGGAAGGGAGGGAGAGTTTGCATCATCTGTGGAGACAATGAGCAAAGCTTCATGGAACAAGTAAAAACATAAACAGAGTTTGAAGGAAAGGTAGAATTTTGAACCTTAGACATCTTCTCTACCCTAACACCGATAGTAAGTCCCATTATAGGCTTGCTCCGAGGATTAAGAGACGGAATCCATGTAAAGCAATTAACACATTGCGTGTTATATAGTCAGCATTTAATATTCATTTATAATAATTACGGTGAAATGTTGTTGCTCTTTCAAGACCAAATAAATCATCCCAATTGCTAATAACATTCCTTATGCTGTGCTGAATGTTGTGCCCACTATACTTTTAAATGTTTCCTCTATTTTTCTTTCACACATAAACTGATTTTGATTATTCCTTCTGAAAGGTGTCAATCCACAAGAGAAACACGGAAGGTAACATTTATGCTAGAATATTCTGCCACCTGCAGGTAATCACGGGTTGCTGCAATTTTCACAAACTAGCTGCATCTGCTAATATTAATTCATTGGCTTTTGAGGCAGGGGCCCTTGCTCAGAAGCCAGGAGGGCTCAGTAAGTATTTGTCTTCTTGTTAGTATATTATTGTCAGTGGACGCTAGTCAGCAACAATCCTTTAAATAAGACATTAAAAATATTTATGCTTTCCTCCCCTGCTCCTAACTGTTGAATTTCAGAAAAGTCACTAACTCAGCTCTTAATAGACTGACCACCTAAATCAGTGGTTTTCAAAGCACTATTCTTGGATCAGCAGCAGTACCTGGGGTCTTGTTAGAAATGCACCACCCCAGCCTTGTGAATCGCAAATTCTGGGGATGGGGTTCAGGAATCCGTTTTGACAGCCTTGCCAGCTGGTTCTGATGCATGCAGTTCTAGAACCAGGCGTCTGGATGTGTGGATGTGGGGTTTCTACAGAATGGGTAGAATGGGGGACAAAGGGAAGCCGGGAGCCCATGGAAGGGAAGGTGAGGAGGAAAAAGCAGCAGAGAGAAAAGTCTGACCCAACTGCATGGTTTTATAAATGGGCAAACGCAAAGTATGTACTTCTGATAAAAACAGATCTTATGTATTAGCAACAGTAGGACCTGAATACTTTTTTTTTCTAGCTAGAGTTTTATTTTTTCTGTCAAAAGTTTAAAGGAAATGTGGGCTTTGATTGTTTTTCATTTTTTTCTGATGTTAAAATCATTTAGGAGATTAAACTAAATCTCTTAAATAAATAAAATTTTCTTCATGTGCATAGTTAAGCCCAAACTGCAAATCCTTTCCAGTTAAAAAGACCTGTTATTCCACCTTGCTTCATTTAAAGTCATTTAAAAAAATAAATATACACGGGTCACTATTGTCAAATACATGAAGGTACACAGGAGCAGGAGAATATTCTTATTTGTAAATGTGGATTTGAAATCAAGTCATTTCCTCCTTTATGTCAGGATCTTAAAATTTTTTCATGCTAAAAAAGTATGTTGGGGCTTTTAATTCTCTTTAGCTACAAAGCATCACAGAGGGGGTAAAAATTTTGGGAGCGCATATACAGACAGCTGGTCAAAGTATGTGGTGGTGAGAGGGAAAGAAAATGGAACATCACAAGAATGACTCTCTTACCTGGCCACAGCTCCTGTGGGGTAAGCACTCAGTTCAGTAACACTTGGTGCCTCCTGAAGAAGTCAGGGAAGGATTGCAGACAAACAGGTGAGGGCTCCCAAGTCAGACCGCTTAGGCTGGAATCCCACTATCACCATGAACTAGCTGGCCGAGGGGCTGGAGCACATGCTTAAGCTCCCCTAAGCTCCGCTTCTCCTCTGTAAAATATGGCTAACAACAAACGTATCTCAGGAGGAGGTAGGGGAGCATCTCCAACTGGTGATGGAACCAACACCGGTTCTCAAACTTGGCTGAGCATTGGAATCACCTGAGGATCTTTAAAGACTCTTCCAGTAAGGGAGGTCACGCGGAAAGAGCTTAGCATCATGCTTGCCCTAATAAAGGAGGGTGACCCCATTGGTGATTACTATTGCTTCACATAAAAGGTATTCCTCTCATCAGGGGCTGCAAGCCTGGCTGCACATTAAAATCACCTGGAAAACATTGACACCGGGGCCCCGCATGAAGCATTCTAATGTGCTCGATCTGGAGCAGGACCTGAACATTTTCTCAAGCTCTGTAATGTGGAGCCAAGGTGGAGACCAGAACAGCTGGGCTATTTATTGGAAGATGATTAAATCTGGAACCTTCTTCACAGTCTCATAAGGGAAACACACAAAACTAAAACGGACTATGATCACAGTAGCCTAAGACTTAAACATTTAACTTTGCGCTAAGTATCATATCTCTTTATGGTATCTTTTTTTTTAATGGGCATTTCATGAAAATACTGAAGTTGAGGTCTACCTTCTGCCTTATATTGCTATTTTACCTAATTAATAATCCAGATGAATATATTATATATCATATTTTAGGTGTCACGTCTCTATGACATTATAGTCGAGATATCACATTTCTTTTTGAGAACACCATAAGGTGGGTACTATCACTGATACAAAAAAAAAAGTTTCTGTATTACTTTTTAAGAAGCCAAAGAATCCCTTGTCTCATAGAAATGGGAGGTAAGTCTAGAACAGATTGGATGGATGCCAGAATCACAGAGAGAGAGAGCTTCTCTGCATAACCGAGGCTGAGGCATATAAGATGTGGGTAGAGAGGAAGAGAGAAGAAACTGGAAATGGACAGTTGAAGAGTGGGGTGAGGGGGTGAGAGGAGCAGCAGGAGGAGGGGGAAGCAGCTTCAGCAAGGGGGTGGGGGGAGACAAGTTTGAAGAAGACACACACATGAATTCAATAGAAGTATAAACTTTTATCGTTCAATAAAAAGTATCAACTTCTAAAATGCACGGTGTCATCCTAGTTCTTGTAGAAACCAGGTGGTGACCTACTTGATGTGGGGCTTGAACAGTCCACTTCCATGGACAAGGAGGCACTGGTGCGTGGGTGACAGACTCTTTGGAGAGATGTGGCAGCTGAGCTTTGAGCAGGTTAAACCCACTGCCCAGTGCTAAGTGCTAGCACATGGGGGAACTGACTCTCTGGCCTGAATTCTTAGCCACTTCACTTCATTGGGTAGATGGTGGTGGCCCTGTGTTCAAAGGCTGGGGATAAACATCTGCTCTGGGAGGAATCACGGAAAAATGAAAAAAAAAAAGAAAGTGAGAGAGGAGGATGACTGGCTTGGGACAAGACAGGGTAGGGGAGAACATTCTTTTTTTTTTTTTTTCAATATATGAAGTTTATTGTCAAATTGGTTTCCATACAACACCCAGTGCTCATCCCAAAAGGTGCCCTCCTCAATACCCATCACCCACCCTCCCCTCCCTCCCACCCCGCATCAACCCTCAGTTTGTTCTCAGTTTTTAAGAGTCTCTTATGCTTTGGCTCTCTTCCACTCTAACCTCTTTTTTTCTTTTTTCCTTCCCCTCCTCCATGGGTTTCTGTTAAGTTTCTCAGGATCCACATAAGAGTGAAACCATATGGTATCTGTCTTTCTCTGTATGGCTTATTTCATTTAGCTTAACACTCTCCGGTTCCATCCATGTTGCTATAAAGGGCCATATTTCATTCTTTCTCATTGCCACGTAGTACTCCATTGTGTATATAAACCACAATTTCTTTATCCATTCATCAGTTGATGGACATTTAGGCTCTTTCCACAATTTGGCTATTGTTGAGAGTGCTGCTATAAACATTGGGGTACAAATGTCCCTATGCATCAGTACTCCTGTATCCCTTGGGTAAATTCCTAGCAGTGCTATTGCTGGGTCATAGGGTAGGTCTATTTTTAATTTTCTGAGGAACTCCACACTGCTTTCCAGAGTGGCTGCACCAATTTGCATTCCCACCAACAGTGCAAGAGGGTTCCCGTTTCTCCACATCCTCGCCAGCATCGATAGTCTCCTGATTTGTTCATTTTGGCCCCTCTCACTGGCGTGAGGTGATATCTGAGTGTGGTTTTGATTTGTATTTTAGGGGAGAACATTCTGGTTGCCGATAGTAATTGGACAAAGATGCAGGCCTGGCAAGTACAAGGCATTAGGCAATATGAAGCAATTTAATGGGGCTGAAATCTAGAACTTCCATCAAAGGATGCCGAGAAATCAGGGGGAAAGGGGTGGTTTGAGTCAAATTTTAGAGTTCTGCATTTTTCTGTAGCTTGGGCTTCGTTTGCCGAGCAGTGGGGAGCCATCGGGTCTCTAAGTAGGGAAACGACTGCATGTTAAGAATATGTCAAGCAGCAGTGAGTTTTCTTACGAAAAATGCAACCAAAGACTTTTTAAACTGAAAGAGACTTTAGAATTTATTTGTCCCTTGGTTTCAAGCTAGTGGTCCGGGAGCCAGACAGAGCCCAAAGGGGTATTTGGTTTGGTTTGGTCCCCGTGGTGTGCCTTGTCTTTGCTTTTCTTTTAGCTTTGAGCTGGAACACGCCATCTCTGGTGTCTAGGTTCTTCTCCTGGTGTGTCAATGAAACTCTGTGAAATGGCCAGGTGGTGTTCAGAGACAAGGAGAAGCTTTGCTAAATAAACTTAAAGCAAAGTTCTGACCAAAGAAGAAGTGTTCCAGGGTGTGTTTTATCCTATACCAGGTTCTATTTCAAAGGGCGGGTTTTTTTTTTGGTTGTTGTTGTTTTAACAGCCACGAATCTTGTGTAACTTTGGTAGGTGAGAACTCCTACTCTAATTAACATGCCTGCCAAGTGAGAACCATCTTAAAAACCAGAGACTATGTATCTTGGAAATTGGTACTGTGTCTGTCATCTGCCATTTATAACCCTCCATCCTTTGTCCACGATGCACATTTAGCAGTAAATGCAGAGCTTCCCCCATGCCACTTTGTGATTATGCCAATTGATTAATACTGGCAAGTTCGCATTTCCCCAAGAGACAGCTGGCTTTCCCACAAGAGTCTCCTATGTTTTCAGAGATGTAAAGCAGAGAAGTGGCATGAATATGATGAAATACAGTTTCTTGGCTGTCTTCTTTCCCGAGTCTTGGCCACACCTTGTCTTCTTCCTGTTCATAAGTAAGCCACAGACTAATTGGCCAAAATTTGCATGTAACCCTTCATTTCAGAACACAAAGCACTTTGAAGGGGGGAAAAATAATCATCCACATTTTTAAAATTGAAAGCACTCTCTTAATGATTTTTCCATGGTCACGGATTGAAAACCCACAACTTAATTATTCATGTGGATCAAAGTAAAAAAAAAAAAAATACACGCACACACACACACACACACACACACACATTACATTTTTCAACCTAGGTGCTGTTGTCATTTGGGGCCAGATAATTCCATTATTGGGACTGTCCTGTGCCTGGTAAGACATGTAGCAATGTAATACTCTTTTTACTCATTGGATGCCAGCCGGTAACAGCAACGCCCCCAGTTGTGACAACCAGAAATATCTCCAGTCACTGTCAAATGTGCCCTGGGCAGCAAAATCTCCCCTGGTTGAGAACCACTGTTCGATATCAATCTTAATTTTACTTTTCTGTTTGTCACCCCACGCTCTCTAGGAAGCACAGTTGACAGAAATATAAAATTTGGCAATAGGTGAATTAATTAAATGAAACATATTTTAATCTTTCAAAATTAAAAGTGTAAGAGCACTCAAATGAGCTTTCCAAAAGTTGAAAATTGATGAGAAAATATATTTAACTTCTGTTCAATCCTGCACATTAAGCTGAAAGGGGAGAGTAAGGGTAAAGAAAATATTTTGAAACTTGGAAATTAGGGCGCTAAAGGAATTAATGGTTATTTTTAATGTGACTGTGATATTAATATAGCATGGGGCATGTGAGGAACAGGACATCCTTTTGTCCTGCCTAGAGTAATTACATGGAACGTCCAAACATTAAATCTGGAAAAGGTTTCTAAGCATGATATAGGAAATAATAACTAATAAGATGCAAAAAGAGAACATAAAAGTGACAAAGACTATGTATATTTTTTCTCTTACAATGATTGTTTTGGGGGAATAAGCAGAACGAAATTCATCTCTAAGTTCTCTCATGGCTGTTAAAAAGAAAACAGAGAAATAAGTACTTTAGGTTCTTATGTGCTGTGTTTCACCATGTTTTACTATGTAGTGGTTGTATTTTGGACATAATTTTTATGTAGTAGCTATCTACACATGTGGAATGGTGTAAAAGTCAATGGTTTTGGAATCATGACACTGTCACATTGACACAAACATAGACAACACTTTGTCCAGCAGTTCTTAACCCTGGTTGTGGATTTCACCTACTTCAAGAGTTTTTAAAAATACATAAGTGTTCAGACCCTATGGACACTTACTCTGATTTAATTGGTATGGGAGGAAGCTTCACTATAATTTGTAAACACTCCCTAGACAATGCTAATGTTAGGAACCACTGGTCTAATCCATGGGTTGCAAACAAAAATCATTGCAGGGATGAGGAAATTAAAGCAAATTAATTAGTGGTCCCTGGGTAAGAACACAGGGCCTGGTGGGGACTTTGGTAAACCGGAGACTGGATACGCTGCCTACAAACATTCTGTTGTGCTGTTGTAACCATCTGGAAATGCTGTCCTGATTTTCATCAGAAACCAGACATGCAGGTATTTTAGAGAAATTTCTCTAACTTTTTTGAATACCGTAAAGGGGCCAAATGAAATATATTTGTGGGCTGCCAGTGTGCAACCCTACACCCAGTCCACTTGATCCACTTCACTGAGGAACAAGCTGGGAACCAGAAACTACACAACTGCCCAAAATGATACAGTCAGTGGCAGAGACTGGTACCAGTCGCAGTGTTTGGTTTTTCCAATGATTCCAGATTGCTATGCTACAACCATGATAACGAGAACATTTATGAAGTGCCTAGAGTAGGCCAAGTACTGTGTTAAGTGAAAGCCTTATACATCTTTTTTTGTTTGTTTGTTTATTTATTTGAGAGAGCCACAGAGAAAACAAGCAGGAAAGGGAGAGAGAGAATCTCAAGCAGGCTCTACACTGTCAGTGCACAGCTGGTCGCAGGGCTCGATCTCACAACTGGGAGATCATGCCCTGAGCCAAAATCAAGAGTTGTCACTTAACTGGCTGAGCCACCTAGGTGCCCCATCTTTTTAAAAACTCTTAGGGAATCTATGGAATGGGGATTAATAGTATCCCCATTTTACAGATGAGGGAAGTGAGGCTGAGAGACATTGACCATAGAGGTCCAGTAGAGCCAGGCATTGAATTCAAGTTCACCTGATCGCAAAGCTTCCTCTGTTAACTCCTTGCACCATGTTTTCCTGGATGTTTCTTTCCATGTTGTGTAAGGAGCCTCTCTCTTGATTGTATTTGGAAGATATGCACATAGCTCTAGTCCTTGGGGCATAAACCAAGGGCCAGCTCGGTGGTGCTCTTCCTGTGCTGTGCCCATATTTCATGTTTATTATTAAAGTTGACCCTGCTTGAGGTAGGAGGTCACCTCTTCACCAGGTCTGCTGGAAGCCTAGGAAAAATGACAGCCCTAATGAAATGTGCTCGAAGTGAGACCGTGTCCAGCTTGCTGTAGTTATGCACAATTTGCCTGTTTTAGAAGAGAGAGAATAAATTGAACATTGGCCTCCCTGTCCTTCCCTGGACTGTCAGTCAGACTGTGTACAAAGACAAAGGCTTCCAGTGAAAAGCACCATAAGGACAGACCTGCTTTGCAATGGAAAAAAATGTGTTTAAGAAGAATGTAGAAGAAAAATGAAGATGGTTTACCATTAAAAGCCAGTCAGAATCAATTGGCATATATGCATAACTGACTCAGCATTTACTTCCCTCTTCTTTCTGACCTCACTCCAACATTATTCCAAAGGCTGACAGTCCCAAAGTATACAAGTATCCTTCAGATTTTCTCCAGATTTTAAATGAGGACTAAAATATTCATCGTCCTCACTTCTAAGTCTAAGAGTTCAAATTACAAACAGAAACAGGGAGTTCATTCATTTAGTATCTTATCTCTGATCTGCAGAGCCCTGTTCTGAGTACTAAGGAGCTGACACTTTAGGGCATGATATGATCTGACCTCAAGGAACACTGGGTGAATTGGCAGTGTATATATATTATACATACACACACACACACACACACACACACACACACACACACACCAAGTGGTAAAGCAATAGTAGTCATAGTTACTGCTGTGGGTTGAGAATTGCTATCCTAAGTTTTAAGTTGTTTTTATTTCATCAGAAATACAGTTTAGGTATAGGAGGGGGGAAAAAAACAAGAATAGAGATAGAAAGCTCAGAAATTCTCTAGTATTCCTCCATTCTGGAGACCCACCACTATCAACCTGGTATTTCTCCTACATATTTTTTCATATATATATATATATATATGTATGTATATATATATGTATGTACATATATGTATATATATGAAATGAAGGTTTCCTTTTTAATGCCACTAGGGTCATATAATGAACAGGGTTTCATAACGTGCCTTGTTCTCCATTAGGATGGGATAGAGAACAGCAAAAAGGGTAGCAGGAGAGCAAGTTTCTTCCTGGCATGTGGCTCATTCATGAGGAAGAAGACGAAGTAGTAGCCATTTTGTTTGGGGTGGAGCTCAGTGTACTCAAACCACACATGTGCATGAAACCACGTTAGAGCCATAATTGCAGGGCACGTGGGTTCTGGAGACAACACAGAAGATCGAGGAGGAGCTATCATGTCATCTCCTTCTTCCTTCAGTGGAGATACAGGAAGTTAAGACTAAATTTATCATTGTATTTTGGATGATTAATTACAGTTAGATCAATAATTGGCATCTAAATGGACAGACAGCAGCCACTGTGGTGGTTGTTATTTACCTTTACTTTGATTATCTTAAACTCTTCTTGGGTAAACGAATAGGCAGTGTCTTCACTCACTGCTTTCATCATTTAAAAAAAATTTTTATTTATTATGGGGGGCGGAGAGAGGGGCAGAGGGAGATAGACAGAGAATCCCAGTCATGCTTCACACTGATGGAGCCTGGTGTGGGGCTTGATATCGTGACCATGAGATCATTACCTGAGCCGAAACAAAGACTTGGATGCTTAATTGACTGAGTCACCCAGAAGCCCCTGCTTTCATCATTTATAGACCCATTAACCAATGGGTCCATCCATTTGTCCACATACCTCCACATTCCATGGACACTTACTGAGTACTGACAGTAAACCAGGCACTGGTGAGATTACAGAAAACAAGAGATCGTCTTTGGCTTTAAGAAGCCTATATAGTTTAGTATAGGAGAAAGTTAAGGCAGCAGTTACCATAGACAGTGATTGGAGTTATTCTAACAGGAGAAACTGGATACTGTGGGAAAACAAAGGAGGAAAGCTAACACAGGCCCCCAGGAGGGACATTATTTTAGTTTGGCTATATATAAGATACTGTGAAAGAGACACCAGTGTAGGGCCTAAAAGCAAGGACTTGTAGTCAGATGTGAATTCGGATCACATGTCTAAATGGTTGAAACCTCACACTGCTCCTGGATCATGTCTCTAAGTTCATTTTGCAATTTGTAACAGGACCACTTATCCTTCTGCTCCACCTTCCTGAGGTATATGTTCCATGTACAGTTAGTTTCCCTTTGGTTCCTTTGTCCTGTCATTTTCCCATCATATTCAATTTTATTTCCACACTCCAGTCCCAGGATGCCAACTGTGCTTCCAGACATCACTTCCTGCCTTGTTTCTCTTGAATAAAAGCATTCCAATAACAGTCTCAGTGAACTTACAGCAATTCTTTTCTAATACTATAGTGTCTGAGATGCTACAGTTACTAAATAAATATTTATTGACTACATGGACAGATAGTTGAAAAGTCAGGGCATCTTATGTGAGTCTCTTGAACTGAAGAGTTTTATAGACACATTTCCCCCTCAAAAATGATTTCTTGAAATTCTAGCTTTACCATTCATTATTGCTTCATCACTCATGAAATGGCATCCCCCCAAAGGCAGAATCTTGATATTTTTCTTGCCTGTTCCTGGAGAAATTAAATAATGTAAACTTGTACTAGTGAAAAGCCTCTGAATATCTTAACAGACCATGGCAATATTTTCTTCTTAACGTATGTCCAATTTTGTAATTTTCAGCCATGGAAGAGGTTTCTTGACTCTTTCTTGACTACTTTGTGGATGTGTCCCCCCGGATCAACCATTTCTAATTGAAACATGAGTGTGAAGGTTAGAACAAAAAGAAAAAGAGGAGGACAAAAGAAGAGAGACCTAGTAATGTCACTTTGTCTTACAGGGAAAAGCTAAAGATGCAAAAATATAGACTTTTTTGTTTTTTGAAAGCTGGTTTAAAATTCAAACTGGCATCTATGAGAGACCTTCTGGGAGCAAACAGGAGAGAAACTTGGCCTTCTACAATGGTGGATCCCATTGGAATGGTCTCAAAGTTCTATGCTTCTGAAGGAATTCTAGCATATTTAATACTCTGACTCCTTGACAAGGAATTAGAGGAAGTAAATGGGAATTTTACATGCAGTCATTCTGACTCCAGAGTTGGTGTTCTTAATATGAGCTGATTGAGTGGGTTGATGTGCTAAGTATTATAAAAACTTTTTAAATTTATTATTGGTGTAGTAGTAGTGTTTTAAGATTTATAGATGATAAAGTTAAAGCTTAAAGGGATTAATTACTCAAGGACATAAGGCTAGGAAGAGAAAAAACTAGGATTCAAATGTAAATCTGAATGTATATCTTAGTTCATTTTTCATGTGAGATATTTCAGATATGGTTTGTAGAAATAAAATATTGCCTTGCTATTTAAAGAGTTTGTGTTTTAACTTTAATTAATAATAATACTATCCCCACCACTGCACAATTTTTTATTTCCCATTTTAAAGTTAAGGGAACTGGGGCGCCTGGGTGGCTCTGTTGGTTGAGCATCTGACTTCGGCTCAGGTCATGATCTCACAGTTCGTGAGTTCGAGCCCTGTGTCGGGCTCTGTGCTGACAGCTCAGAGCCTGGAGCCTGCTTCCGATTCTGTGTCTCCGTCTCTCTCTGCCCCTACCCAACTTGCGCTCTGTCTCTCTGTCTCTCAAAAATGAATAAATGTTTAAAAAAATTATAAAAAAGAATAAAGTTAAGGGAACTACCTGATGATTGGGGACACTGAGATGCCCAAGTTCTCATAGACAGCAAATACAGACCCAGAAAGGTCTGACCTTGGTATCCAGATCTGCCCAAGCTCTTAATCTGCACCTTTTTGCTGCGTTTCTTCTTTTGTGTTCTGCCTGCTTCTCCACTGAGCTTGGGGCTTATACTCTAATTCCTAAGTATCAGGGAGACAGCTGTTGCACTAAGAAAGTTAATAAAAGGTAAAATTCAGCTGCCACTGCTTACAAGCATCTCTAGAATATAAATGAGGAGAGAATCTTTCAAAAACTTCAACAGATCTGGTTCTTTTTCTTTTAAGCTTTTCATCTGGGTACTCCTTTGATAAATGCAACTATGGGTGGGGATGTTTGCCAAGAGCCTTAGTTGGGAATAAAAGAGGTTAAGGTTGTTGAAAGGGGAATATTGAAGCCTGGAAACAGAATTTTTCTGAGTTGTATACAACAGTTACCCCCAGAGAAGCTGAAATATGCCAAATCCACATCAACTGAAATAATGCCATCTTTACTGTTAATACCTCTTAGATCTTCAGGATGAACTATGGGTTAAGCAAAGCTATATGCATATTAGATCCACTGCTATAAGGGAAATGCCACCTTGGCAGACTCTAGTAATGTTTCAGGATGGGGAAGGGAAGCATTGGGAAGGGTCAGTATAAGAGGTCCAGGCTGGATGCTTTTAAGGTGGGTCTTGCAAGGTGGGGAATGGTTGGGATTGAGCATATTCTATGACATATTCTCTATAATCAGTAGACACCAAGAGGAGGTTTTAAATTAAATCTTAATGACTTAAATCTTGATAAATAATGTTTTTTATGTGGTAGGCAGTCCTATCTTCCATGAGAAAGTATTTCCTTCCAGCAGCAGGTAGGTATTTACTTTGCTTTTTCTCAGTATTGTTTAATATATACTTGGCAAAATATGCCTGATCCCAGAATTGTTTCACCATGAACAGGAAATTACGCTGGTTCACTTCTCAGAAAAAAAAAAAATACATCAGCCATGTTCAAAAGGAGGCCAAGGCTATATTAACCTGTATTTGCCACAGTCCTCCTTACAGGGACAACATCAGTAAGAGTCTTTCATTTACTAATTACCTGAGGAGGGGTACCTGGGTAGCTCAGTTGGTTAAGTGGCCGACTCTTCATTTTGGCCCACATCATGATTTCATGGTTGGTAAATTTGAGCCCTGAGTTGGGCTCTGCACTGATAGTGCAGAGCATGCTTGGGATCCTCTCCCTCCTCCTCTCTCTGCCTATGCCCTGTGCTCTCTCTCTCTCTCTCTCTCCATCTCTCTCTCAAAAATAAATAAAAATTAAAACCTTAAAAAATAATTACCTGATGATTAAGCAGGTCCCAATTTGCCTTTTCTTTTCCCAAGAGCTCTGATCAGATATGATGTTCCTCTAGATGTTCAATAGTCCTTTTCCTCCCCTTATAATGTAAGCACTTCTAAGCTAAAAGAGATAGCAAGGCTGAAAGTGATCCTCTCCCCCTTTAATAGACATTTATTGTCAAACTTTTGTCTGTATAAAAAATCCATCAGGGAACATCTTTCACATGAAAATCCAGGACCCCACCAGGATATAATTGTGGAGCATGGACCAAGACTCCAAATTTTATTTATTATTTATTTTTTTAAAGCTTATTTATTTGTGTGTGTGTGTGAGAGAGAGAGAGAGACAGAGAGAGGGAGAGAGAGAATACCAAGCAGGCTCCATGCTGTCAGCACAGAGACCAGCTTGGGGCTGAAACTTACAAACTGTGAGATCATGACCTGAGCCAAAATCAAGAGTTGGACATTTAACTGAATGAGCCACCCAGGTGCCCCCCGAAGACTCCAGCTTTTGAATGGACATCTCCTCCCCTGCCCCCAAACACCACCACCACTATCACCAAATGATGCCTGCATAGAAGTCCCAGGACCACTCTTTGGCAAACAATGCAAAGTTGAGTTTTTCTGGGTAGTGTAGCATCTGGAATTGCCACCTGCAATTGGTAGGTGATCTCTGTTGAATGTGGACTTTCCTGTTGGTGCATTGCCATCTCTCGGCATTTCAACATGGCCACGTGGTAAGGAATGAATTGGGTTTACCTTAGTTCTCTGGTAGATTATATAACAAAATCAGTGTCCCAGAACTGACAGGATTTGTTCAGAAAGGTAATTCGTTCTGTTAATTCTACTAATTATCGTATCCCTTGTCAACTCACTTCTGATGTTTCAGTGGAAGATTATCATACTGAGGGCGATGTTTAATGGGATATTTTTTTCATTTGAATATATGGGGGAATACAATTCCTTTCTTTGTCTAAATAAATTTATCTATAGATGATTTTTTAAAACTGATACTACAGAGAAGAATAAAAAAGCATGTAAAAAATCACTTAAAATTCTACCTTTTAGGTATCCTAACATTTGTGGCTAAGACTTTGAAAGTTTTTTTCTCTGCAAACACAAAATTTTTATGAGACTTGGATTATACTATAATATTTTTTTTGCTTCTTTAAAAACTTACTTTATCATGAACATTGTTTATATTAATAAATTTAGTTGAATACTTAGGAAGTTTTTATTATGAGGAATATTCTCCAGGGAATATATTCTTATACACATTCTTGTACACTTATTTTGGCACAGTTGTTTTGTGTGCTAATAATTGCTAATGTTAAATTACTACAGGTAGAATTAGTGGGCCACACTTAACGTTTAAACACATGCTATCCAATTGTCTTCAGGGAAAGCTTATAATTGTCTGTTTTATACACTCTCAAGTAGTGCCTACTCAGAGAAGCCTTCCATGATGACGTCATCATAACTGAAAGTGTATCACCTTCACCCCAATGCTCTTGATACCATTATCATTGCTCACTGCATTTTTTACTATTTGACATGTTGTATCTTTCTTAGTTTGTTTACATTCTCCCCACAAGTGGTAAGACTTTTGTTTCTTTTGTTTGTTCATTCTTGTATGTCCAGCTCTTAGAACAGTGTCTGGAAGATAGCAGGTACTCAATAAATATATGTTGACTGAAATAATAATCTGTTTCTAACAGGAGACATTATCTTTTGTACTTTCCTTTGTCAAGAGCCATATTCCAGTTGAACAGGAATGTAAAATACAGTCACATGAAGGCAGCTTAGCCAATTAGTGTGTTCCACTATACCTGCTCCCCATCTGTTCAGCCAGCTCTTCTTTCAAAAATCCCAGATTTGCTTAATTCAACTATGAAAACATTACTACTGTCAAAGTGACAACATTTTTATCCTGCCCATGGAGTGGACCTACCTATAGATCAGGGTTGACAAACTCCTGGAAGAAGCAGATAATCATATTTTAAGCTTTGCCAGACATGTGATCTTTGTCCTAAGACTCAACCCTGTGGTTGTATCATGACAACAGCCAGAGACAATAGGTAAATAAATGCTCTTATAAAACTCGATTTACAAAAACATGTATGACCAGGTTGGGCTCACAGTCCCCTGTTTTACATGCAGATCTTTTTATTTTATTTATTTATTTATTTATTTTTTTTTTTTTTTTTTGAGAGAGAGAGAGAGCGAGAGAGAGCATGCATGCATGCATGAGCAGGGAAGGGGCAGAGGGAGAGGGAGAGAGAATCCCAAGAAGGCTCTATGCCCAGTGTAGAGCCCAATGCAGGGCTCGATCTCACGACTGTGAGATCATGACCTGAGCCAAACTCAGGAGTGGAACACCCAACAAAATGAGCCACCCAGATGCCCCTAGAATCAAACTCAATCAGTTCTCACTGAGTCACTGTCATATGGAATCCAGAAAAGCTCTGTCCAATGAAAGTGTAATGTGAGCCAAACATGTAATTTAAAATTTTCCATCAGCCACACTAAAAAAAAGTAAAAAGAAACAGGTGAAATTAGTTTTAATAATACATTTAAGGAGCCAAATATAGTGTATTGAAAATATTGTTATACAAAAATTATTAATGAGAGAATTCACATTTTTATCTGAAGGTTCAGGAAACAGGTGTGTATTTTACACTTAGAGCACATCTCAATTGATTCTGGACGCATTTCAAGAGCTCAATAGCCGTATGTGGCTGGTGGCCACTGTGTTAGACAATACAGGTCTGGAGCAGATTTTCTTGACCTTGGCACCACTGACACTTTGAACAGGAACATACTTGGCCGTGGGGGCTGCAACAATTCATGATACGATCTTCAGCAGATATCCTTGGCCTCTATCCACTAGATTCCAGTACTGCCTTCTCAACTGTGACAATAAAAACTGTCTCCAGACCTCACTAAATACGTCCTCCAGGGCAAAACTGCCCCAGTTGAAAACCGCTGATCTAGAATATGTATTCTAAATCCAGATCCATTAATTCCCTGGAACTGAACATGATAGTTAGTACCTATGTACTCACATTTGGGGGAAAGCTGTGAAAGGGGGCAGAAGGAGATCTCTTTCTTTATATAGCTTCCCAAAGGTGTCCCTGACCCAAAGGAGATTAAAAATGAGTGATATGGTAGGAAGAGATGTTGAATTATGGAATTAGGTGCATACTACCAATGAATTCACGCTATAAATCCAAACTTTTGCCTGTGCCCTTTTTAAAATGAAATCAATTCCCAGGACAAGCCTAAACACTGCAGTCTTCTTAAACTGTACTGTTGTTTTGCCATTTGGATCCTTTGGTCTTGGGATACTGATTTTGAACAATTAATTTCTAGCATTACTTAGCAAGAAAATCCATGAAGGAGCAAGTTCTGATCAAAATATTACAGCAATGGAGAGGGATTATCTGCACCATTTTAGCAAAAAGAGAATCATTATTATTGAAACTCCAAGTCAGCAAAATGGACAGGTCATGAGATGGAGAGTTAAATGTACATGCTCGAAACAGCTTTGTGTGTGACCTTTGACTGAGGGGGACTGGCCTGCATGCTTTCTGACACTGCACGGGAATAAAAGGAGGAGGTATTAACATTATTGTATCCTTAAAACAGTAGTTCTGATATACTCAAAACTCTGCTTTATCAAAACTCTGCTTGATCAGTTGTATCTATCTGCAAACATCGACGGGGGTTGGGAGGGGGGTTCCACTATGATGACAAAGGCTAGGAAGGTAAAGTCTAATTAACTTCTCCTATTTCCTCTAGATACTATAAAATATTGGAAAGAGTTGATACAATTATTAGAATATGAACTATTCTAGTAGCAGACGTGGGCATCCAAACAGGAGATACTCCACTATCAGCTTCCATTCTCGGTAATGTACATCTCCTCCCCAAGTCTGTGGGGCAGAGGGAGGGGGACTCCACTATTTTTCATGCAGCTAAAATTCATATGCTTTGAATCTGAATCATCTGAGGATTTTGTGGGTGGCGTTACTAAGAGACTGTCTAATTCCCTCCCCTAATTGGAATACTTTCCTCAATTCTGACTTGTTTTCATGTCTGAACTCACTTCTGTGTTTATTTGCATAGCACTAGTCACCCTCTCAGAGAAGGCTGAGCCGTCATTTGGTTCACATGTCACATGCAGGGCTGAGACATTTGATGTTATATAATTTCAGACTTTTGATACTATCATTTTATCCTTCAGTGAATTTATACTTATTGTTGGAGATATGTATTGACAAGACTTGCAGAAGATGGTGTTCTTCATGCACCTTTTTTTTTTTTAAAGCTTATTTATGTTGAGAGAGAGAATCCCAAGCAGGCTGTGCACTGTCAGTATGGAGTCCAACACGGGGCTCGAACTCAGGAACCATGAGATCATGACCTGAGCTGTAATCAAGAGTCAGATTCTTAGCATCTGAGCCACCCAGGCACCCCTCTTCATGCACTTTTAAATTTATGAGTATGTACGAGATCACATTTTCATAGTTCACCTGGAGACAAGATATTTCAAGAATTACCTGTGATTATCTTACAAATAATACAATTATATTGCATATGTGTTAAAATTATTTATGGGAAAACATATTCCAATTTTTGAAACATTAACATATGCCACAATTCTGCTAACTCTACCTAGGTGTTGCCTTATGTTTTAATATACCAAGATACTCAAGAGTATAGGTGCCCCAGGCCCCTCTTGATGTCTGAGAGGCCTTTCCACTTGCTCAGATCCAGCGGGAAGTGGAAGACACCTGCCAAAAGGAAGAAGCAAGACTCTGGAGGAGGGTGGAGGAAGGCCTACAGGAGAACAGAAAGAAAACAGACAGGACCCAGAGACATCCTGAGGAGGTTGCGGCAAGAAAGGAAAGCGGCAAGACAGAAAGGAAATCAATGACCCAGAGCTTGGCTAGGAAACCCAAAGCCAGACGTTTGTCCAGTATACGGGTGGCTATCAGCTTCCTCTTGAAACACCTCTGCAGGCAGGGTTGTGGACGCCTCTAGCAAGAAGCAAAGTTTGTATCCCCATGTGAGGACCTGCTCATTCCCGGAAGGGTAACTCCTTCAAGCAAAAGGGGGTGTTGTACAGGAATGTGAGAAAGGGGGGACATTCAGCCTGAGGATTCTAAAATGCCTCCCTGATATCTTCCTGCTAAGTCAATTGAAATTGAAATGGAGCACCTGTGGCTCTCAGCCTTTTGCGAGCATGTGAGGACAACATCATATTAAAGGCAAACAAGGAATCTCCTTCGCCGGCATCTCAGGGCTGTGTACCATAAAGTCCGATCCAAAACCTTGTTGGTTTGATTTGTAACTGGGAGACTCTCGAAAAGGTTTGGGCTCATTTGTTCAAAATGCTGGAGACTTGCAGTAGAAGTCGCTTTGAATTTTTAACTAAAAACACCCTCAAGTTTTGCCACTGGAGGGCACTAGTCGACAATATTACTCTCCCACCTTTTCCCTGGTCTTTTTTTCCTCCCTAACTTGACCAAGAACTCTAAATAAAGTCCTGTTTCACAGATTAAATTGGAGCTGCTTATCCTTCCATAATTCAGAATTTCAAAGACCGATTTTTTAGAATAATTGGAAACCACGACATTTCATACTCATTTCTGGAATCAATATTTTTAGCCCAGTTTACATTAACCTAGGAATGTTGCTCTGAGAAGACATGACAGGGAAATATTCACTCATAATCAGTTGGCAATCCTTGTTTATTCACTGACTAGATCTGCATGATCTAACCACTGAAAGGGCACAGTTTATTAACATTTAAAGAAAGACTAAATCCAAAATAGATATTTAATTTCACCTTAAAAATGTTATTTTCAGGGTGCCTGAGTGGCTCAGTCAGTTAAGCATCTGACTTTGACTCAGGTCATGATCTCATGGTTCCTGAGTTCGAGCCCTGTGTCGGGCTGTGTGCTGACAGCTCAGAGCCTGGAGCCTACTTCAGGTTCTTTGTCTCTCTATCTCTCTGCCCCTTTCCTGCTTGCACTCTGTCTCTGTCTTTCTCTCAAAAACAAATCAACATTAAAAAATGTTATTTTCAACTTGTTTCAGAAATACTTTGAGAGATCTTGAAGTATATATCTGAATAGACATTTCCCCCCTCGGTTTCGGCACCCTAGGTAGAGCATTCATTACAGTAATGTTCTTACAGGAACAATCAATTATCAATAAATACTCTCCCTCTACAGTAGATCCCATGATTCTCTCTTACCACCCGGTGCTACCGAGGCTGATGTGTCTGAACCAAGGGAAAATAACTTTTTGGGGAAAGCTGTCTTTCAGAACCCTGCTTTGAACCAGAATAATCTGTTCTCCTGAGACTGTTGAAGAGAAAGTAGGCTGAACAACCCACTTTGGAAGGCAAGTTACACAGATTTGTTTTTTTCTTATTTTATTCTGCACCTCACCCCATTTTCTCAGATGTCTTTTTCTTTGTTCTGCGTATTATTTCTGCTTACCAGTCTTCTTAGCTATTGCTAGTTTCCTCTACTCACCCCACTCTAAACTCCTAGAAGACTTGGCCAGACTAAAATTACACACTGGGATCATTTTATTCTCATGAGTTTCCCAACGTTTGGGTATTAACTGGCAAAGGTGGCTGAATACAGGGATTTGGGTATTACAGGCAGAGGCTTTTTGCAAAGCTTTTGTTGGTAACATTGGCTCTTATGTAACTCAATTTCCTACTATGTGAGAAATTTCTCTGGGTCTACACTCTAGAACTTTGTCTTCAAAGGAAAAAAAAATTCTATCATCTCTCAAATACCTCACAGGGATGTTTCAACATTGAATTATGTTAAATAATCAATGCCAGCAGAGTGCCAGGCACAGAGAGGCTCAATCAATATGAGTCTTCTCTACCTTCCTACTTCTGTTTCCTTTTTCTTTTAGAGCCTAGAGCCAGATTTTATATCAATCAGAGCAACTGGGTTGACCAATTTCATAACTTATTTGCTTTCCTCTTTTCTCAAGCTTGCTATTTTACTCTATATTTATTTTCAAGTGTATTTAAAAGAAAAAAGGTGAGCCTAAATTAAAAAAAAATCATCTAAAAGATTTGAGACAGAAGTAAGTATCTGAAGAATGAGCAGAGGTAGTTAGTTCCTCCTGGGAAGTGATATTCCTGAATAACCCCCAACATTAGATATATTTAATGACGAGACTGGGTTACCCCTTATTAATATTCTTTTAGGTGGATCTGTTGATAAGTTAGGGTAGGGATAGTATGTTGTGTTTGAAAACATATAAGCTCACGGTAGCACAAAACAGAGTTCAAATACTTGCTCTGGCATTTACAAGTTAAGTAAACTTGGGTAGGAGAGAACTAAGAATATTCTCTCACCTATAAAATGGGGATTAATAATCCTTAGCCAGTGGTATTGATATGAAGATTAAATAAAATTATGAAAATAAATGGGTTCAATATCATATTGTTGCTGTTGTTACTCATCTAGATGGTTTCCTAAGGACCTTCTGATTCTGCAGCTTTTATAAATTCGATCGCACGAGGTAAGAGGTTTCTGCTCGTGATACCTTATACAACTGTGTAAAGCTCTGCTTCATCCAACTGCTCATCTCGCTGTCTACACACTCTACACTCTCTCACACTAGTACTTCAGTTCACGCCATTCCTGTGCATTGGAATCTACTCCACCATTTACCCATTTCTTACCTATCCTGCAAGGTCCAAATCATATCATGCTTCTATGAAGTATCCTTGGAACAGAGCAAGAGGACCTGATCTCTCCCTCCTCCATATATTTATTGTTCTTAACTATTTCCTTCTCACTGGGTACAGCTTCCCTGGTTCCCTAGAAGCCAGATTAGTTATTTCACTGGTTGCTGTATATGACTACAGTGAAGCACGTATCACAAGATTGAACTCCTTAAGAGTAGATAGTCTCTGTGCATCAAATGCGTAACTCCATGCTTAGGAGAGAGTAGCCACTCAAGAAATACTGCAGGAGTGAGTTAGGAGACCACTTATTTGGTATTGGCAGTATATTTTTGTACATTTTACGCTCTGGTAAGAGACTTAAAAGTTCTTTGAAGTCAAGGACCTACACAGAGCATTGATGTTAAAAAGCAAGTCTGGGGAGAAAATAAAAAGCAGAAATGACATGCTTGCACATGGAAGAATACACTAACACCCCTGAAGTAGACTTTTAAGAGAATTGATCCTGAATCCGACCAAGCCTTTAGATTCAACCACAATTTATGGGAAATTCAAAGAATAGAGGAACACGTTAATGACACCACAAGGTTGCAATCAGCAAAATCCATATTGTGAGCTGTTCCACCATAGTAATCAGCAAACTACAACCTGTTCCTTGCTGTTTTTGTATGCCCTCAAACTTAGGATTGTTGTACATTTTTAAAGCTTGAAAAAAAAAGTAGACAAAGAAGAAAATGTGACACAGATGCCTCCTCAAGAGGACTACTGACCCAGTTTTTTTCCAGAAATAAGTTGCAAAAGGAAAACCGAGAGAAATTAACAGAGACTGAAGTCATAGATGAACTGTTTACAATGACTTGATTTCTGATTTAAACAAACTATAAAATAGCAAAAGGAACATTCATAGCAATTATGATGCAATTGACATTTCATAATATTTAGATATTTCATTGACAATATTTTAAGATGTGACAATGGTTATGTTTTTTATGAACAGTTCTTATCTTTTGGTATACATCCTGAAAGATTTATGGATGATGCTGTGTGGGATTTGCCATGTAGTAATAAGTGGAGGAGGAAGAGAATTGGGTCATGGATGTAACAAGACTGTCCATAAACTGGTAATTGCTGTAAGTGGATGACTGATTCATGATTCATGGTTATTATACTCTTGTACTTTTAAATATATTTGAAGTTTTACACAGTAAAAAAGTTAAATAATAAAGAAATAAACCAACAAAGTTTGGAGTCCCATCTGGGGCTGACTGCCGTCAAAAGACCTCTCTCAAAGTACTTAGCTTTTTTATTTTTCTGATTTCAGTTTCCTTATCTCTAAAATTGAAATTAAAATGATGTCTACTCCATAGGTTATTGTAATGGCTATGTGAGCTACTGCATACACAGAGCTTAATTAATGCCTTATGCATAATGAAGCATTCAATTATTGCTTCATAGTGTTGCTGTTACTGCTGTTGTTATTTTCTCATTATGTGTTGATATTGGTGGGCATTTGTTGATGAGATGGCAGAGGACAGAATGACAAGAGATGAATGTGTTGGTATAAGGATGGATGGGTGCAGAGAAGATCAGCAGGAAAAGAAGATGGGGGGCGGATGAGGAGTCCCCAGTAACCTGTATGTTGCAATGGCTACTCTGGACTGCGTTGTGTTAGACCTTAAATTTGGTGTGATGTGGGACAGACTGGCCAGGCTGAGCTTTACACTCTGGAATACTATTTTAGAATTTGAAGGTCAGAGAGTCAGCAATACAATCCAACACTTATACCAAACCTTAAAGCCATTTCTGAAGCTCTGCTTGACAATAATTTTCTGTCGCTGATGAGAGGTGCTTTACCAGAATAAACACTGCCTAATACAGGCTTAAGAGGAAAACAACTTTTAAAATATTGATTTATTAAATCCTCATTGAATATCACTATGTCATGGAGGCAATATACCACAGTGATTTATGGCAACCCTATCCATAGTGCTGATCTTTGAAGAGATAAAGCACTTGCCCCAGAATGAAAATCCACACATTGCTGCTTTCATTGAAAAAGTTTTGCTATTGAAAAAACAAAAAGGCAAAGCAAACAGTATGCTTATTGACAGAGTTAATTTGCATTCTGGCACAAGTTTCTCATGTTTGCAGTTTGGTAACCAGTGCATGCTTCACATTTCTGAGTCAACTAGTTTAGGGTAGTTGTGCTTAATGGGGGGAAATTTTGCAAACCCCTCCCACCCCGACATCATTTGGCACTATCTGGAGACATTTATGGTTGTCATACCTGAATGGGAAGGGTGCCGCTGGCATTTAGTGGGTAGAAACCAGGGATTCTACTAAATATCCTACAGTGTATAGAACAGACCCCACAACAAAGAATTATCTGGACCAAAGTGACAAGAGTGCCAAGACTGAGAGACTCTTTGAAGAGCATGGCTTTATTTATTTTTTTTTTTCAACGTTTATTTATTTTTGGGACAGAGAGAGACAGAGCATGAACGGGGCAGGGGCAGAGAGAGAGGGAGACACAGAATCGGAAACAGGCTCCAGGCTCTGAGCCATCAGCCCAGAGCCTGACGCCGGGCTCGAACTCCCGGACCGTGAGATCGTGACCTGGCTGAAGTCGGATGCTTAACCGACTGTGCCACCCAGGCGCCCCGCGAAGAGCATGGCTTTAGAATCAGACAAAGGTGGGACCCAAACTCTTGCTTTGCCAATGACTACACGTGTGGCCTTGAGCACAATGTTTTGTCCCTGTAAGCACCAGTTTCTTCTAAAAAACATTGAGCTGGCAGTGCTGCTGTGCAAAACAAGTGGACAAATGCAGATAGACTCTTTGACATGACCCAGAGGAAAGTAAATGCTCCAGGAGAGCAGATATTATTATACTTTTTAAATACAGCTGTTATCCTGGTGACCCACGAATTGTCCAAGCACTCACTAGAGTAAGAGCTAAGGTATTATTTTTTTTTGGTTTTGTTTTTTCCTTCTCCCTCTCTCCCTCCCCCCACTCCTCCTTTCCTTCTTTCCTTTCTTTTTTGGATAAAAAATTGGACTAACTTCTTCAGACACTGTTAGGTTGAGGGCCTAAAAGGTAAATTTGTTTCATTGCTTGTTGAAGATGAATGCAAAAATAAATAAATAAATAAATAAAATAAAACAAAACCCTGAGTTTGATTCCATAAAAGATAAACCTTATTGTCAGAAAGAGCTACTCCATAGACAGAGCTGGGAAATTCACTTGAAATTCCTCTTTTGTCCCTTAGGATGAAGTATGATGCATGCCCGGGAGCTTAATGGTTTACAAGTTGGGACTCCCACTGTGTCTTTTTTTGCTGGTGATTTTATGATTCTCCTACACACTACATGATGGATTCTTGAGTATCCAGAGCTTTGAATCTGTACTTTTTTTTTTTCCAGCTTGAATGAAATCCTTCAAGGCAGAGCTGTGAAGATGTGGTTCTTAAATAAAATATTTTTCTACTGTGCTAATAATTCACACATTCTCCACATTTCTCTTCTATACTCAGGGTCAGTGGGATACATCCATTTTTCTTAATTCTATCTGGCCTGTTTTTCTCTGGCTTCCAACAGGTTTTTATGAAAGCACAGCATGGGTTATCCAGGTGCTGGTATTCGGGGAGGGTGCAGAATTATGAAGCGGGAGGGGACACTTTCTTATTCTTTTCCCATTACTCCATTAACAATGGCCTTATAATGATTTGAAAACTCCTTGTAAGTGACCTGATATGAAATATTGCATTACAAATCCACATAGGAGATACAATTCAAACAATAGAAGCAATAACACACTTTCATCCTGGTTCTAAGTTATAATGAAATGTATTTACTGAGAGCCAGGATATTTTCTTTTCCCCCCTAGAGAAGCCATTTGCTTACTGGATTGCTAAATCTCTATAGAGTTGACATTCTTCTTTTGAAAAAAAAAAAAAACAACTGGATATTTGGATTTCTGGGTCAGATGGAAAGGCTGCGGTGTCAGAAGTGAAAATAGTACAAATTTCAAACGTGAGTATGTGATTTCATTTATGTACATATGTCACCATGGTCTACTGCTACCAGCCAAGCGGTCAAGTCAGCAACAAAAATGATGCCTATTTAAACCTTCGGCTTTCCATAAGATTTTTGGACAATAGGATGTGACCCACCTAATATGCTTTAGAGCACAAAAATTGTATTTGAGTAAATGGATAACTAAATAAATAGTTATAGTTGTTATAAATAAATAACAAAATTGGCATATTTAAAAATAAATTACTTTGGAGACTCCAGTCATACAAGACTCTCCAAACATGATCTAATGCCTATTTTTCTTAACACATATGCTGTTTCTTACAGATCTGACGTTAAAACCACAAGAAGTTGGAAGAATTGGGTGCTCTTCCTTCTGAATTCTCATCTACTATGGCTAAGTGATTTCATTTAGTTTTTATGGCCTATGCTTCTAGTCTTTTGTAGGAATATCCTTCTCCTTTTTTTCCTGTGTTTCTTTCTGGTCTTTTTAAGCAGGAAATAATTCTTTCTCTTTCTTGTTCCTTTCTTGTTCTGTTGATGAGTATGGATGAAGGTCACTGCTTCCATATCTTGCCTGGAGTCTCCATGTCTCCATGGAGTCTCCATGTCTTGCCTGGAGTTTGATTCATTTTTTTTAAGTTTATTTATTGAGAGAGAGAGAGAGGGAATGAGAATCCTAAGCAGGCTCCATGTTGTCAGTGCAGAGCCCAATGCAGGGCTCCAACTCAGGAACCATGCAATCATGACCTGAGCCAAAACCAAGAGTTGGACACTTAACCACCTCAGCCACCCAAGTGCCCCTGATTGATTCTGTCTCAAGACTGTCCCAAGTGTGGTGTGCTCTCCTCTCCGCTCAGGCCACTGTGTTGGAGCCTCACCAGGCAAGGGCTCACCCCCACCTCTAGCTGCCATGTCTGTGACTAGTTGGGCACAATCTATTCCAGAGGCCTATTGTAGCAATGCCCATTTTGGCCTTGGATACAAATCACCTTTTCCAGAAAGTCCAGCTTTATCACTCATAAAAATAATCACATGAGCTCTATTTCTGGATCATTTCCCAACTGAGTTAATATTTGGGAGGGAGTAGTGATAAGTGGTTAGATTTCCTAAAATCAGAATATATTCTTAAAGATCTTAGTACAGTTTATTTCTTGGGCCAGAGATTGCCAAGTTTTGTAATTGGGTAAAAATTAATACTTGTCATTCATCACCATTTATTATTATTATTATCTATAAGGATTTACTAAGGCCCAGGCAATGTGTTAAATTACCTAGGTTAACATATTTAGGTCATGGATCAAGTCATCAAAAAACTTCAATCTCCTAAGGGATTTAAAATACATATGTTGATAAAAAGCATGCAAAATTTTTTAAAAGTAAATTAAGACAAGCATATATAAAATGTCATGGGGACATCAGAAAATGGGCCCTAACTTCTATCTGGGAAGGGCAAGAAGTCTTTTAGAGAGAGATGGGATTTATTTATGTTGGACTCTGAATGATGGGTAAGATTTAGAGATGCACATAAAGGAACAATAATTTAAAAGAAAAAAAATGGAGTGCTTGGGAGGCTCAGTTGGTTAAGCATCCAACTCTTGATTTTGTCTCAGGTCATGATCCCATGGTTCGTGAGTTCAAGCCCCATGGTGGGCTCTGCACTGACATGTAGAACCTGCTTGGGATTCTCTCTCTCATTCTCTCTCTGGCCCTCCTCTGCTCATTCTCTCTCTCTCTCAAAATAAGTGAATAAGCTTTTTTTTTTTTTTTTTAAAAAAAGGCTTTATTGGTAGTTGGAACAGTTAGCATGCATGTGGGAAGGAGGAAAACATGGCTTATTAGGGGAATATTCATCTAGTGTAACTTGAGGAGATGTGGTAGGAAAGGTCAACAAAGCATGGAACAGGAGGTGTAAACTGATAAGCAGCTCTATTCCAGGATGCAGAGTAGGGGGTTGAATAGTTCTGGAAGCTAGAGAACAGAAATGAGATTCCTCCAGTGTTTGGTTTTTGACAAGTTCCAGTTATGGTATTAATGCCCTTTGTCACTAAAGAGAAAACTCCAGGAATTTTGCAAATTTGTTCATTAAAAAAAAAAGTTTGCAGTACCTCATTAAAAAAACAAAGCAAAAACAAAGACTTCAGGGTGGGAAGGAAGTTTAGATAGTTTTCTGGGCACAAAGAATTTCTCCTTAACTCTGGTTATCGATCCCTAACAGTCAGAATAGGGTGTATTATGCTGCAATAAAACCAATTCCCAAATGTCAGTGGCTTAGGAAAAGAAAAGTTTACTTCTTACTCACACCAGATGTCCAGTGAAGGTGAACAGAGAGGTTCTACATAGCAGGAGAATTTCAGAGAAGTGAGTACTGACAACTAAGTTTTTCCATGTAGAAATAAAAAGTCATCTTGACTCACATTTCATTGGCCAAAGCAAACTTCTTGAATGTGCTTAACTTGAAAAGGGCAGGAAAATGCAATCCTTTCTTGTGCTGAAACAATGGAGAATGGTTCCAATGTCTGCTCTTTGTGTGGTTATCACAAGAGTACACCCTCATTTTAGTACTATTATCCATAACCCTCTAAAATATTCCCAATGATTATTTCACTCATTGAGTGTTTAATCTGTGCCAGGTACTGTGCTGGCTCTTTCACATGAACTTTTTCTACAAAACTTCTCTGATGTTGGTTTTAGTTATTTTACTGGTTGTGCAATTCCTGGCATTTGTGTTCTTCCTCCTGGGGTGCATAAAGCTACCTCTGAATGGTTGGTCATTAGATGCAGTTTTTCAGGAGATTCTGAAAGATTACTGGATGAGCCAGGGAAGAGACACACTGGACCTCCAGCTGCTGTTGCTGCTACCACCATGGTCACCGTCTGCAGACTCATGAATCCTCATGTTTACTGAACACTCTCTACATGCCAGACATGGTGTTCTAAACCTGTGAGGCAGGTGCTATTATTTTGCCTATTTTACAAATGAGAAACTGAGGTTCAGAGAAATTGTATTACGGCCCAAGATCATACAGCTAGCAAGTGGTAGAGATGGGGATTCAAAGAAGTCTAGCTTACACCAGAACTGATAGTCTTTTTTTTTCAATGTTTATTTATTTTTTGGGGGGACAGAGAGAGACAGAGCATGAACGGGGGAGGGGCAGAGAGAGAGGGAGACACAGAATCGGAAACAGGCTCCAGGCTCGGAGCCATCAGCCCAGAGCCCGACACGGGGCTCGAACTCACGGACCGCGAGATCGTGACCTGGCTGAAGTCGGATGCTCAACCGACTGCGCCACCCAGGCGCCCCCAGAACTGATAGTCTTAACAACCATGCTATACTACTAAAGGAACTAGACAGGAAAGAAAAAGAGATGAGACCTTGGGTTATAATCATGAGATTTAGGATGAATGGAAATAAATGTGAAAAACACTAGAGAAATGAATGCCAATCTAGAATATGAGAATTGAGACTGGGGAAAAAAGAGATTTAAAATGTTTTATAGGCATGAAATTCAAAACACTAGGAAATTAATAGAGTATAAGAGAAAGAGAGGAAATGAACATGAGTATTGATGTGACACATACAGGGAAAAAATAAAAGGAAGATACAACTTATGGGTACAGGAGGAGAAATACATTCAGTGTTGGATTTATCGAACTTTCTACACAACTGGGATATTTGTGTAAAATAGCTATTTATTCAGCATGTAAAAGCACAGATCTATGGGATGTACTATAGATATATAATAAATAAATAAGTCCAGTTTCATATATGTTTAGAAATGCATGGATCTAAAAGATACAGACTTGGGCTTCATTCATTTATTCATTAAAGCATGTATTTAAGACCTTCCAAAGCATGTGATAGGTAAAGCAGATAGGGTAGAAGAATTGAGAAAAATAAACACGATCATCAAGAGAATCATATTAGAGAAGGTAAAAGGCCAGATTTGAGAGCATGCCTATGTTAAAGGATATGGAAGGGAGAAAGAGAAATTTGAAATGGGGTAGTTGTCGAGGAAGAAAGAGAGCAAAACAACACAAAGTCCCAAAATTACATGTATGAGAAAGATTTTAGGAAGAAAATCATGAGTGCTCAATAGGGCCAAATGCCACAGAGATGTCAAAAATGTGTTTACAGATGTGTTTGGAAGGAAGAAGAGACAGGTTAATGTAGAGAAAGCACATATGTTTATTCTTTTACAAAGTGTGGCAGGAAAGACAAAGCAGGAAGGTGGTCCCCGAGTGGTAATAGGAACACAGGAGGATTTTTTAAGGGTAAGTTTACAAAAGAGGCTAGCGAAGAGAGAGAGAATCTAGAAGTAAGGGGTAGGATTGGGGGAGGTTGGTATTTGACTGAGGTGAGATGGGGTGTCAGGTGGGAAAAAAATGGGTTGAAGGCCAAGGACAGTGCCTTTGTGTGACTTTTTCCAGCAAACTTTCAACTGAAGGGAACCAGCAGCAAATAATGGAAGGGACTCAGAATTGGAGGTGAGTATCATGACCATTATTAGGGGAACAAGGTGGTGAGGAACTCAGAGATAGTGCATTTGTTCCTAAGGCTGCCTTAACAAAGTGCCACGAACAAGTGTGGTTAAACAATATAAATGTATTCTCTCTCAGTGCTGGGGACTGAAGTATGAAGTCAAGGTGTTAGCAGGGCCACGCTCGCTCTGAAGACTCAAGGCGAGGATCCTTTCTTGCCTCCATCTTCTGGAGATTGCCAGCCATCCTTAACATCCCTTGGTTTGTAGCAACATAACTCAAATCTCCACCTCTGTGTTCACCTGGCCTTCCCTGTATGTCTGTTAGCATTTCTGTATTTCTCTCTTCTTATAAGGACATCAGCCATTGGATTCATGGCCCACCCTAATTCAATATGGCCTCGTTTTAACTTGATTATATCTGCAAAGACCCTATTTCTTTTTTTTTTTTAATTTTTTTTTCAATGTTTATTTATTTTTGGGACAGAGAGAGACAGAGCATGAACGGGGGAGGGGCAGAGAGAGAGGGAGACACAGAATCGGAAACAGGCTCCAGGCTCTGAGCCATCAGCCCAGAGCCCGACGCGGGGCTCGAACTCACAGACTGAGAGATCGTGACCTGGCTGAAGTCGGACGCTTAACCGACTGCGCCACCCAGGCGCCCCGCAAAGACCCTATTTCTAAGTAAGGTCATGATCTGAGACTTCATGTGGACATGAATTTTAGAGGGACATTAAGCAACCTAATACAGGTAGTAAGAGTGTCCTTGAAATGACAATTGTAGAATACAGACTGAGGAGTCAAGAAGTGAAAAAGGTGGTGATGAATGATAATACCCCAGAGGAGTTAAAGGACCAATGAGGAGTCTGAGGTTAAGAGTGAGAGAAGCAGGGATATGAGGGTTTTACTTATTGAAGGAAATTTCAGGATTGGATACTCTGGAGGTTAGGCATTTAGGCAAAGGTACAGAGTAGAAGGACTTAGGTTCTTCATGAATTTCTTATAGTTTCCCTATCCTGCTCAAGAGAAAGATAACATGCAAAGACCAAAGCTTCATGAAGAAGAAACAGAGCAAGTCAGAATGTTCACTAATGTGCTAACCGCTACACCCATATAGCACATACCCATTAATTCATTCAACAAACACTTATGGAGTGCTTAACATTCAACATAAATTATTCCAGGTTCTGGGGTTATAACAGTGAAACAAACAAGCAAACAAAGAAACCCAAATACCATCATCCCTGCCCTTATAAAAATTTTATTCTGTAGGGGAAAAGATAATAAGCAAATGTATAAATATATAAATAGAGAATATGTCTCATGTTCTCTCATAGAGGAAACACACCTCAGCCCTAAGGCTGAGCAACTTCCTTAATCTTGTATATATGAATAAGCTCTTGTCTTTGTAGAGCAGTAGATTTTGAGAAATCTTTGTGCAATTCTTTTCTGTGTCCAGAGAGAGTTAAAATATTGCTGGTACCACAATGAAGAAACTGATCAAGAAATCCTTCAGAAATATGCATACATAGAGAGGTGCAGGAGTAAGAGAAAGCAAGACAAAAATGTTAGTAATTTTCTTAGTAACGTATGGCATAGTATACTTTAATTTTCTGCCTCTTAGGTCCACTTTCTTTGCATGGAATCAAAGCATTAAAATAGCAACAGGTGTATGTGAATATAATGAAAGGTTGTTTTTCTTTTCAGACAATTGACATTGGCCAATTGACCCTTCTTGTGTTTGTTGCGAAACGTGCCTTCTATGAATACTGAGGCACAGCAGCTGTGGGCTCACAGTACTGGGCACCTCCTTGCAGAGACTGAACTGGCATGTGACAGAGTCAGAAGGAACCATGCATGGTTTGATGGTTGTTTCAGGATCAGACTCTGAGAGCAGAAGTTGCAATGATACAAATACCCTGTTATAGTTAGTGGTGGTACCAGTTCTTCCTCTGATCCATCTCCAGTGTGCACATGAGTGTTGCCCTGGTGGCTTGATCTCAGTCTAGTTCCTTCATGCTCCCAATAATTTTCTACTTTCCTGTCTGTTAACCTTTTAGAATAAATTCTTTTTCTGCTTTGATTCTGTTCACTATCAGCTTCGGTGGCCTATAGCTAAGAAAATTGACATATTAAGTTTCTAGGAACATTTTTCAGTTCTTTTATGTTTAGTCTTTCATTTGTTCAGATACTTATTGAGAACTTACTATATGCTAGGCACTTTGATGAAAATTGGGGATGTCATGGTAAATAAGGCATATCTTGGCCCAGCTCTTGGAAAATTCATAGTGTGGGACAGAAGGCAGACAAGGAAGTGAGCAATTGCAATAAGATGAACTACATGACATGATAGGGCAAGAGAATACAAAAGGTAGTCTGCTGGTTCTCATCCTAATTCTTACTTGGTGGTTAAGAAGCAAAGGAGCTCAATTAGGCCTGGAGTTAGAGAAAGCAGGGTCCATACTTTGAAGAAAAGAAATTTTGAGAACTAGGTGGTGAGGGACTGCCTTAACCTAGCAAAGAATTGAAGTGGACTATGAGCCATACTGGAGATCCAAGCAAACAAGTACCTCACATGGAGTCCAGACCCATAGACATCAGAACGTCAACTAATTACAGATCCCTTTTCTAGCAGGGCAGAAGCTTCTAATATCGTGTCAGAGGGGTTCTTGTTAATGCTGGGGCTGAGTCTTCTGGTAGTCTGTTTTCACCCTAACATTTATGTTTATCAGATACTACTATTACTATTAGTAAGTGGGTTACAAGTACTAAACATTAACCACCATGTGCAGGGACAAATATGTGTGATTTTAATTGATCACCTGAGGATTTTGAGATAGGCTCTATTAGACTTCTAACTTCTCACCTTAATCTGTCTTTTATATTCCTGAGCCCATGCAAGATGACATTTCCCAGCCTCCCTTGTGGCTACGTGTGGTCATGTGACAAAGTTCAGTCTTAAGGAATATGAGAGGAAGTAACATGTGCTGTCAGGCCTGAAGCTCTAAGACCATGAACAATCTTCCTTGATGTTTTGTATCCCTTTCAACAAGCCATAACCCATGGAAACCCAGCCTATGCTCTACAGATAAAAACAAAGTTCTAGGGGATATGGAGAGCAGAGCAGCATGAATGAAGACCCCTGAGTGATTGTATTTAATGGGGCCACCCACCAATCTGAAATGTTTCCTTCAGACTCTGATATATAGAAGATACAAACTTCTATAGTGGTTAAGTAAACCACTGGGTTAATGACAGGTCTTTGTGATAGGAGCCTCAGCTCAGGTTCAATTGACATCCTGCCTGCATTCTGCTTCTGACAGGTGTCATGACTGCTCTCTTGTAAATGAGGATGCTGGCCTCAAAGAGAGATGGACTCAACCTCCTCGGTTCACACAAATAACAAACACGATTCAGATCTGCTTGACTGCAGACTTCATGCTCTCGAACACTTTGCTGTCATTGCCTTAGGACCGGCCAGATTACCCAGACTAGGTGTTGTAGTGTTTGCTACTGTGCGAAATTCCAAGGAGTCTAGAGACAAACGTCCTCTACACAATTGCTCACCTGGAGAATACATACAAAGTTAGGCTCTAGTCAACAGGCTAAGTAAAAGGAAGAGATGTTTGAAAGTGTTCCTGTGAGAAATGGAAGAGGCCTCATTAATAAGAACATGTGCCATTTGTTGAGCAGAACAAACAAACAGATTTTTGGCAACGAGATTTACTTCAGAGAAGAAAGGAAGTGCCTGAGGCGGTGAGGTGGGGGGCAGACTGCTGACACACAGATGTGAGAACAAGATGCTTACACCAGCTGTGCACTAAAGAAAGTTATCGCAACTATCAATTTTCTATTTTTGTTTTAGTAATTTATCAGTTAGAATTATCGCACTGTGAGAGCCTTGTAGTGGAGACTGCAGTTTTGAAAATGCGAGAACCAGTTTTAGCAAATGTTCTGAATACACACACAGGCTCACACTCAATATGTGAGGAGAAACCATACAAAGGACAAAAGTCAGTTCTGTGTGTTTTGTGCATCCGTGGGCCCCCATTACTTTGGCTTCGAATTATGCCTGTTCATGAAGAACAGGTGTTTGAAATAAAATCAAGGGGAAAACCACTATGAATTCAGCCCCTCTAAAGACATTGCAAGAATTTCTAAAATTACTCTTCTTAGACAAATTGTTCCCACAAGCCCAGACTATTTTTTATCTTGAGGGTGCACAGGGGATACTAAATCTTCCTGCCCACATAAACTCGTTTTCAGATGGGCCAGAGATTCCATTTATCATACATGCAGGGCTGGGGCTGCTCACGCCACATTAAAGGTTAAAGCTGAGAAAGTCAGGGAGACACTGCCCTGGCCTAGTGTGGGGAGGCTGTGTCCACAGACACTGGGGGTGCTTTTATATGTAGCAATGGACAAAGATGAGCAGGCTTGTCACTGGCTTACATTAAAATGCCTAGATTTCAAGTGAAAACGTTTAAACTCATTTGTGTAAATGGAGACTTTCAAGATGAAGAGATTAAAGGATTTAAGGGCTAGTGAGTTCCAAGGGAGTGTGTGTGTGTGTGTGTGTGTGTGTGTGTGTGTGTTTAAATACATTTATATATATATATACACACATATTTTTACATATATAAAGGTTTTTTGTTAGATATGTACAAGTGATTTAAATGACTTAAAATTGTAGAAACATTTTTTTCAGTGGCTTCTGATCCACAATATAATTTAATAAATATATTTCTCAGTGCCAGATGCCAGCGGCTGGCAACTGCTTACGCTGATATCAAGTTTACTTTGCAGAATGGAGTTTTCTTTGGAGCTGAGGGAATTCTATGTGCAAGAAAACCTTTCCCAATTCTTCATAAATATGCCAAGAGAGTTTTCGTCTGGACCAAGGAAATCAGAATGAGGCAGACCTCAAGGAAGAAAGCCAAGTTCATTCATTAGCAACTTCATAAACACTTTAAATGGCAAATTTATAGCTGGCATTTTGTCACAAAAGATTTTGGAAGTGTGTTCTTTGCCTACAATTAGAGCTGGTGTCATTGGTCTTTGCCTTCAGCTGATCAGATGGGAGAATGTAATCAACTCCTCAAACCTGGCTTTAGTCAAATCTAGACAACATAAATTATGGGATAAAGACATCATCTTAGATTACCTTTCAAAAATTGACAATCAAGACAGGGAAGATTAGAATTTTATCTACCAAATTAGTTGCATTCATCTCTTGAACTGAGGCTGCCAATGTGTCAGAAATCAAACTGATCACAGCCAAGATATATTGAAAGAAGTAAAACCCGAGGGGGAATGAAAATGCATTCAGCCAAAGGAAGCAAATACAAATAATAATGGAAACAGACATCTTTTAGTTAATTTCTAGTAGGGAATTGCTTCTTTGCCAGGGTACTAGGTATATGCACATTTGTGTCAAGTTTGAACATCTTAAAGATTCTGAATTTAGGGATACTAAATCCTCAGAGCTTTTGGTGAGGACAAAATGGATTTTTAGTGCAGGGTCAGAATCTTTCAGCGATGGTGCATCTCTTATTTCCACTCAAGGAAAGCACTGGTGATGGTTGCAATTTTTATCCTTATACCAAGAAGTACCCAGAAAAGAAATTGAGAACTCAAGAAAATGGATGACAGGATGGTTTACCACCTGATTTTTACAATCAAGCCAGCCAAATCCAGGAGAATGCAAACTACCCTTCAATTTTTAACTTTAGTTCTTATACATGAAGCTAATTTTGGTTCTTATACATGAAAGAGCCACTATACCACTCTAAGTTATTAACTGCATCATGATAAGAGTATGGTAAAATATTTGCTTATTTCTAGTCACAATGACCAACGAGTTGCATTCACTTTATTGTCCTTCTTGCCCAAACTAGAGCCACTTCACTGGCTAGAGATAGGGAAAGCCTGGCCACGAAATGTAATGATTATGGCAAATTCTATTGGCCACACTTCTGAGTGCACTAGAGCAGGGCTTTGGTTACTCTTGCCTGTTTCCTAGGGGACACCTATACGTAGGAAATAAACCAATTTTAGTGACTTCTTGTATTAGTGTTCTAGGGCTTCTGTCACAAACTACCATAGACAGGGTGGCTTAGACAATAGAAGTTTATTGTCTGATGGTTCTGGAGTCTAGAAGTCCAAGGTCAAGGTGTTGTTGGGACTTGTTCCTTCTAAGGTCCCTGAGGGAAGATCTGTTCCATGTCTTTCTCATGGCTTGTAGATGGCCGTACTCTCCTTTTATCTTCACATTGTCTCCCCTCTATGTGAATCTCTGTGTCCAAAAATTCCCATTTTTATGAGAATATTGGTCATATTGGATTAGTACTCCTTCTCCCAATGACCCCATGTTAAATTGATTACTTTTATAAAAATTCCGTCTCCAAATTATGGAAAGAGTGCAAAAGTCCATCAATTGATGAATGGATAAAGAAGATGTGGTGTACATATATAATGGAACACTACATGGCAATGAGAAAGAATGAAATCCTGCCATTTGCAAAAATATGGATGGAACTGGAGGGTATTACACTAAGTAAAACAAGTCAGGGGTGCCTGAGTGGCTCAGTTGGTTAGGAGACCAACTTCAGATCAGGTCATGATCCCACAGTTTGTGAGTTCGAGCCCTGCCATTGGGCTCTGTGCTGACAGCTCAGAGCCTAGAGCCTACTTCAGATTCTCTGTCTCCCCCTCTCTCTACACCTCCTCTGCTCACGCTCTGTGTCTCTCTGTCTCTCAATAATAAATAACTGTTAAAAAAATTTTTAAACAAGTCAGTCAGAGAAAAGCATATCATATGTTTTCACTCATATGTGGAACTTGAGAAACTTAACAGAAGTCCATTGGGGAAGGGAAGGAGAAATAATAGTTTGAAACAGAGAGGGAGGGAAACCATAAGAGATTCTTAAATATAGAGAACAAACTGAGGGTTGATGGTGGGGGAGAGGGAAAAATAGGTGATGGGCATTGAGGAGGACACTTCCTGGGATGAGCACTGGGTGTTGCATGTAAGCAATGAATCATGGGAATCTACTCCAAAGCCAAGAGCACACTGTATATACTGTATGTTAGCTAACTTGACAATAAAGTATATTAAAAAAAATTGTCTCCAAATAAGCTCACCGACTGAGGCACTGGGGTTACGACTTCCACATATGAATTATGAGGGGATGTAATTCAACACATAAACTTATTACATACATATCTAGTTGTCTGGGTGTCCACCTCCCCTACCCCCCATGCCCTCACCCCTATCAATATAATCTCAAGTCCTCAGAACAGTTCTGCAAAGCTGGTGTCATCGCTTCATTTTGTCTACATTTAAGTCTCAGAGGGAAAAAAAGGAAATTCCTCCAAGTCACCAGGCTAATAAATGAAGTAGGAAGAATTTGAAGCCAAGTCTTAGTGATTAGAAGACCATGATCTTTCCACTCAATGATATTGTTCAAGCAGTGTTCAGTGAGCACCAATGAGTGTCAAATGCTGTACTAGGCACCAAGGAATTCAGAGATCATGAAAATTGCTCTTATATTTAAGGACTACATATTCACACTGGGAAACATTTTATTCCACGAAAGCTCAAGGGGTAATCCAATTCTTCCATAAAGTCTGTAATCATAGAGCACACATGTAAATAATACAGGCCCTTTTTGGTGGGCCTACATGTTTGATGTTTTTGATATCTTCTCCATTGCTAGAGTACAACCCCACTGGAATGCATACAAATCGCAGTGCAGATTACACAACTGGCAAAATGACAAGGATATGTTTATGAGACGCCTAAAACAGGAATACCAGGGAAAAGATAAACATGTAGTTTTGATGAGCTTATCCAAAATTTTATGATAAGAAAATCTAGAATTAATCTATTTTTAATTTCAGTAGATAGGATTGTTTTGTGTTTATGGTGTAGTATTTTTTAATGTATTGCTTTAGTGTTTATGGCCTCAAACACTCAGTCAAAAGCTCTGGGGAACTCTTTCTCTCCTTCCATTTTTATTTCCAACTGCCAAAGCTGTGGAGGCTGAGTGAGGATTGTTTTTATGAATAGATGCAATGAATTAGAAACAATGAATTGAGAACAATGACTTATATATAGTGACTTTTTCATCCTTTTCCTTTCATGACATAAACCACTGTGTATAGTATCACACTTATTCTTTCATGTTATTAAATTTCTTGTCAAAATCTTCCTTAAACCACAGAGACAAAGATGAATTCGCCCTCTGTGAGTTGGAGCAGTTAAATTTACTTCTCCGACACACTGCACGTTGATTTAGAGCTAATCTGTCTGTTTTTTATTGGCTCCATGTAAAACATTGCTTTTCTTGTTTTTTTTCTTTCACTCTTCATTGTCTTGTAGAAATATGTAATTTCAATTTATACCCTAAGAAATTAGTCTCTCTGAGAAAAATCCAGGAAGACTTTTATAAGAAAAGAGAAACATGCACTACTTACATGCTTTGGGATGTCCACCATGTAACAGCAGGATGGAAGGAAGACAATCTGAAGGAGGAAGAGGGTAATAATCAATACATGATAGTAACTCCAATAAAAAGGAAAAGCCACGATCTGGACACAATTAGCAAGGGGACGACCTGCTCCATTTACTATTCATCTGTGTTAAAGTCCAGCCTTCCATTCCATCAAAGGTATGAATATTCAGTTTAGACTCATGATATCACATTTGATTCCTCTATTGGTTTTACTAATGAACAGATATGTTGTAGACGTTTAGGAATAAAATAAAAGAAAAGCATCAGTAATCTTGGAAAACCGATTTGGGTTTATTAAGATACCAGTCCCAGAAATGAATTTCATTTTCTGATAGTTGCTAAGTATGTGACATGGGCAAATAATAGCCTGTTTCAGTGAAAGATCAGTCTTAGGCTTCCAGGATCTCCCTTTGAAGACATTCAAATCTGGTTATGGTACAGTGAGGTGAGTTGTCACTACTTTGGAAAATGATATTTAAAGTTGATTTTTTAATTTATGTTAATTTGTAAGAATTCTGTGGTGCAATCACAGAATCTGAAAGTAGTGTTTTTAATTCAACATTTTAATTCAATAAGTATTTATTGACAACCTACCATGGGGCAGGCACTTGGGCTAGGCACTGGTGATGTCATCGGTATCAAGACATAGTCTTGAACTTACAGTTTAGTGGGGGAAATCCAAGGAAAAAGAGAGCACTAACCATAGGAAGTGATAATTCTATTCCCTGCTCTGCTCTGCTACATGGTACCTACTATATGACAGGATTAAGGTTCTGTATGGTGCTATATGGGCACTGAAGAGAGACAGAGTGTCTGTGTAATAGAAGCTTAGGGAAGATATTATAGAGAAAAATGGCATCTTGAATGAGAGATAAAAGATAACTAAAACGGAACCAGATACAATGCAAGGGTGAGTGTGACAGAACATCCTCAAAGAAAGATGTTCCAGGGAGAAGAACAAGCATATACAAAATTCCTGAGTCACATCAATGACTTGGATAAAAACGGAAGAGGCCAGTATAGTGGAAGCTGGTGTTGCCTTTCTAATATTCATGGTAAACTGATTCCACTGCAAAAGACTGAGGGTTTTGTGCAATGACCACATTTCTAGGAGTTGGACCTGATTAGTTATATCAGTCCTAGACATCTCATATTATTTGCCAATGATTGGTTGGGACATCCTTCAGTTCATGGCATTTCTCTAATTGAGGGTTTGAGAGGAGGTGAGCCAGTGGGGGTACAATGGGGCTTTTTCTGGGGACTTCCAAGAAATTATAATTGGAACAGAAGGTGTATCCTGTCTTATATGTGACTGTGGGAGCATTTAGCCTCAAGTGATCTGGCAAGCATCTCATGACTTATAAGGAGGAACAGTCTTAGAGGAAGCTGATGTGATTGCTGAGGAAAGAGTGCAGAGCCCGAGTCCTTCAGAACATAACACAAACATTCAACTCCAAAGCACGCTCTACCTCTGCAGTTGTTATTATGAGCCAATAGCTTCCTTTGTGCCTTAAACAAGTTTGACTTGACTTGTGTTTCTTGCAGCTAAAATATCTTTAAAAGTGTTTGATAATCATACTGACAGATAAATGAAAATTAGGAAAGACAGGAAATAATTGAGGTCAAAATGATAGGATTCAAAGGGGTTTTAAAGGGGGAGGTGATAGGCTTGAACAAATGAGAGATTCAATAGGGATAAATATAAAGCTTTTTGATTACGTGTGTGTGTGCGTGTGTGTGTGTGTGTGTGTGTAATATTATAAAAAATGGTATAGAGGAAGCTCAGATGTTATCTGCAGTTTGTATGAATAATACTCAGGGTTAGTGTCAGTATATGTAATACAAATTTGTCCTACAAATTAACTGTATGACAGGGATACCAAAATATACAACCAAGGTTGAATATTGCACAGATCAAAACACCTAAAGTAGTTTGAAACAAATTAGACTTTAAAAAGAAACTATTGAAAACATGTAATTCAAAAGTGATAGTGATGTATTGTGGGCTTTCAGGGTCTTCATGATCAATGATATTAAAACTATAAATAATGATGTACTTCTACACTTTTACAAATAATTTCTAAAGACATGTTGGAGTTCCAAATTTTTATTCAAAGTCAAGCTTCATTCATTAAGGACTTATTTACATGAGTCTTATATAAAGGACATTTACATTGACCAACCAATTTTATTCTCTATTCATGTTATGAATGAATCTATAAATGGTTTGGTCTACTTGTGTTTCCTGTACAATCTCGAATCCTCCCCAATAATGTTCAGAGGCACTTCTCTCAACCCTGGCTGCACTTTGGAATCACTAAATTTTAAGTATAGATGTTTAAGCCTTACCCCTAGAAGTTCTGATTTAATGGACTATTAATATTGTTGAAAAGCCCCCTAAGGGATTCTAATGTATAGCCCAGGAGAAGATAGTGGTCCATGGGATCAAGGTTAACCCCATTAGCATGGTATTTCTTGGTTTTCAAAATAGGTTCAAATCTATCAAGTTTTAGAGTCCACTTCCCTTATCCTGTATATCTTATATTCAGTTATTATCATTTAAAAAAGTTTTTTAATGTCTCTTTATTTCTGAGAGAGAGAGAGAGAGAGAGAGAGAGAGAGAGAGAGTGGGGGAGGGGCAGAGAGAGAGGGAGACACAGAATCTGAAGCAGGCTCAAGGCACAGAGCCCAATGTGGGGCTCAAACTCACAAACTGTGAGATCCTGACCTGAGCTGAAGTCAGCCACCCCACCAACTGAGCCACCCAGGAGCCCCTCAGTTATTATTTTTTAAAAATACTGTTGTCATAATAGTATCTTGAGTAACCTCTCAGGTTTCCTTTCCAATCTTGAAGTAGGAACAAACTGGAAATATGCAGATCCATTACTACAAAATCACTCACAGTCCTATTCATCTTTGCTGTTAGTATATAGACAAGCACACCAAATTATTCAGTTTCCTGACTCTCATGGGGTTTTGAGTTGGCCAAGTTATATTGTTTTGCTAATGAAGTCAGAGTTCCTGGGAAGATATTCTTTCCAGAAATAAAGGCAAAATCTCATCGAGACATAAAAATAACTTGTCTCTTTGCACTCCCCCATGCCTGAAATACACACATGAAGCCTAGTAATGCAGCAGCGAGCTTGTGATCATGAGGTAAACAATGTCAAGATGAAAGCCTACGGATTAAAGTTGGAAAGATAGAAAAGCCTGTATACCTGTTGATGTCAATGAAACTGCTATGTTGTTGCTGAACCACAAACTGATTGCCATACCAAAAAATATTTTTAAGACATTATTGTAGGTTTTTCTGTGATTTGCAGCAAAATGTATTCCTAAATAAAATTACTATGATTATATTTTGAACTCTTTGATTCATGAGATTATTGAAAATAAACCCAATCACTTTTAAATAGGGACTATCCAAGACAATTTTGGTTTTATAATTGAATAAAAACAATACACTATATACAATGATTATTTTATAATGAGCAGAAATTATACTTATCAGCTGGGTAGGAACAACACTGGAATCACAATTTGGGGATGTCCAGCAAAATTTTGTTTGTCTTGTTTTTTAAAGTGGCTTTAGAAAAATGCTTTTCTTTAGCGTCCATATTTTTTACATCTTTGCCACAGGTCTGTCAATCTTTTCACCCCTTCATTCATTTATGGAACCAATGTGGCTCCTCAGGTCTATAAAATGGTGGTATCTAAATAATTCATTCAGGATTAATAAGCCTTTTAAATGAACATGATTTTGGTTATTCATGGGTTGCATAAATTCATAGATGGGCACAGGTCTTTCTTGCAAAGGATGCACAATGTATTTGTCATTCAGGAATATTCCTCTGGTGGATTCAATTAAAATGTACTCAGTGTTCAGGGCTTGTTGAATAATGAGAAAACTGATGCCTGAAAATTTAGATATTTGGAGTGGAAAAGTGTATATTTAAAATGTTTTTATTATGCGGGTCCACTTTAAAATCCAATGGCTAAATTCTATAATCTCATGGATTTTGAAGCCCAAGTATGCCTTTCTTTTTTAGTAATGAGGATGGGTCTATAAAGCATTTATGACAAAGTTCAAAATCTAAGGTTAATACAAAAGGGTTTGAAAGCAATCACCAGGTGAGTAGAAATTTAGCGTAGGAAATGAAAGGCAAAGATGGGAAAATAAAATGAAGAGGAGCAGTGGGCAGAAAGGGATTTGAAAGGAACATTAATACTTCGCATAATGAAAAAGAATATATAGGTAGATGATAGCGAAAATGGTAATGGTGAATAATAACTGATGGAGTTACTTCAGTCTACACTGGAGAAAATTGATAATAAATAAAAGTCAGTTGGCAGATCTGTGGGTGTTCTGGACTTTTAAAAGACCAATAAATCAAGTGCTTGTAATGTAAATTTCAGGAGGAGAAAGGCACGTGGGGCCTGCATCTAATTTCCCAGTCTTCAGGAAAATGCATGTCATGTCTATTGCAAAACAAAAACAAATCCAGGAGAGCTATTTCACATACACCAGTGAAAATAAAGATCAACAGAAATTGCCTTCTAAAAATATTTTTAGAGGAATTTAAAAGCGACGAGGCTCTCATTATTTCCATTTCTCTACAGATTGCCAATGTGCATCTATTATTTTATGCTCTTTTCCTTTCAGTAAATGCTAATGAGGGAACTATATGCATATGCATAATCTGGGCAGAGCTACATATGAGAGATGATGCTCTATGCATTAATTTGCCAGCTTCATTTCTGTCAGCCTCACATATTTGAAGAGCTGGAAGAGAGTTCTGGAGGAGGAGATTTTACCCAATCACCATGAGAACTAAAGAAGTCAGGTCATTTTTTAGGATAATTACTACCACAAGATGATGGAACTGGCCAGAACTCTGAAAACCTGTTCATTGTCCCTTTGGTAACCATGCCACTCTCAAAAACCAACACTGTTTTTGGTCGGGTCTTCCTACGACAGCTGGATCACACGTTCTCCTCTCATTATCTCTAAGAATTTTGCCCATTTCTTGCACACAAATAAACATTCTGAGTAATAATTCCCAAATTATCAAGGTGACAAAATCCATGCCAGAGAGAAGAAACAAGTACCTGAGACAACCCTGAACAGGCAGTTTTGGCAAATAAATTTGGCCATAATTCTATGGAATACAACATCGAATATAATTGAGTTCCATTTTTGAAGAGCTATCCGGTAGTGATAGCATTCAATATCAACTAATTTTTCAAATTCCCTGCATGTGTCATTTTCCCAAGTAGTTACATTTCTTGGACAACCTGGGTTCCAATCCCAGTTTCCCCATGTACTAGATATCTGACCTCAGGCAAATGAATTGACCAAGAGTTTTGTCTTCTGCAAAATGAAGGTAATAAGGTAGTGTGGCTACAGGATTTGAATGATGTAATGAGTCTATGGCACCTGCACTCTGACATTTTCTGAGTACCCCAAATCATGTGTGACCAAATCATGTGTTAGGTCACGTGATACAGATGAGTTGCGAGTAATGAAAGATATAGCCTGTACCTGTAAATGATGGGACAGAGTATACTGGGTTGTTATTGGTTATTTTCCTTATAATATTCAGCTACATGGACTGGTATAAGATTGGAATCAGGTCTGGGTGGAGTTATCCCTGATCACATATGTCTGGTAGTGACCACTTCATGAGGAGAGAATCTATGAGATCCTGAAGGGGAAAAGCACGGGACTGTATGAGATAAGGGTAGGGCCTGAGACTATCGCACCCAAGAGTATTTGATTTTTTTAGGTAATTTCAATTTTAATGGCTGACTCATTTTAACTACTCTTCCAGTATATTGAGAATGATAAAGACAGTAAAGTTTTAGAGCTTGTGGCAAGGCTTTGCTTAATTCACAACAACTGTACCAATAAATGTGTTTTTCTATCACGGTAAGTTGGAATGTCCCAGATGAGGACATAATTGGCATGGGAACTTCAATGACTTCAGCTCTAACAGGGCACTGAGGAAATTTTGGGAAAGTTTTAGAAAAATCAATCTGGAATCTTATAGGTTCTGCTCTAGTTATTTTTGCCAAAGTGTGAAGAAGTGTGTTTTGCCTATGGAGTTTCTGGAAACCCAGCTAATACCACAAGGGTTTTTTGAATCATATACAATGTAGGTATATTACTACCCACAATAGCATAGCATACCCACAATAGCATACTACCCACATTCATAGTGTGTAGAATTTTCTGCAACTTCTAAAAATAATCCTTCTGTAGTATGTTCTACCTGGCAGTTCCATTTGCTAAGTAGATTAATACCTATTACATTTGCAGAAGCTGAGTCACAGAAGAGAAAGAAGTGTTTTTCTAATAAGAGTCCCAAAGTAACAATTTTAAGTTGGGACAGTAAAAGGACTTAGGAATATTAGAAATTCCCAGGATTTAAGTGGCGGGAGTGCTCTGAGGGATTTGATCTGCTATGGCAGGGGGATTGAAGGTGTGTGGAGAGGTGTTGTATCAATAAGAAAATTGTGTTGTTGTTCATTTGTACTGGTAGACAACTCACCAGAGAGTTTACAGAAAGGACAGGAAATACTGGGTTCTTATATTTCCCTTGAAGCAGCATTATTAAATAGATTTGGACAGCTGTCTTTTTGTTTTCCACTAAGTGATGTTGGCTCTTCCAAGGACTCTTTTGTTTGCAATATCTACAAGTGTCCTTATTTACAGTTTCTTGGCTGTTGGAGAATAGAGAAACCTTTGTTTTATTGGGGGGCCAGTTTTATCTGCAGAGCCAGATGTTTGTGTTGATTTCCAATGTGTTTACTTTATAGGACTTTTTGAAAATATTTAGCCACAAGTGGGAGATCTTCTAAATTGGTAATTTACCACTCCAGTTATTTTTCTGACTATGGTCCCTCTTCAGGCCTTCATTTTGAGCCCATTACCAAAGAGAGAACAAGGCTCCTTTGACTTCCACTGTTGAATCTACCCCAGAATAATGGTTGAAAGTTACCAAACATCTATTTTTAAAGTTCCTTATTTACTTATCTTTATTTTTATTTATAATTTTGGATCTTTGACTAACGGCTCTTAAGGGAAAGGCTTTTCGACTTTATATAGTGCATTCTCTATAGAGTCTTTCCTCTCTTTTCAACCATTTTCTCTGTCTTGGGAGTTTGCAATTTAGTGAACTAGTTTATTCAGATATAGTAGCCCAGACAAGCACATATCTTACAAAATTTGGAATTATATACCAATATTTTTGGTGTAATTTCTTAAGGTATAGTAACTATACCCCGTAACTCAGCTCTGAACTGGGGTTTACATTCTACCTGTAGAGATACTCCTTCTTGTGTAGCAATTTTAAGGGAATATTGGCAATGTGATTGTTTTTAAAGTCCAGAATCTTTCTTCTATCATGGGCTATTTAAATGGTATTTCTTCTAGAGTTCGCAGTAGACTTTAGTCAACAGGCTTGCCATGGTGTCTAGGATGTGAGGAACAGTGATGTTTTCCCCAAAGTATAGTCTTATTTCTTCCATCTGTCACAAGTTTCCTAACTCTTGATGAATTTGAATTACCTCAAATTGTGTCAGTTTAGGGAAGATAAAAATGACCAATGAAATGAATTAGCTTTTCTAATTTAACAATTTTGTACCCAATCACCATCCCTTATTCAAGAGGCATTCTCTGTTTCTGCTCCTATAGTATAACAGTCTAAGAGGTTGAGGGCAAATCAATTTTCTCCCTGTTTATCTCAATGGATAATCTCTTTTCTGAAGAGATTTCCAGCCTAATATTGAGGACTGGCAATGGGAGTGGGGAAAAAATTCCTTTAAAAAATCTATAAACTGTAAATCTTTCTGAAAATCAATAAAATTAATCTAAAGTATATGTCAAGGTTCTAAATAATTGTTAAAATATACAATCATAAATGTGGTCAAATCTGCTGGTCACTCTCTCCTCCAGACCTCTTGATACCTTCTACTGAGAGGCAGAAAGGAAAACAGTTGACTTGAGCTAAATTACAAGTTTGAAAGCACTTGACTTATGACTGTAGGGCTCTAATTCTCTGTAAGAGTTTTTAGGAAAATGGGCTTTAGCCATAGGCTCCTTCTAGGGATTGCTGACTCCTGAAATGTGTATTAATGCTCCATACCTTTTCAGCTTCCCTTCCTCAGATGACAGAGCCATTTAGAGTTTGCAATTTTCCACCTATTACTTCAAATGTGCTTTTTCCCTGTTTGGGAACACTTCCATTCCCTTCCCCCCTTTCTTTTGCCCCACTGTCCAGTTAACACAATTCAAGGGTCAGATCTCATCTTAAATAGACTTTCCTTTGTTATTAAGACTCTAAGACTCTTGTTCTCTGAGTTTGTTCTCTACTACCTCTGCATTGATACCCCAATATCTTGGGTGTAATGAATGCTCAAAAAGTGTGTGTTGAATAGTAACATACTATAAGTAATGAGTGCTAAGATAAAAAAACAGAAGTTGAGAGTTTATCTATGGGTACTGCCACATTAAGGTTTTTGTCAACGGCAAACTATCACTCAAATGGCTTTAAAAGGAAAAATGTCACCAATATTATCATTCAGATTTAATAGTATATTCCAAAATAGATTATAAAGTGGAATATGTGTATTCAAAGTAATGAGTTGGTGGTATACAGGTTAGGGGATGTCTATAGGAACTTTTAAGGAATTTATGCATATTTAAACCAGGAGGGGGATAATTTTTAAATTTACTGCAATTATTTATGGAGCACAATTTATTTATATGATACCATAGAATGAACTAGAATAATTAAACAGATATTTTACAATATTTGCATGCATAATATATGCCAGACATTATGTAATAATTGGAGGCAGAATGATAAATGGATGAATGTAATGGGTAATCCAGCAACTGGTTAATATGAAAACATTTTAAACTCTACCTCCCTCGACCATCAACCAATTACTTTGCACAGCAAGTACAAGTCATAGACCACAAAGTAAGTAAATGTAAGAACTGGGAATGTTTTCAGCTTTTAGAACTTTAGTATTTTAGGACTTAATGTCTATGAAAGATGCTATTTTTTAAGAGGAAAAAAGTAATTTCAATAAATTCAGGAATCCCTTATTCCCTTCCTTTCTCTCTGGGTTTGTGTCTGAGTTCCAGCGGGTTTCTGCCATGACAAGGCATATTCTTTATGGTGGGGGTGAGCACAAGTTTGTTTGGGTCAATAGTCTATCAACATTGGCATTTGCTGATAAATTCTCATTCCTATCTGGACTTTGGTCATCAGGTCATGTGGCTAGTGAGTCTCCCTTTTTTTTTTTTTTTAATTTTTTTTAACGTTTTACTTTATTTTTGAGACAGAGAGAGACAAAGCATGAACGGGGCAGGGTCAGAGAGAGAGGGAGACACAGAATCTGAAACAGGCTCCAGGCTCTGAGCAGTCAGCTCAGAGCCCGACGCGGGGCTCGAACTCACAGACAGTGAGATCGTGACCTGAGCCGAAGTCGGACGCTTAACCAACTGAGCCACCCAGGCGCCCCTGAGTCTCCCTTTTTCAACTGCTGGGCGTTTTCAAACCCTTCTGCTCGCTGTCAGCGGCACATGGTAAACCATCTACCATTCCTGCACTATTATTGACTGGTGGGAATCTCTACTCCCATGCTCCCCAGACCTCCCAAATTCAGCTGTAGCCATGGAAGCTATCTGAAGAGGTCTCAGTTTCATTTGCCTAGATATATCTTGCAGAAATTTTGTCTATACCCACGCCATTGTTGAGTGCGGAAGACCGATATCTGGCCAGGGTTGGGGCTTTACGTACTACATTAGGACAGAATTGAGCTCTTTTCTCAGACATCAACATAATGTCACATGAACAAGACAGAAGTTAATTTCTCCTTCATGCAAAAATAGGGAAGGTGGTTCTGTGCTAGTGTCATGGTTGAAGGCTGATAAGGTGCATTCAATGTATCATTATCTAGGCTTCTTTTACTTTCTTGCTCTGTTATACTCAACCTGGGACTTCTATCTTGTGGTCAAGTTTTTGCCTTTTTTTTTTTTTCTTCAGCCAAGGAGAAGAAAGGGAAAAGCCACATTTACTCACCCATTGTGGCCATTAATACTTGCCATTTCTGTTACTAAAAAAAGAGGAAACAGATATGGTGTGTGTGTGTAGGGGGTAACCAGGAGAATCTGCTATACAAGGCATGGGGGCCTTATCATCCTCTTGTAGGTTTTCTAGGTCCCCGCCTTGGGATCCAGTCTCAGGGTCCAGGGCTCCTTCTTAAAGCTCATGCCCGTCCAAGTTCTTTATTACTACCCAGTTCTCCTCCCATTTCAGCAGCCCATGATATTGTTATTGTGACAGGAGATAGGGAGAGAGAGGGACCGATCAGGAAGCCTTCTGTCATGGAGTAGTCATCTTTTGTCATAACAATCATTATGTGTCTTCAAAGCCAAAAGTTAAAAATCAATTGTCTTAGGTTATTCTGAGTCATCCCTTTCTGAGGTCTCCAGAATAAAATTCTTAGGCTAGAGCCTTAACAGGAGATGCCCAAGAAGTAACAAGAAACACTAGAAACTAAAAACATATTGGACAAGACAACAAAACAAACAAAAACATGATCTGATTGCAAATAAATAACCTGAATTCTCATTTTTAATAACCTCAATTCTAAATTCTGGTCCTGGTGCTCTCAATTAACTTTGACAACTTTCTGTGTTTTCAGTCTTTTCTTAGATAATTGTTTGTATAAACAGAGGACACAGGGGCTATTAAAAAAAAAAGTGACTAAGTCTGCTGTATGAGAGCAAAACAGACAACTACCAGAAAAGAGCTGTTTAATTGCAAAGTGTTTCCCTGGGAGAGAGATTTTTTTCCCCCATGGACTGACAGTCTTTCCTTCAAAGTCTAGGCAATGCTTGGGCCACCTGGGCAGCTCAGTCAATTAAACATTCGACTTCAGATCAGGTCATGATCTCACGGTTCCCAAGTTCAAGCCCTGTGTCGGGCTCTGTGCTGACAGCTCAGAGCCTGCTTCAGATTCTGTGTCTCCCTCTCTCTGTGCCCCTCCCCAGTTCATATGCTCTCTCTCTGTTTCTCTCTGTCTCTCTCAAAAATAAATAAGCATTCAAAAAATAAAGCCTAGGCAATGCTCAAATCTGGATTAAAATGTAAACTTTCATAATAGGAATATAATTTGAAACACTTCAATTAGTTTATATATTAGTATGTCCCAGAGATATTTCTTGTTACACACTTTTTAGCAAATATCTAATTAGAGTAGCTGAATGTGTGTAACAAAAGTTTGTCTTCATTATGTCAGGATGGGCCTGGTACGGTAAAGTTCCCAGGGCTTGTTGAGAATAATCAGAAATCATACTTTATTACTATATTCCTCTTGTATTTATTGTAATGGAATTTCAAATGTGCCTAATAAGTGCTTCAAATATATAAAACTGCTGTAAATATTTTTCTAACATGTCCTCAAATTAAATCCTTGGCCATAAATGGCAGCTGTTTTTTTAATCAGAAATGATGACAAGGGCTAATCTCAGAGACAACAGGCTTTTGACTCAAGGGTAATTTAATAAAGGTTATTTCTCTGTTTGCTGATTGTGCGGTGCATTGTGCTTGAGATGTTAGTCCTATCTTTTTACTTAAGAACTGCTGTCAAGGGACAACTCATAAAAATAGAATTTCGTTAGCATTAATCGCAACAATTCACTCAGCGAGCTCATATGCCCAATTCTGTCTGACTATCCTCTGTGTCACAAAAATGGCTTCCCAGCTCTGATTTTTATAATGAAGGCTTAGCCAAATCATCTCCCAGTTAGATCATTCTGCATACAGAGTGGGATTTAATGCATTTGGAGTGAGAATAATACTACTGGAAGGGGCATTAGTGATCAAAAAGTCCCACCTGCTGGTTTTACAGATGACCAAACAGAATTTAGATGACTGGTTGAAGGTTATGCAGCTATGCTATGTGTGTTTCAAATTCAATTATAATGAAAGTGAGAAGGTATGTGTCAATAAGTACAACCGTTCAAAGCTTAGATTTAAAATCATATCCTAAATGTGATGGAGTTGCATCTCCTTTGGGTGTTATAATATAAAAATATTAAGATGAAAATCATATAGAGTCAATTACCATTATCTTGCACCTGACTTCTGAACATTGCCCTCAATGGAGTGCTTGGTGCCACAGCTTCGTAATTTCTGTTCTATATATTCTTGGTAGCATGCTGCAAGATTTGCTGTAGCCACATTTATGCACCGCACTGGAAACTGATAAGGAAATTCTCAACGTGTCTAACACAGCCAGTTTTCTTCCAACACTGAAATAGACTTTGATTTCTTCAGCTGAGCACCAGATGGTGGAGCTGACTCACGTTGAGGGGCCACAGTGTACGAATGATGCATATAATGAGTCCACCAGTTCACACTCAGTACGGTGCAATTACTACACTATGAGTATGAGTTTCCATAGGGACTAAAACATACTTAGGGCACAGCAGTCTCACATCTCCCTCTCTCATGCTCACTCAGTGTAAGCCATGGGCTTCTTGAAGGAAATTGTCTGCATTATTTAAATGATTTCTCTTTTGCATCATATAAACTATTTCTCTCTTTTGCTTTGTTTTTCTCCGACAGGACAAATAAAAATGTTTAAGTTGATAGAGTTAAATGAGATGTCACAATTCCATCATATATCTGTATAATTCCAGTATTATTTGGCCATGTTGCATTCAGTTCAATACACATTTATTACAGGCCTCCTGTATGGTTGAGGCATGCATCATTTATGTAAAATCTCAAGACTACACAGGGAAAGCATGTAAAGTAGTGCATCAGGTATAAGCCCTCATCTTTTTTTTTAAAAACATTTATTTAGTTTTGAGAGAGAGAGCACACGTGGGGGAGGGGCAGAGAGAGAAGGAGACACAGAATCCGAAGCAGGCTCCAGGCTCCGAGCTGTCAGCACAGAACCCGATGTTGGGCTCGAACTCACAAACCGCGAGGTCATGACCTGAGCCGAAGTCAGACTCTTAACTGACTGAGCCACCCAGACGCCGCTAAACCCTCACCTTTCTGCCTCTGATTCTTGTATCTAATTCTTCTATCCTTTAGGGTACATAAAAGGAGTGATGTATTATTTGAGGGAGAGTGATGGTGACTGTGAAGGCAGAAAAGTAGAGGTCCTCTTGGTGAAGATATAGAAGACCAAAGGGATTTACAGTCTGTCTTGTATCTTTTATACCTGGTTATATTCAGTCATTTGTATTCTTTCATTGTGCTTTAGACACTTCTCCTGATCATTTTCTAACATTTTGAGTGAGACAGTGCTGGGACTCCAGCCCCACAAGCACCAAGAGATGTGTTACCTCCCTTTTAACATATTCAAGGAAATATGAAGCTTGATTATTGCTGTCTAGAGTGCAGTGGGGACTCCATGATGTTATAGAGGAGTGGGAGACCTTTTGGAATGAGAGATGACCAAGTATCTTTGAGACTTCACACCAAAGGGTCAGATCAACTGGGATCTGGCCATGGCTAAATAGTAGGAAAAGTATAAAGAGGCACATGAAAAATAATTTGCTGTTGAGGTAGAAGGAGATAGGATTAGTGAATTCACCTTTCCCAAAACAATCCAATATGGATGTGAAATCTTGGTGCTTGGTCAGAGAGATTATTTCCTAACCCTGTCATTGTACAGAAAAGGCTATGTCAATGATTCTAAAAGTTATGTCATTGGGAGTAATAACAATTGACAATGAGTCTCCTTTACTGAGTATAATTTCACCTACGTCTGACATCAAGAGGCGATGAAGCAGTAACAGTAGCAATAGCATTCAGTTTCAGAGATTGTAAGCATTGACAGTGATTGTCTTTAGGCCTCAAGGGGTCATATCTTAGCAATATAATAATAGTAGGGGACTTGGATACCCTACTTTCAACAATGGATATATCATCCTGACAGAAAATCAGTAAGGAAACAGTGGACTTAAATAACACCAGAGACCAATGGATCTTACAGACTAATACAAAACATTCCATCCAACAGCAGCAGAATATACATTCTTTACAAGCACATACAAAACATTCTCCAGGACAGATAAGTTAGGGCACAAAACACATCTTAACAAATTTAAGAAACCAAAAAATACCAAGTATCTTTTTGGACCACAATGGTACGAAATGAGAAGTTGATAACAGGAAGAATATTGGAAAATTCACAGGTATACGGGAATTATACTGAATAGTCAATGGTTCAAAGAAAAAGTCAAAAGGAAAATAAAAAAATATCTTGAGACAATGAAAATAGAAACACAATATGCCAAAATTTAAGGGATACAACAAAATCATTCCTTTGAGGGAAGTTTATAGCGATAAATACCCACATTAAGAACCAAGAAATGTCTCAGATAAACAATCTAATGATATACCTCCCAGGACTAGAAAAAGAACAAACCAAGCTCAAAGTTGGCAGAAAGAAGGAAATAACAAATAGCAGAGCAGAAGTAAATGAAATAGAAAGTAGAAAAACAGCAGAAATGACTAAAAAAACTAAGAGTTGGTTTGTTGAAAAGATAAAACTGAGAAACCTTTAGCCAGACAAAGAGAAGAAGAGCAGACTCAAAATTATCAACGAAATAAGAAACACTGTAGCTGATAACCTAGAAACATAAGGATCACAAGAAACTACTATAAATAATTATATACTGACAAACTGGATCACCTAAATAAATGGATGAATTCTGATAAACATACAATACAACCTACCACACCTGAATCATAAAGAAACAGAAAATTTGAATAGACAAAATACTGGTAAAAAGATTGATTCAATAATAAAAATCTCCCAAGAAAGAAAAGCTCAGGACCTGATGGCTTCACTGATTAATTCCACCAAACATTCAAAGATGAATTAATACCAGTCTATTTCAAATTCACGTCCAAGTAAGGATGGCTTATCATTGAAAACTAATTAATATAATACAATGTATTAATAGAAGGACAAAAAACATAATCATCATTATACACAGAAAACGTAACAGACACAATTCATCACCTCATAGTGATTGAAAACTCTCAATAAACTTTGAATAAAAGTGAACTTGCACAACTTGATAAAAGGCATCTATGAAAAACATACATTTGACATCATACATTAAAAAGAGATAGTATGGTTTCAGCACAAAAATAGACATACAGGCCAATGAAACAGAATAGAGAACACAGAATTGAATCCAGGCATTTATAGTCAGTTGATCATCTACAAAGTTACCAAGAACAAACAACGGGGTAAGAGGAGTCTCTTCAGTGAATGGTGCTATGAAAACTGGATATTCACATGCTGAGGATGAAATTGGACCCTTATCTCACACCATATACAAGTATCAACTCCAAATGTACTGAAGACATACACATAAGGCTTAAAACTGTAAATCTACTAGAAGAAAACAGACAAAAGTCTTCTTGATGTTGGTCAGGGCAGTGATTTTTTTGGCTATAACCCTCAAAACACAGGCAACAACAAAAAAAGTAGATAAATGGAATCGCATCAAGCTAAAAACTTCTGCAAAAGAAAGCAGAAGAAAACATCAACAATTCGAAGAGACAACCTATGGAATGAGATAAAATATTTAGAAACCATAATCTGATAAGGGGTTAATATCTAAAATAATAAGGAGCTCAAACAACTCAATAGTAAGGAAACTAGTAATTTGATTAAAAGTGGGCAACGGATTTGAATAGACATTTTCCCTAAAGATGACAAGCAAATGGTCAACGGGTATATGAAATTATGCTCAACATGACTAATCATCAGGGAAATTCAAAACCAAAGCCACAATGAGATATCACCTTATACTTTTTAGAATGACTATTATCAAAAAGACCAAAGAGAACAAATGTGGACAAGAATGTCGAGAAAAAAAGGATCCTTGTATACTGGTGGTGGGGAATGTAAATTGGTATAGGTATTGTGGGAAAAAATATGGAGTTTCCTCAAGTAATTAAAAATAAAACTACAATATGATCCCACAATCTCAATTCTGAGTTTATAGCCAAGGAAATGTAATTGGTATCTGGAAGTGATAGCCGCACTCCCAGGTCCGTTGTGTTATTATTCACAATAGATACGGAAACAACCCAGTTCCTGTTGGATGAACACATAAAGAAAATGTGGAAAATATGTGTAATGGAATTCAGCCTTGAAAAAGAAGCAAACCTTGTCATTTATGACCCTATGGATGAATGTGGAGTACTAAGTAAAATAATCAAGGTGGAGAAAGACAAACATTGCATGATTTCACTTATGTGTGGAATCTACAAAAGTTAAGCTCTTAGAAGCAAAGAGTAGAATGATGATTATCAGGAGCTGGGGGAGATGGGGAGATGTTAGTCAAAGGGTACAAAGTTCCAGTTACGCAGCATGAATAAGTCCTGAAAATCTAATGTTCAACGTGGTGATTATAATTAAGTATACTGTATTTTATTCTGGAAATTTGCTAAGAGAATAAATCTTAAATGTTATTACCACACACAAAAAATAGGTAACCATATGAAGTGATAGATATATTAATTAGTTTTATTGTGATAATCATTTTACAGTGTATATCAAAACATCACGGTGTTTTGCCTGGGTGGCTCAGTCGGTTAAGCATCTGACTCCTGACTTTGGCTCAGATCATGATCTGACAGTGTGGAGCCTGCTTGGGATTCTCATTCTCTCTTTCTGTCCCTTTCTCTCTCTCTCTCTCTCTCTCTCTCTCTCTCTCTTCCTATCTCTCTGCCCCTCCCCTCCTCTCTCTCTTTCTCAAAATAAATAAATAAAACTTAAAACAAAACAAAAACCCCCATAGCACCGTATGCCTTAGATACATACAATTTTTATTTGAAATCTGTACCTCAATAAAGCTAGAAAAAAGTGACCCCAAAGAGGTTGTATCTCAATTTCTGATATACTCAGAGAAAGCACATAGCAGCTAAGACTGATCTTTGAAGAAGACCGAGCCATACTTCCATTTTTTTGGACAGATCCCTGAGAAAGAAAGTAACTGAAAAAGAATGAATTCCTGCTTATCCGATAATGTGGAGGATGTCAATGTGGGATATCCCAAGCCACTAGAATGGAATATGTTGGCTATGTTTTTTATTGAGAAGATATTTATGGTGCTTGTCCATCTCCTTAGACTAAAAGCGACATGAGGGCAGGGCTGTGTCCTTCTAACTTCCCAGCACTCATTCTATTTCCTGGTAGACAGTACATAGCTATTCAATAATCTTTTGAGAAATGCATAAATGACAGCATGGCTGTATACTGTAAACGATTAGACTGCCAAGTCTTAAATTCAGAGACTAATGGCTGATGCTTCTCTACTGATATGTTATTGTGATATGTTATTTCTCTTGACCCTTGGCACAAGGGTGGGCACAGGGTAAACACTCAATGAAGGCACCATGGATGCATTAGAGCAGTTAGCATACCTCCCCTTTGGAGCTTCTCCCACAGTAGAAGAATATAAATATTATATGTAACATAAATATGTATTTTTCCTGAGCTGACCTCCAAGTACTTCTGGCCTTATCCCTTGCCTTATCCTCTCCTAGTTGCTCTCAGAAAACACTGGATCTTCTAGTACCATTAGCAACCTAATGACCCAGACCCCTTTTTACTCTATCCCCACAGTTCAAGTAGTGGAATCATGTCTCTTGTGTGAAAAGAGAAGCAAGTTATACAAAGCAGTGTTCAAATGTAATGTTTTTCTATTGTTAAAGCTTCCTATTACAACTCTAGCTTCACAATTCCCTAGCAACAACATAAGGTCTGAAAAAAGGTGATAATTTTATAGCAAAAGGGATAGTTCATCTCTGTAGAGAATAAAACTGTCATTGATCTTCATGACAAATTGAATCTCAGGGTCTGAAAATATAGACCTTGTTTTCCTTCTTTTATTTTTTTTTCATTATAAGGATGACATTACCTCTATTGTAAATCAAAAGTAACTAGTGCTTTGTGGCTTTTATAAAGTTACAAGGGACAAAAAAGGGCCTATGGCACCAGTCCATTACTATGCACCTTATCTGGGGAGGCTTCATAGATATGTTCTTTAGTTTCTGTGTGTTGACATTTGCCCTTCAGCCTCCTGGTTAAAGACAGAGAACATACAAACTAAATTTCTCTATTGTGAGGGAACAATTTTTTTTCAGGAAAATTTCACAGCTGTAAAAGACAAAAACAAAAAGCAGTAGTAATAGTTCAAACAAATATCAATTTTTCTCTTATTTTAATGTAATAAGGATTTCCAAAGAAAAAGTAAAAATACCAGATTAAATTTCCATTTGCTAATTTAAACAAGTAAGGTGAACAACATATTCAAAATTTGTTTCTGATATTTAACTATATTTTCATTTTTAAGGATAGAGATTAAAGGTAGAATAGATAAGCATTCAGGTTTACTCAAGAGGTATTTATTATGCAATGTGCCTTTAAGAAGCTTACACAACAAATCCACCTGTAGAACAAATTATGGATGTGGTAAGCAAAACAGTACTATTACACTATGGTAGGGAGTTTAATGTTAATTTTTGAAAATCACAGAAAATCTAATATAGGTGATGGCATCCAAAAGATGAAGGTTTTTGAACATGCATAAAAGTGGGAATGGTATTAAAAGCGAGGGAGTAGCATAAACAAAACATAGGAATAATAAAATACGGGAAATGCTCACAGATCATGGACTGTACCCCTCTATATTGCAGGAGTATTGTAGGAGATAAAGTTGGGAAGATAGCATCAAATCTTACTGTGAAAAGTATTGGATGATAGATTAAGAAGCTTGATATCGATTCTGCAGGCAAGAAAGCATGGCAGATACAGGTGTGGGGCTCTGAAATCTGGCAAAGTCGAGTTTAATATCTGGTGCCCACATTTAGTAGCTGTGTGGCCTTAAGTAGTTTACTAGGTTCTGTGAGAGTCATTGGTAATGTGGATCTGATAATAGTTCTTACCTCACTGAATGCTGAGAAGGACAAATGACCTAATGCTTGTAAATATTTAGCACTACACCAGTACTAAATCAGTGTGGGAAAAGTGTTAGCAATTCCTATTATGGACAATGGAGAACTACGAATAGTCTTCAAATTGGAGGGTATTGTCGTATGTTGAGAAGAGAGTTGAAGGCAACGCGAAGTTTGGGTTTGGTGTATGTTAACATTCAGGACAGGAAGGTCATTTTTAGAGATGATTGCAAGATACTATGACAATCTAGAGCAATAGAGAGCAAGATTAGTTGCTGGAGGCAATGTCTGGAGGAGGATTATGAGTTTGGAAAGACTTGAGACAAATTAGAAAGCTTTCAGCTTTTCACAGAATATGCAAAAAGCCATCAACCAAGAATACACAAAATCATATGCTAATGACCCAAACAATATTTACCCATTTAAAAACCAGTATCGTACCTTGAGAGTGCACTATTCTAGAGATGAAATTAATGATCATATTCTAGAATGTTGCAATTGACATGGTGTTTAGTTACACTAGACTGATTTTGTACCATGCCCAAGAAAATGCCAGCAAAGTTTCACAGATGATGTTCAAATACTTAACCTTCTAAATATTTTGTAACAAAAGGATAGCAAACTACATATATATTTGTAGTACAACTAGTAAGATTTGACCACTCTGAGGGTTCCCATTAATTCAAGTGAGTCTGCATCTAACAAGCAAGTAAAAGCAACATTTTGAGATAACCTTACTTCTGATCAACCTGCCTACGCCAAGGCGGACTTTTCAAATCAGTGGGCTATACTGAAAATCTTTAGGCAAATCACAAAATTCAGTGTATGCTTGAAGCAAATGGGATCTTCTATGTGGATACTGAATGGTCTGTGGCATCAGAGTTGATGTGAACTAAAAGAGAATCAGCTGACCCTGCGTGAGACCCTCTGTGGGTTGTAAAATGTTTGCCTGTTGAAACAAGTTTACATTTAACTATATAGTCCTATTTTGTCATTAGGCAGTTTAAGACATTTTATAAAATTCAAGGTTTCTTTAAGTGAAAAACTCCAGCTACTTTAACAACAGTCTCCATGCTACTTTCTGTATTGAAAATATTGCTTTATGCACTTGAGATCATCAGTACGAATACTTTGGATTCCGGAAGAAACAAACCCATAGATATAATTAATAAATAACTTGGGTGTGATGTAACGTAAAGGTGGAAAAAAACTAAAATAAAATCAGTGGGTTAGGAGAGCATATGGATCAGGACCGAGGGTCACAAGTGAGTGTGAAGCAACCTTCTTTTCATTGTATCCACTGAGCCTAGTTTGTCAAGCTGCCATTACAATAATCAGTCTGACATTCAGCAAAGTTTGGATTGGTATCCATGACTTTATGAGAATTGGTTGCTCTTGGATAGCTGACTTTGCTAAGTGAAAGAGAGAGATGGGAGAGGGAGAGAAAGAGAAAGAGAGATAGAGAAGGGAGTGGAGAGAAAGAGAGGAGGTAAGAAAGAGGGCAGAGGGAGAGGGAGAAAGAGAGAAGGAAGAGCGGGAGAAAGAGAAAGAGAGACAAGGAAGGAGAGAGAGGGTGAGAAACAGGGAGAAAAAGAGGGAGAGAGGGAGGGAGAGACTTCAAAAGCTAGGTCTAAAATCAATCACTAACTCAAAAACACCTTGTTTGTCTGAAAAGCTCTTCCTATTAAGGTGACTAAAGGAAAAAGGAAAATTGTCTCACAACCAAAGGAAGGGAAAGAGAAGTGACATGACGCACAGTATTTGTTTATGAAAAATAACCCTTCTGCAAGAAAACAACTTTACTGAACGTTACTATGTACTGAATGCTAGGTCTACTTCCTGCTGAGAGCTATGTTTCTCAAGTATACTATCTCCCTATTTTTTTGTGCTCCCCAGGAGAGGAAATTCTGATGCTGCTGTGGAAAAGAAACCAGTAAGAAGAGAGGGAAGCAAGTGAACCAAGTCCACAAAGACAATAGGCAGTGGAGAAGAGATTTGAAACACCTGTCAGCTGGACTCCAAGGTCAATGCTCTTAACCTCTACTCTACATGTCCTTCTTCCTTAAACACCTCTGCAGCATTTAACCAACTTCCACTGGTGGAAACTGCTCCCCAATTTATGAAAAAAAAACACGATGCATTTTGATTTTGAGAAAGTTTCTTAAGGGGTTTAAATTTCTTGAAAACACTGCTTTCTCTTCTATTATATAAAGTGGGTCTATATGAAATCTTGGGTTTTCTTTAAATGACACTTTTTTTTTTTTGCGTGAATTTCCTAAGTAAAAGGAGAAACTGAAAGCTGAGGGATTCAACAAGAGTAAATTATGATAATTATAATTTCTAAACCCTTGAGTGGCTTCTTTTCTCTCCAGGGGAAAATAACAAATAATAGGTTGTTAAGGAGGCTAATTATGGAAGGCTTCTTAGGGGAAAAATAAAAAAAAATTAAGAAAAACAAAAGATAATTTAAAAAATTAAGTTCTGTTTCAATAGAAGTGAGTCAGACTTCCATACAGCAGGAAGAACTATATCTTCAGGTACAACTTTTGTCAATTAGATGGTATTTCCACTGAAAAGCATCCATCTCTGCAACTGATAGGAAGTCTCACTTAAAAAGGAAGACACCGAGGAGTTCCTGGGTGGCTCAGTCCATTGAGCGTCTGACTTCGGCTCAGGTCATGATCTCACAGCTTATGAGTTCAAGCCCTGCATCGGGCTCTGTGCCAACAGCTCAGAGCCTGGAGCCTGCTTCGGATTCTGTGTCTCCCTCTCTCTCTGCCCCTAACCCACTCGCATTCTGTCTCTGTCTCTCTCAAAAATAAATAAACATTTAAAAAAATTAAAAAAAAAAAAAAAGGAAGACACTGAAATGTGGAGATGAAGAGTAAATATTATAGGACCAAACAGAATTGCACGTGAGACTTAGGCCCACCAGTTACCAACTATAAGATCTTGTTACATAAAACTGAAATAAATTAGTACCTACCACAAAGGGTAATTGTGAGTATTTGATGGGATAATGGGTGTGAAGGGCTTACCAGGGTTTCTGACATCTCTTTATATTCAATAGATAATAGCAAGGTGGTGGTGGTGGTGACGATATTGGTGGAAAACAATGGACATATATTTTAGAGTAGGCCTTCACAAATTTTATGTGTTTACAAATCACCTGGAGTCTTATTTTTTAAATGTTTATTTATTTATTTTTGAGAAAGAGAGGGAGAGAGAGAATCCCAAGCAAGCTCTGTGCTGTCAGCACAGAGCCTGACATGGGGTTCCATCTCCCGAACCACGAGATCATGACCAGAGCCAAAGTTGGATGCTTAACCCAATGAGCCACCCAGGAGCCCCCACCTGGAGTCTTACTAAGATACAGATTCTAATTCAGTAGAGCTGGGATGGGGCTCAAGATTTTTCATCTCTAACAAACTGAGGTGATGCTAACTTAGGCTGTTGGTCTGAGCATCACGCTTGGAGCAAAGCTTTAGACTGAGGACACTGTGGAAAATACATGCAAAAGATAGTGGGGATTAAGATCATTCCTCAAATGAATTACAGAGACTTTTGCCGTAACTGTATTCCTTAGACATGACACTTGCTTTCCATTCCTGCGCTTTAACCATTTGGCTATTAAATTTAGTTAGGTAAGTTCTGCAGAGGAGTGACTCCCTGATCTCCACAGTGGGGTACAGATATGCAGATGTGGTCCTCCTTGTGGGGAGTTTCTAATTTATCTACAATGACAAGACCCACATGAATAAAACATTAAATGGCAACACCAGGATGAACAAAATCAAATGCACAGATGTAGAGTGAGAAACCAATGTTTCCACAGGATGAAAAAGGGAGAGAAGCTATTGTATTTCAGTTGCAAACAGTAATTATTGCTGAGGCCTTATTTCTTCTCACAGGCAGGCTGCTATACAGACAACAACCCATCTCAAGAAGCCAGGAAAAGCAACTATTCCTAACCTAAGACATGCAAAGTTTGACTTCTATAAGGAAAAAATCATTAGAGATCCCTAGTAAAGAGGACAAATTGAAGATGGAGGGAGATACTGCCTTCGTTGGTAGTCTAGGTGCCCCAAACTCAGCATCTCTCATTAGACGGGAAAGTTGCTATCACTTCAAGATGTGAACTGGGTTCTACGGTATTTCAAAGTTCAGAACCGCAGGTCTAGTCAAGCACGAAGTGATAATCTATTCTTAACAGTCTGAGGATGGAGTGATGATAAGACAGATCACACTTTATAAATCCTTAAGACTTCAAGAAAAATAAGAACTGAAAACAGTGCTAAAGATACCTTAAATCAGAAGATGAAAATCATCTATGGTGCAAGTATGTATATCATGTGCAACATATATTTTCTTTACTTTTCTTTTCAAGACTGCTGTCGGGCAAAGTCAGTGGCAAAGTAGCACTTATAGATGAACACACAACTGTGTAGATACACATGCAAACTCACACACAAATGTGACAGAGGCCCAAAGGCAAAAACACTTCATCATTTCATAAAAATTAATTAAAGAAAGTGAAGAATGGAATCAATTAGAGGTAAAGTGCTGTGCAAATATACTTTCTAGTCATTTCAGCTAATTAAAAGGAGGAGCAAATCATGACTTTTAAAGGGTCCTAATTATTATAGAAAAAATTAATTAGCAGAAATCCTCAGCTGGACATTCAGGGATGTCTTTGGACAAAAGGAATATCCAACTAAGGAGGCTTGGCAGGCCAAAAAAAGATTAATGGAATTTCTGAGAATAGAAGCTCTTGAGAACTCTGGGTAATACAAACTTGTTTGTTGATAAGTAGTATGTTTACTGTCCATACTAGGAACCCAGAAGATACACTAAAATCTGTGACTTGGTGTAGTAGGCTATGGGGACTTGTGATAATTCAGCCAGCCCTGCTTTTATCCTGGGTATGAGAAATGGACTATTTTCAAAGAATTAGCTTCATGAATCAATCTATATTCAACCATCTAAAGGCACTTCAAGATTGTCCAGTGGCCCCAGGGTTATATATGTGAATTATTTCTTCCAATGATGGAGTAAAACCTGTTGGTCGATATTGTTCTGGTTAATAACCTGATGGATAGCAGCTTTGTCTCTATTTATTCAACCTTCTTTTTTTTTTTTTTCTTTTTTTTTTTTTTTTTCAACGTCCATTCATCCTTGGGACAGAGAGAGACAGAGCATGAACGGGGGAGGGGCAGAGAGAGAGGGAGACACAGAATCGGAAACAGGCTCCAGGCTCTGAGCCATCAGCTCAGAGCCCGACGCGGGGCTCGAACTCACGGACCGCGAGATCGTGACCTGGCTGAAGTCGGACGCTTAACCGACTGCGCCACCCAGGCGCCCCACAACCTTCTTAATCTCATATTGTTTTAGGATGATTTCTTTTTTCTTAGAGTATTTATTTTCCTTTCTAATTATATAAATAACATGTACTCCTTGAAGACATTGTAGAAAACTGAGTAAATGCTAAAAAGGAACACAAGAAAATCATGTTGTTTTATTTTTTTTATTTTTTTCATGTTGTTTTATTTTAAATCAACTATGGCAAGAAGCCTAGTGTTAGTGCTACAAAATTTCAGAATATCATAATTGTTTCCTGTGCCCAATGAGATTGTGTTCATCAACTTTGACATTGCTTTTTACCATTTCTGTTGGACTACTTAAAAATAAAATATTAAAAAAAAAGTGAATGTAGAAAGCATCAAGTGAAACTAAACCTTTGCAGATCGCACCACCTCTTTTCTTAAAAAACAGGAGAAAACCACCTGAGTGAAGAACTTGACTGTGTCAAAGAGACAAAATTACATGTGATACACGTCTTTAAAAATAATGCAAGGTGGTGGTGGTGCGGAAGGTGGGTGGGTATGGCCTGCCTGGGGATGTGGCACTAATCAATTAGTTATTTTATACTAGAAATCCAGGATATTTTCAGACTGAGGCATCAGGGGTAGAACTGAGGATGGGAAATAAGGTAACTACTAAACTAAATGAGTATCAGAGAGCATTGTAATAGCCTTTTTAAAAAAGAAAAAAAAGGGGGTAGGACTTCTAATGTAAAGGTAAGCTTATCTTCCTCTTTATTTATCTATTCATTTTTTAAAAGTTGGGAAAAGAAGATAAGTGGCATATACAAGGGTAAGACATTTTAAGGTTGCTTGCATGCAGACAAGGGTGAAATTGGAACAAATTTGCCAGTTTCAAGCCAACCTCACCCTCCCAATTTTTTTCATTTCATTGCAACTGCAACTGAGGCAGATATGGGTTGGAAATAGAAGAAATAAAAGTCATTATCGCTGCCTGTGAGGACTAGATGTATTAATGCGTTTAAATTGTTCCAAAACTAAATTTCACTTTCAAAAATATTTTGTAGCAATTTAAGCATATTCATGAGCATCACACAGCCATATCCAATTAATGTGTACATGGCCAAATCGAAATTGTATATAGGAGTTGGATTAGGCTTTGCTCTCATGTCTTCAATTTTGGCAAACGAATCGTGTAATAAGCAGAATCAGTTTATCGAATAGTGGACTAGACAGGGCACCAGCATATAATGGTCGAATATTTGCCAATAACTGTCTTCAACCCTGCACTCTCAAATATTCTCTATTTTTTAAGGACATCTTGAGCAGAATCCACAAGTTCTGCCTGACAATGACCTCCAGCCAAGAATCATCAGAGCAGACCTGTGGTTACAAGTTGAGATCAGGACTCACGGCAGTGAGGGAGAACACGTATCATGGGGAAGCATGGAACATTGTGTGGAGGGTGTTAGAACAGTCTGGCTACAGGATTTGGGCTTGTGTTAGGTGATCTGGGGAAGGGTTGAAGCTTCTGGAATGGGCTTCAGGAGGTGGGGCTTTGTTCTAAATTTGGTGCTATCAGGAAGTAGAGGTTAACAATATGATTGGGTATCTCACTGAATCTCTGTAGAGCCAGGCTAAGGTTGTAATTGGTTTAAAGTACCAGTCACTCATGTTACCTAGGAGAGGCTTTATTTGAAACTTGTGGTTTGCACAGTGGCCTTGTTTTGGTCTTTGCTTAGAAAAAATTATGAAGTGGTCTTGTTTTGTTTCACTTCATGTTTATAGAGCAGACTTCTCTGATGTTGAGGGTCTATGAAACTATTTATGTGCTCTCCTTGTGAGGGACAGGGTAGCTTGTAACAATACGAAGGCCTGGCTGGTAATATTAGGGCAGCTAGTGGCTGTCTGTGACTGTTTCTCTTTCTCACTCATCACCTTTAGTTATTATCAAGTCTAGTCTGTATGTTTGGTCTAACTCCTTCTACTTTTAGCTCATTCAAGGACCCACAGAAGACAGGGACGTGTCCACAGCCAGCTCTCCCCTGGAGTACCATTATGACATAGCTGGGGACTCTGAAAGCATGCTTCAGTTTTTACTCCCTGACACAGAACATGAAATTCTTGCTGTGACTGTTTCACCATCCCCTTTTTTCTCCCTACAGTGGCTTACCTCATTCACTAGGATCCTTTTTCTCTACCTCATCATTTCCCTTAGATTTTCTTCTTCTCCGTCTACTTCTGCTCTGTCTACCTGCCCAGGGCAGGTCAGCAAATCCTTTGCCTAAGCACAAGCCCAGGAAGGCTTTCTCCTTTTCCTGTAGTGCTCTCAATTTCTATGCAAGGTTCCCTTGAAAGGCAAAGAGCAGTCGCTCTAATCTCCCACAGAGAGAAAGGCAAAAGTTTCTTCATTCCTTGTCAAGTCAAATGCTTATATGGACTATTGGAGGTGGTGGTAGCTAAATTGCTGGGGGGCTGTGAGAGCCTATTCGGCTGCTGTCTTAGAAGTTATGGAATATAACATCTACTCCCCCTTGTGGCTGCTAGCTTCAGAATTCGTGCTTTTTCGTGGTCCACACTTTGGGTCCTGTTCTACAATTCTAGACCAGTGAAAGAATGCGTGCTCAGAATCTCATTCTATAGGACTGCAAGGAAGAGTTCTAACTTTCTTTAGAGTGAATCTAGATTGACTCAGAGTTGCAATCTTTATGTTAATTATAAATGTTTCCCCACAATCGTAAAGGCATGTCCACTTGACCTAGAATGGAATCTAATCTTTGGAAATAACCTGCCTCACGTACAGTTTTAAGAAAGATTTAAAGGTAATGCTTGAGACAGATTGCCATGATTGATAAACAGTGTCTGTCATGGTTATGGCAGAGAAAAGTAGATGTATATTTGATAAGCATGTGCTGATCCTACAGTAGGAGATACTTATTCACACTAGCAGGAATATTATGTTGTTGAATGCAAAAAAAAAATACTGGGGAACATCTTTATAATTTTGACATTTTTATTAATTCAGTTTGAATTTCTTTGCCACTATAAGTGAACTCGGAGAAATTTTTTTAAGTGTCAAACTCTACTTGACCTCCTAAAAAGGTTTATTCAGGTTAATTTTTAAAATTGTCTTTTAAAAAATCTTTAAAGTATATCTTTCTTATAGTGACTAAAAAAGTAAGTTTAACTAAGCAATGAATTTACTGAGTGAGCAAAGATACCAAACTGACACTCATGAAGAAATTAGATGGGGGAATCTGGGAATTTAAATGGCACATACAACAATGAAAACTGCTAGAAAAATATGATAAACAAAAATTATTTTCCTGTTAGTAGGAGAAATTATTAATACAATAGGTACCAAGAGAAAATTATTCTGAGAGTGAAATCTGGTCAATGTAGAAACGGAAGAGAAAGGTATTAACATCAGCACTTTCACCCACGTTATTTAACATCATAAATCCGCCTGTCTTAATGGTCAATGGGGAATAATCAGCATGTTCAAGAAACTGTCACCTTTTATCCACATAGATTTTTGTCAGAACCACAAGGATCATTGGCATGTATAGTGTGTTAGCTGACAAAAACAAATCAAAAAGGGTATTCAAAAAGGGTATTCCTATTGGTAATTAGAATTAATCTATTAGACATGTTGGGTCAGTAAACTGGTTGGAAATGGTGGGCAAGTAAGGAGAGTATTGTCAGAGGATGAGCCTATAAATACACATGTAACACCATCCATTTAAGAATAAAACTGATATGAAATGAAATTTCATGGTACTTTGGTTATTGTCACAGAAATTATTTAAATTTAAATTATAGCAAACAGACCTCCCTACACCCCCCAAACCCATTTAAGATCATTGCACAATACCAGAATACTTTACGTTAGACCTTTGGACTTAGTCACAAGGAGCCGTGTACCAAGGGAGGTAGAGGAATCAAGCACTCATCTTCAGTTAAGACCTAGAATTGAGGTTGAGACCACATTCTTCAATTTTGGGTTCTGCTCTTCTTGTTCAAGTACCCAAAGCCATAGCTTCAAGTCACTCCAAAATATGCAATGAGCCGTTGAGAAGAAAAGTGCATGTAATTCGGAGGCAAGTGGCCAAAATGTTTGTGTCCATGCAACATCTGTTTGAAAGGCCTAGAGCAATTTCATAAAGTCTATGTACATCAGATTCCTTATAATCATACTAACTCAAAATAGAATTTTATGCGAGATCATTGGGATCATATACAAAACATTAAGCATAGTTTGTGGTAAATAGTTAATGCCTGAAAAATATTAGCTGTTCCATTAAAACATTACAGTCTTTCTTTCTTTCTTTCTTTCTTTCTTTCTTTCTTTCTTTCTTTCTTTCTCTCTTTTTTTTTCAGGCTTACCTGGTTAATAAAGCAATAGAATATAACATGTACACAATCCACTCAAATTTTTTTTTACACTGTTAGTATTACCAGTCTAGTGAATAGTAGATCTACAACAGTACTTGTTTTGAATAATAGCAAAATTGCATTAGCCATCAAGAATACAAATCAGGGGCACCTGGGTGGCTCAGTCAGTTAAATGTCTGACCTCAGCTCAGGACATGATATCACAGTTTGTGGTTTTGAGCCCAGTGTCGGACTCTGTGCTGAAAGCTCAGAACCTGAAGCCTGCTTTGGATTCTGTGTCTCCCTCTCTCTCTGCCCCTCCCCTGCTTGTGCTCTGTCTCTCTCTCTCTGTCAAAATAATAAACATTAAAAAAGAGAAAATACAAATCAAAATCATAAAATGCAACTCAATGCCAAAAAACCCCCAAACAATTCAGTAAAATATATAAGCAGAATAAACTTTGTTCCCTTTTATCCCAAAGAAGACATACTAATGGCCAGCAGACATGTGAAAATATTCTCAGTATCTTTAATCATCAAGGACATGCAAATCAAAACCACAATGAGATATCACCTTACACCTGTCAGAATGGCAAAGATCAAAAAGACAAGAACTAGCAAGTGTTGGCGAAGATGTGGAGGAAAAGGAACCCCTGTGCACTGTTGATGGGATTGCAGACTGGTGCAGCCACTGTGGGACACGGTATAGAGGTTTATTAAAATATTAAAAGTAGAATTACCATATGATCCAGTAATTCTACTGCTGGTTGGTTATTTACCCAAGGAAAATGAGAACATTAATTCAAAAATATATATGCACGCTTATGTTTACTGAAGTATTTACAAGAGCCCAAATATGGAAGCAACCCAAGTGTTCATCCATAGATGAGTGGATAAAGAACACGTGGTACATATATAACAGGATATAACTCAGCCATAAAAAGGAATGAAATCTTGCCATTTACAACAACATGGCTAGACCTAAATGATATAATGCTAAGTACAATAAGTTAGAGAAAGACAAGTACCATATGATTTCACTCATATGTGGAACTAAAGAAAAGAAATAAATGAACAACAACAAGAAGAGACAAACCCAAACACAGACTCTTAAATACAGAGAACAGATTGGTAGTTGCCAGAGGGAAAGTGGATGAGGGATGAGTGAAAAGGGGATTAAGAGTACACTTATGATTAGCACTGAGTAACATATAGAAATGTTGATTATGTTGCACACTTGAAACTAATATAACGCTGTATGTTAATTATAGTTCAATAAAAAATGAAAAATCACTCATATCTACTAAGATGGCTTTAATCAAAAAGACAGATAATGTGGAGAAATTGGACAACCCAAATTTACATCATCTGATGAATGGATAAATAATGTGTTATAGAATAAGATATTATTCAGCAACAAAAATGGACTATGCAGTGATCCAATGTAAATGAATGTCAAAAATGTTACACTAAGTGAAATGGAGCCATAGTGAAAGAAGCAAGTCACAAAAAAAACACATACTGTATGATTCCATTTATATGAAATATCTAGAATAAGCCAATCTATAAAGACAGAAAGTATATGGTGGCCTAGAGCTGTGGGATGAGGAGGGGGATGTTTAGGAATGTCTGCTAATGGGGATATGGTTTCTAACGGGGATGAAAATGTTGCCAAATTGATTGTGATGAGAATTGCACAACTCTGCAGCTATGATTTAATTGTACACTGAAGAAATAATAGCAAAGTTAACAGTATCAGAAATTTTGACACGGACGCGGACATGGGTATGTGGTTAATAGGCCTGATCATATCTTCACCATCAACTGTTGCCAACACCCAGAATTAGAGGATGCTTAATTTCCATGCCAGGATTCAATATCCTCAAAATGCAAATGGCCCTACAGTGGGTAACACTTAAGTGTCACTAAGTAGTAATCCTATCATGTGAGGTAGTTATCTCTTTGGAAGCTGACATACTTAATATAAGCATATTTTGTTGAGAGAAAGATGAGGAAAAATGAAATACCTTTTGATTACCAAAAAGCTGATAAGTTAGTGCATTTATTATTCCTAAAGAACATTCCTTCTAGTTTCAGTCTCCTCTCACATATTGTGAGAGTTCATTGATTCATCAGTCTGCAGATATCATCAGAATGAGACCCTAAATCAAAGTCAGGATGGTTCCTGATTGAAATAATATATAATTCCTTAACTGATCATTGTACTAAACCAGTTATTTTAAATAGCCAACCCCTTTTGTATGAGTCAAAAGGCTTGGTCAAGTAAACAGTCATCCTTGTCTCCTGTATCAAAGCCAGAGAGATCGAGGCCACTAAATAGGCCACCTACAGGACAAATAGGGTTCTCAAAGAAATGGTTTGCTTGGTTTGCACAGTGGTTTTTGAATGGTTTTGGCCAATATCTTAGGTGAAACATATGCTCTGAACTTTACTACCATTCTATCACATCCTAACAGCTTAAGCTCATGCCTAGCTCACTTTTTATTTCCTTTGCTGGTCTCTATAACCATTTGAAATTGTAACTGCTGGTCAAACATTTTAGATACAAGTAAAGACACATGTAAAAGTTCAGGTTTCTTGTAGATATCTTAAAACATTTTAGAAAATCTGGCACATGCAGATCTTTACCTTTTGGGCCCTATCCAGCTACTGTCTAAAAACCACTGCAGAGTAGACTCCTTGGAGTCTAGACAATTGATTCTCAAATTTGATTGTGCATTAGCAGCACCTGGAGAGCTTGTTAAAACACAGTTTTAGGCTCTGCTCCCAAAGTTTCTGATTCATGGGGTCTTGGGTGGGGCCCAAAAATTTGCATTTCTAAAGAGCTCCTGGATGATGCTGATTGCTGCTGGTCTGGGGATCACACCTTGAGAACCATTGACCTAGACACATATAAAAGCAGCTATCAGTTTTTTTTTTTTTGTTATTCATTCTGGAGCCTAAAAGGAAAATGAAATGAAATGAAATGAAATGAAATGAAATGAAATGAAATGAAATGAAATAAAATGAAATGAAATGAAATATAAAATAAAATAAAATAAAATAAAAATAAAATAAAATAAAATAAAATAAAATAAAGTAAAATAAGAAACTACATTTACCAGATGAGTGCTTGAACCCAAGGCAAGGCAGGTCAGATTGCTTTTGGCCAAGTAAATTAGGATATTTGGAAGACTTGCTAGGCTTACGGGCAAATCAACAGATGAAGCCAGTTGTCAAGCACTATGATTTGGGAAAATGGAACTAATAATGGGGCAGCATGAGGCCAAACCCTTAAATCAAGAAAGGGCTGGGCTGTATTCCTTCACTATCTATGTATTACAGTTAGCTGGGGACTTAAAAATACAGATGGGGAGGAGCACCTGGGTGGCTCAGTCCATTGAGTGCTGGACTTTGGTTTCAGCTCAGGTCATGGTCTCATAGTTTTTTGAGTTGAGCCCCACATTTGGCTCTGCACTGACAGCACAGATCCTGCCCCTCCCCTGCTCACACTGTCTCTGTGCCTCTCAAAATAAATAAATAAACTTCAAACATTTAAACATACAGATAGGGATGCATGTATAGAAATTCTAATGTCCTCGAGCACCTCTGGGCTCGGGGAAATCCTGTTGGGTAGAATTACATGGCTCCACGCAGTCCATCACACTGACCACTCCAGTCCTTACTAGACTCACATGGGCGAAGGGCATGAAAACCCAGGAGTTCTCATGGAGGAAAATAATTTGAATTGTGAGACATATGAGGTCATTCTTCAAGGACTCTATCATTGCCGAAGGGCTTGGGAAAATGGATACAGTATAGAGAAAGCCCAATCTCTGGTGGTTCAGAGAAGGTCCCCTGTGGGGACCAAGTATAGGGTACAACACTCTCCTATTGAGCCCCAGTAAAACGTCCAGGCCAGAGAATGGACCAGTCTCCTACCCCTGCCTCTTCTACTGAGTTAAAAAGAAGAGATATTCCACAGTGTTCTAACTGTGGCATCCTCTCTGCTCACCATATAGGATTATTCTCTTCCTTTGGTTGTGCCATTTAGTGCTTCTGTATTAATTCATTTTCAACAACACGACACAGCTATAAAACTTCCTCCAGGGGTTTAATTACATGTTGCAACTCTCCATGGCATTAAAGGAGAAGGATAGAGAGGCCATTTGCCCTGGTCTTACGAGACAGCTTTCTTGTACCTTCTTTCATTCTTGTTCAAATATGTGTTTCTAAGATTAGCTTCCCCAAACCGTAACTGTGCTTAAGTTGAATGAACAGGTGCACCTGATCTTCCGTGGGCACACATGAAGTAAGCTTTTTATTATAGATCTAGGAATATTTTGGCTAAATTTATAAAAATATTTAATCATTTCTCTCTAGTACATTATTTATATGCACATCTACCCTGTTTTCAGGCCTATCATTCTTGTCCCTTATGCTTGACAAAATGACTGATTAGAAAGGTTTCCATTTCTATACCTTTCATTTATCTTCAGTGTCTCTCATAAATGTTGAATTAAGCAGATTTTATGAAACTTATCATAAATTGTAGTTTTCATCAAAAATGACCATGACAGAGTAGATTTCTATACTCTCAACTTCAATAACAGTAACTCAGAGCTTCTAGGCTTTAAACTGGAAGGTTTCACACTAGGAAAATTGTGCATCAGTCCTAGGGAGAGCTCTTTTGGGGGTGTCTTTTCATTGATGACTCTCAAATTCAATAAAACTTAGCAAACTCGAGGTAGCAGTAAGGAAACAATTTTTTGTGTATCAGAACTAGTAATAATGACTGTTTTCCTACTATAGAAATGAAGACACTGTTATGTTTCGAAAGGTATTTTTGAAAATTAACCCTTATCAGGAACTTACTATGTGCAAGTTACTTCACATGTATCCTTTAATTCTTAAGATAGCCCTAAGAAGCAGGTACTATCTTTGTTCTCATTTTATAGGTAGAGAACTGAGGCAACATTAAGGTTAAGTACATTTTCTAATATCAAGTAAATGGAAGATATGTTATTTCAAACTAAGATACCCTGATTAAAATTAGATATATTCATATTCATATGAACGCATATATATATACATATACCTATCTATACACACATATATGAACACAAATACATTCATACAGAATTGTATTTGATTGTGGGAAACCATAAACTAGAATTAGTACTTCTCCACTATTGTGTCACTGCCACGACTGCAATGCAGTCCTCTATTATCATTAATGCTTTCATTATATGCCGCACACGTGACATAGACGAACCATTTTGGTGTGTTCAAATCCTCTGACTGAGGCACTACCATTGACTTCATTTTATAGGGAAGGAGGCCAACTCTAAAGAACTTGGTCACACAGTAGGTAAGTTGGAGCAGGTCTGACTGAGGAGCCTGAACTCTTAATCACCATACCATACCACCGTGCAGAGCCGGGCATGAGTGAGAACTTTATCCAGAAGGCAATGAGGGGCCAGAGAAGATTTCAAAGTAGGGGCTTACCAAGTTCCAAGGATGCTGAGTGGGCTCTGGTAAGCACATTCTGGAAATCATTAACTGAATTGTTGAAACTGTTCTGTTCCCTGTTTTAATATTTCTTATGGGTGACAGCTGGTGTCCCCGTTACAGGATCAATATATCACTGAGCCTGGCAAAGTGTTGGGCCCTTTTGGATGGGAGCCAGTTGAAACTTTGCCATTACATGTATGGAAAGCAGTTAGCTTTTAAGTATCTACTTTTCTAATCAATAGTGAATGATCAGAAATAGGGGCCTTCCTTATCTGTGTTTGCATGCCAGGCCTCACTACTGCCAAGGAGAGTTATGTGCTCTGTAAATTTGTGGAAATTAAAAAAAAAATGTAAAATCCATTCTTAGGGAGCAAGAGGAGGGAAAGAACACTTCAAGAGCATCTGTTGGTAATTCGGTCACATGTACACATCTTCTGAATAGCAGCATTACCTACCTGCCATATTGGCAGATTTTTCATTTCTTCTACAATCTTGGGAAATAGAAGTCACCTCTCTTTTTCAGCATCACTATAGAAATAATGCAATTCTCTGATGAAAAGGGTGGAGATTTTTTCTTAGAGAAATGTAAGAGGACCTGATTTATGTCAGGCCACCTCTTATAGATGCATCAACGTCACTGCCTTCCTAAATAACCAAATTAAATAGCTGGTAAAGGACAATCAAGGTGGCTGTCACATTCCAGTGAGTGGAAATCAGTGCAACATCTGTTTTGCCTGCTGTTTCAAAAGTCAATGGAACATTCTATAATCTGGGAATTCAATTTCTACTTTTTTCCCTCCTTACTGGTGGAGATTGCATGTGAGAATTGTAGTTACTTTTTGAGGATATGCTTTCCTAAGTTGTCTTAAGAGGAAGACAGTGACTGGTACATAGTAAGCCTTCAAAAAAATGCTACTGCTGTCACTGTTATGAGTGGAACGTATATCCATATTTCTACATGGGCAAAATAAAGTCACAAAACTCAAAAGCAAAGATCATACAGCTTGCATTAAAAAACAATTTTTTTAATGTGTATTTATTTTTTGAGAGACATAGAGACACAGAGCCCAAGTTGAGGAGGGGAGAAAGAGAAGAAGACACAGAATCCAAAGCAGGCTCTGGGCTGGGAGTTGTCAGCACAGAGCCCGATGTGGGGCTCGAACCCCCAAACCATGAGATCATGATCCGAGCCTAAGTCAGATGCTCAACCGACTGAGCCACCCGGGCGCCCCAATACAGCTTGCATTTTTTAAAAAATTTTGCCTCTTTCTCCTCCTTATCTTTTTACCATTTCATTTCCCTCTGTTTTCTTGAACAATAGGTAACTTTGAAAAACTATTCTTTATTTTTATTTGCTAGGATACAAAAGGAAATACCTGATTCCATCAGCGATCATTGAATATCTCTTTTATGTCACATTCTATGGTGGCCATTAGACATACAACAATGAAACGAGTTCACAGTCAAATGGAGAAGGGAAACATGGAAACAGAAAGTACCCAGAGAAAATTTTAGTGCTAGAAAACTGATTCTGTTTCCTTGTTTTTTGTTAAGCAATGGGAGAAAACATTCTGGGTCATTGGGAAAGCATTCCCAATTGAGGTTAAAAAATATGCTAGACTTCAGTGGTGGGTGGTGTTGGAGTACACGATATGGGCATTCCAGGCAAAGAGAACTGTCAAACAAGGGTATGTGTCTGATTGTGTGTGCTCAGGGAGGGAAACACTTGTGAGAGGCTATGCACTAGTTCCCTATGTTCTGGAGACTTCAAGCATTAATCAGCACTCCAGGGGAGAAGAGTTGCCACAGGTAAGTAACTTAGGGAAATGCCAGGCAAAAGTAATCAGATAAGCTTCTAACCTGGAGGACCTAGGCTATATACTAATAGGTTCCCAAACAAGAGAGTTCACAGGATGGAAGGTTCACAAACATCTTTCTTGTACAAAAGAGGATAACATTAATTTTTACCTTATTGGGTTGTGAGGATGAAGTCAATTAACGCTGTTAAACTGCCTGCTTAGTACAGTCCATGGAACACTATTCAATAAATATTTTCTATTGTGTTTCACTCCCCAACAAAATTATCTTGAAAATAATATAATGATAAAATAAAGTAGATTTATATACTTGGGTGAGATGAATCATTCAGGTCACGGAAGATCAGTGGGCTTTGATATTCTATGTCAAAGTTGGCTCCATAACTCATCCTTTCTTCTTTGGAGAAAAGCAAGAAATACTAGCTATGAATCAGATAGGGTAGACCAGTGTAAACTTTGGTGTAGAAATCATCACTTACCCCAAATGTTTGACTTTTCTTTTTAGAGAAATTTTTAAAAAATTAGAAAAATAAGAAAGCTCACTCGATCACAATCATGACAGCAAATAATGGAAGTTGAAAAAAAGAATGTGAAACCCAGTCTATACGAAGGCATTAATGACAATCCAAGGCAGCACAGAGAAAAACTCAAGGCCTGAAATTGTTGGGTTCAGCTTGGGGTAGACTCCAGCATCACCTCTTTGGGTGAATGGTTGTAAGGCTCAAAGAATTATGGCAATAATTTGCTCTGCAATGAGACCTTTCACATCCTGGAATGTGGGTTGCACTGTAAATCATTAATCTTTGTGATACCTCTGAGGTAGGTAGGGATGATAATTTACAGTTCCCTGTGTATACGTCAGGGTGGGAAAGGTCAGTGTCTGATCCTGGAAGGGGGTTGTAAGCTGTCTCGTGTGATGACCAGACTGAAGCTTGCAGTCACTCACCTAAAGCAAGACTATGACAAGGCCTCTGTTCTTTGGGGATATTCTTAATTTTTTTCCCCTTCTTCAGTTCTTTATGCCACTTCTCACTTTCAATAAAACCAATTTACAAAATTCAATCTGCAGAAGTCAAGGCTGATTCTCATTAATTGGCAGGAGGCACTCCTCTGAAAATTGCCAATTTAACACCGTAGGAAGCAACAGGAAAGGGAAAAAAAAATCTTTCCACCAGGTCTATGGGACATGAAATGAGGGCCAGCTGACAGATTCCTGCTTCATTAAAAAATGGTCTTATTAAATGATAGAAATTGATTATTCAAAGAGTTGTATGTTTGACAAGATACTAGAATTCAGACTCTGATTTCCACTGCTCCTGCCCCATCAATTGTTTGAATTGCTCTAATAGGAGGCACATTGTGAATACAAAACCACTGCCATTGTGTTCTAGAAAAAGAGAGAAACCAGCACAGCATGCTCACTTCTTTTTAACTGACCTGAATAACCGCTAGGCTACATTTTTACAGCCTGCCATAGCATCATTTTGACAAGGTTGTAAAGGCAACCCTTGATGTGCTAGTCTCTGCCTTTTCTCCCTATCACCACCCTGGTGACTGCTGTGCTGTGAAAACACTTCTCTGAGTTTGAGAGAATATGCTGATTTAAACAGACCCCAGTGAATGGCCAGTCAATCTGGGCAGTTTACCAACGTGACAATACCAAAGAAATGATTAACTATCACTGTAAAAGTAAAGGCATGGGAAAAATCTATATTCACTGGAACTTCTCTCAGGGGAAGTTGTGAATGTCAGGCTTGCAGACTTAAATACCTGCAGGAGCAGTGAGGTCCTGAAGAGAGAAGCAGGTGGGTAGTTGGTTAGCACCCTCAGGCCTGGTTAAGGGTCTCCAGGAGATACTGTTACTCAAACTGGGTGCCACTTTGTTGTTGCTATGCACACAGAGGGGCTCAGGGCTGCGACATCTTTTGGTTTTCAAAATAAGAAAGAAATTCAGAGTGCTATGTTAAAATCTCATGAGTTTTAAAGCTGAAATGCATTCAAATTTCCTCATGGACTAGTGAGCCTCCAAGGCACCCTGTGCAGAGGTCACAAATTTTAAACCTCTGCTGAATGTGACTGGCAATGCAAATTTGATCAGCTAGTCATTGGGTGAGCATGTATAGATTTTGGGGGAGGTGGTAACAATGGGCAAATATAGCCAAGGGGTGTGGTTAAGTCACAACAATTAAAAATAACTAGCTTTAATAAACCATCTTCTAAGCAGGATTGGTCCTTTTGTTAGGCTAAGAGGAGAATGCAAATTTGGAGCCAGAATCGAACTACATGGCATTACATTTAAAGAGTCAGTACTTGGGGCATCTCGGTGGCTCAGTCCCTTGCGCGTCTGACTGTGGCTCAGGTCATGATCTTGCAGTTCATGAGTTTGAGCCCTGCATCAGGCTCTGGGCTGACAGCTCAGAACCTGGAGCCTGCTTTGGATTCTGTGTCTCCTGCTCTCTCTGCCCCTCCTCTGCTGATGTTCTCTCTCTCTCTCTCTCTCTCTTTCTCTCTCTCTCTCAAAAATAAATAAACATAAAAAATTTTTTTTAATAGAGAGTCAGTAGTCAGAGAGAAGCAACCAGATTTTTCAATTCTTCCCTGCTACAGTGTTTTAGACTTTCCTTTAAATAAACGTTGAACAAATATTTGGAAGCTACTGACTTATATAAATGCCAAAATATGAACAAATCTTCAGTGTCCATATATTTTTGGTGATGTCTTAGATTTATATCTGGGTCAGAAAGGAAGAAAATTACCACAGCGATAGCTTCAGATAGTTCATTACAGAGGCAGAATTCCATATTTAAGTGGCAGTTTCCAACTGGAATATCTCTCTCCTCACCCCATTGCCTTTGTTTCTCTATTTCATTTTTACATATTACCTCTATTTTCACCAATGAGAAATTAATTTGTATCTGTCAAGTCTTTGTAAAAAATGCCGAAGGATGTGAGACTATAAACGGTCATTCATACACTAGTATAAACTAACCTAATCAGCTTACTCCAACTTAAGGCTAAGGTCAAGTCAGTTAAATGAGAGACTGGGACATCTGGACATGGACAGATGCCACATAACATGTAGTACCTTTGGGAAGGCCACGGGGTGTGTGGTCCAGGAGAAATCTCAGAGTAATAGGGGTCTATTTTGACCTTGGTGCGTACTGTTGGACTACAAAAGGACCACATCAAAAAAAAAATTTCTACTTCAAAACTTTAAGGAGAGCATAGGTAGGGCCATGCCAAAAGCAAATGAGGTCTCTCTCATCCCTCTTTTTCCTACCACCTTCTTCCTATTCAGGGCTCCTACTGGTACTACAGTTTGGCAGAGTATGGGCAAAATGGATTTGTAGGTGGTTGTAGGACCTCAACCATTGTTAATAGCTCTCTTTGGGGAAGACAGAAATAGTCTTGGAGCAAAATAGTTCACTACAACTTACTCTCAGATGTTTTTAGAAAATAACAATTACAATAGTAACATGTATCTGTGAATTTGTGTGGGGATGTGTGTAGATAAGGAGAGATAATATGTGATGTAGCAAATGTTAAAGTGCATAAACGGGAGTAAAGGGTATACAATAGATCCATACTACATATAGATCCATACTATCTATAGATCCATACTACAAAGACAGAGTTAAATATGAAAGGCATACATTTTCAAATCCTTAGGTTGAAGGACAAGTGTGCTATGTTTGGATGTTTGTTGTCAAATATTACCCAGAAAAATGGGGACAGTCACACACCTGGTGTCGGGTTAAGTCGAGAGACAACAGGAACTGACTCTGGTAAATTTTATTTCCTGGAATGATACTGTCAAAGCCACAACAGAGACTGTTCTTAATGTCCAGGTCAAATCTATTTTTTGACTAAACATAACAGATTGCCTTCTATTCCTGCTCCCAGTATGTGTAAAATTTATACCAGGAATTTAAGAAGATAATCCACTTTCTGTATCTACCTTCACAAAAGTCCACCCTGAGCTATTTTCTCTTCTTATAAAGATTATTTTCATGTCTTGTACAACCCTATCCATTCCAAGCATATGTGGTTGGAGGAAAATATCCACTCTTGTTCAACTTAGGACAACAGTAGGGAAGATTGATAGACATAGTGATGTTAGAATAATTGAGTAATGAGTAAGAATGTAGATGTTTAGGGGCTCCTGGGTGCCTCAGTTGGTTAAGTGTCTGACTTTGGCTCAGGTCATGATCTCCTGGTTTCTGAGTTTGAGCCCTGTATTGGGCTCTCTGCTTTCATCACGGAGGCTGCTTTGTATCCTCTGTCCTCCTCTCTCTCTGTCCCTCCCCCACTCATTCTCTTTCTCTCTCAAATAAATAAACATTAAAAACAAAAGACTTAGATGTTTAACTTGGCTTCTCATCTAGTCCCCAGCCCCTTCATAATAAGGCATGGGCCAAAGCTTTTAAAAGGTTTATTAAATTACTGTACATCTCTCACTTTTTGTTCTTTCTTCCTGCTGATCAAAGTGCTGTTCTGGGCATCACTGGAGATTCTTAGATTTCCCAGTAATAGCATCTGTATTACCTATTATCATATCTACAAGAGCAAGTTTGGCCTGGTACATATAGGATCGATGTTAGTCTGCTTTGGTGACTGTAGCCATGTGGGATGTGGAAATTTGGGCCCAGCGTTTCCAAGTCCAGAGAAGTTGGAAATCCAATTTATAAGTCTGAAAGATCCTGATTTTTAAGTATCTAAAATTAATTTATACAGTTTAAAATCACTGTGTAAGCCAACATCATGAAGACAGGTAAATCTCATTGGGGGCTGGTTCTGTGAGCCACCTGTTAATCCTATCTGCCCTGTGGTCTTCTTATGGACCTAACTATGTCTTCCCAAATTCACATGTTGAGATTCTAAACCCCAATGTGCCTGTATTTGGAGGAAGGATCTTTAAAAGAAGGCGTTTATGGTTAAATGAAGTCTCAGGGGTGGGCCCTAATCCGACAGCACCAATGTCTATACAAGAAGAGGCAGGGAGAACAGAAAAGCATGCAGACAGGAAAGGCCGTTTGAGGACACGGGAGAAGACAGCCATCTGCAAGCCAAAGAAAGGCCCCACCAGAAACCAATCTTGCCAGTACTTTTCCTGGGACTTTCAGCCTCCAGAAATGTGAGAAGTAAGTTTCTGTCACTTAAGCCATCCACTCTGTGGTATTCTGTTAGGACAGCCCAAAGAGACCAATATTGGCCCTTTGCCTTGTTTTCTTTCTTAAAGTAACTATTTTAGCAGAGGGATATTAGGTCATAATTTACCTCTATATGAACCACTGATTATGAGAGTCTTTTTCATGGCGTTACTGCTGTCTATCTTAACAAAGTTTCTTAGCCTGAGGTCCACACCTCTTCAAGTTCATGTTGAAAATTCGGCATCTGTGAACTGCCATATTTTCACCAATTTTAACTGAAATGCAGGATTTCTTGGTTGGCAACAAACCACATTAGGATAAGCAGTATCTGTGAGGTTGTCTCTAACAGAAATCAAAATACTTTCCCAATTGTATTAGAATTGTTGCAGATATCTCAAATAATTGTTTATGCTCAACACTATTTTGAAATACAGTAATCATCAGATTCACAGCTAGTTCTCATTATCTTACTCATTAACAAGAATCACATATTACATTACAAATGTGTTTTTAATATTTGGATAACTATTTCAATACAATTAGGTACCTTTGCAATTCTGTGCATCTTATTCATTGCAAGACATTACTCTAAGGGGGATTCATAGACCTGGTCATGCAGCAAAACAACTGTGGCACAGAAAATTTTAAGAAATTTCTGGTCTGAACCAACACCCAGAAGTGACTAAATGGCCTGGCTTTTCTGAATGCTGTCCTCTAAGCACAAGGTCTTCTAATGAATAAATTGGGCATTAATTTGAGCTACATAAGCAAGTTTATTTGATAATCCTGTGTTGCCAAGACCAGTTTATTGCATAGGGCTCTTGACAAACCTAACTCCAGTCAGGAGGATCACCAAGCTAGAGTGTTTTCCATTCAAATAGCCCACTATGCTCTCAAGCCACCCCCTCTCTGACATGTGCAAGAGTCTCCAAACTAAACCAACCTCCATTTTTAGTCATCATTGCTCATTCAATTTTTCCCTGCTTGATCCTCAGTTAGTTCTAAGGATGAAGGCAGAAGTAAGGCTTCCATGTTTGAGTGGAACCCACAGTGCACAGCAGAGGCCCTAGAACGCAGCCTAGGAAACGTGAATGGAAATGTGCGTGAGAGTCCAGAAAACCACAGCCCAGGAGAGCCTCCCACCCAGCAGAGGATGGTGCTTGTCTGAACCCTATTTATCAGCACTTATGTCCTCATCCCTGTTTCCTCATGCAGCACCATGACAACCTGCCCTTCTCTGCCTCTCCTGTGTGATTACTTTATATTTGGTCCTAGGTCATATCCTGCCTTTTCCCCGAGTAACATTATATTTTTATTTTACCAAAAATGAGTTGCTCATCACGAATCAAGCATTATGCCAAAGTCTTGCCTATAATACTGCATTGAAACTTCCAAATAAACCCATGAAGTATTATGATTACCAGAGGGGAAAACTAAGACATAAAAGACTATCTAATTTTCTCAAAATAATACATTTAGCAAACTGCAGGAAGAGAAAGCTAACTGAGCTGTCGGCAATGCCAGAGCCTATGCCCTCCACTCCCCATTGGGCAAAGATCCAACTTTGAATCTTAAATTCATCACCTAGTAGTTGATGAACACAAGATGATTTATTAGGCAATATTCAACAGTGTACAGCTTTATAATGGCCAGTTGGTTACACTTTGTATATGTGCTTCTATATGTAAGCATTTTTAAAGATGTACTTAATACTTAACAACCTGATGAGTTTGATAGTAGATGGAGAAATGGGTTCAGAAAGATCGAGTGAGTTGCCCAAGGTTATATAATTTACAAGCGAAAGGCTTCAAATCCTAATCCAGCTGGAACTTTAATCTACCATACTTGGGTTCCTTTAAGTTTCCATCGGTCTCCCCAGGCCAGCCCAGGCAAGGAATTGATGCAAATGAGCAAATGAACCAAGAGAGACTTCACTCTGCCCCAATTTCCTGCTTCACTTTTGCTGTTGATAACTGGCGTCATAGGACTTGGGTCTGTAACTTCAGGAGAATGGCATGGTTTCGTCATCACGTTGGAGTCCTCCAGATCTGTCCTGGGCTCTGTACACATTCTCCCAGAGAATGACACATGTACACAATCCTATAACTGACTCGATGTGCTATCTCAACTCTCCCATGAATGCATGCCTCCTAAGTCTGCCCCAGGACTTGCTCTTTGGCTCCCCATCCCCCAACCTGGGCTAGTCCCCACCTTGAAGAAACTGACCACCACCAGGGTGTGCCAAGGACCACCACTGATGCCATCTCTGAGCCTCCTTTGAGGAGGTCTAGAGTTTACGAACCATGGAGAGACGACAGCATCTCTGGCTTTAATAAGCCAGAATAATTATCATTTTTTGAAGTTATCTAATGCAGTGGGATTTTATCCATTAGAACTTAACTGGCATCAGAATAGACATTAAATAATCACAATTGTTATTTTTGGAGGAAAGAGTTGGGTATGAAAAGGCTTCATTTTCCTGAGGTTGGCAGGCCTTTGAGGAAGCATTTCTCTTTCCTCTGTCACTTCTATTAAAAAAAATCTATAAAAATCTTGTCAGGGAGAGCATTTCACATCCTTCTTGGCAAAACTCATGGTTTGAAGTGGTGGGTAGGGATTTAGACGTGAAATTCCCCCAGATTTTAAGGCAAGTTGTTTCAGCTACATTGTGAGAATTGCTTGCAAAAACTGGTGTTGGCTACCTTTGAAAGAAGTAGACATTGTATTTCAGTGTCATCCCCTCTTGTCACTTTAATTAAAACAAATAACAGACATGTTACAAAAAAGAAAAGAAAAGCACTTGACAGCTTCCCCCATTTTATACACTTCCCAATTTCTCAAAGGCTTTACTGAAAGAAAAGAAACATTAAAGTGACATTCTGTGACTTAGGTACCACTCTGGATTTCTCCCACACTCTCAGGAGATTCCTAGAGCACAGAAAAACAACTCCCCCATCTCTCCTCTATTTCTCAGAGTTTGGCCTGGAGTGACGTGGAAGGAACGAAGCAGGAAGTTGGGACCAGAAAATGGCCTGAGTCCTCAGGTAGATAATCAGGCTCTTATGGGGGGGGGGGGGGGGTGTCTGTTTACATTTAATAGTGGCATGAGGAAGGTCTTCCTCCCTGAATTGAATCGAATTGAATTGAATTGAATTGAATTGAATTGAATTGAATTGAAAAGGGGCCCTGCATGCAGTGGGCAGCCCTACTCTCACCACCCAAGGCTGAGTGCATGAATAGAAGGTCCACAGTCGCCTTAGCAGTGTAGACTACTGATTAAGAACTGGCACTGAGACCAAGCAGATCTGACTTCCAAATTCTGCTCTGTCACTAAGAAGCTCCTGCTCTTGGGCAAAGCCTGGATGTCTCTAATTCTCAGCGAGTGTCCTCTGTTTCCCTGAGATAATGATAGCCCCTCCCTAGAAGCATTGTGCAGAGTGCTAGCTCCATCTGTTTAAAGAAGATGTCTGCAGGGGCGCCTGGGTGGCGCAGTCGGTTAAGCATCCGACTTCAGCCAGGTCACGATCTCACGGTCCGTGCGTTCGAGCCCCGCGTCAGGCTCTGGGCTGATGGCTCGGAGCCTGGAGCCTGTTTCCGATTCTGTGTCTCCCTCTCTCTCTGCCCCTCCCCCGTTCATGCTCTGTCTCTCTCTGTCCCAAAAATAAGTAAAAAACGTTGAAAAAAAATTAAAAAAAAAAAAAAAAGAAGATGTCTGTTATGTTCACTGATCTATCCTGGTGCCTAACACAGGGTGTGGTACATGACCCTCGATCCATACACATTTTGAATAATGATGGAATAATTAATTTTGGGTCAACTATATTTAACTAATACAATATTTAATATAATATAACCAAACATGAAAATTTTATTAATATTTAATTAATATTTGTATTTAATCATGAACAATTACAATTTGTTATTTATTTAGAATGAATAAATTATTCATTATGTAGAATAAATGAGAAATGATGAAGTTCTCAGTGTAGCCTCCAGTCTAATAAGGCACAATACATGATAGTTGCTATTATTATGATTATTATCCTTTCTTCATAGGTTTGAAATTGACTTCATACAGACTAACTGGGCCCCACCATTGACCCCTTTCCTTCTTTTACCTGTAGCTCTTTTCTCTTAAATATTTTTAAGTCTTTGTGAGTGAAATTTCAGGGACAAATTTTAAATACTTGAGTATGATATGCTCAATGTCACCAGTTATGTAATTCATGTAAAGAATATATTTGCATGTTATAGGGGAAAAAGAGATGCTGACACTTTTTACGTCTCAAAGCTTAATGATCCAAATCATTTCCTTAGTTGGGTTTTAATGGCTAGAATGATGGGGAGCTTTACGAATCTCTTGAATAAATTCCTTACTCCGATCTAGGCCAGCCGTTCAAATATTGTTTCTTTTAGCTTCTGCTTAATTTACTTCTATAAGTTTTTAAAACTTTGTTGAAATGTAAAAGGAGTTTTACCCCCTGTTTTAAAAAAAAAATTTAAATGTTTATTTTTGAAAGAGAGAAGACACAGTGCGAGTGACGGAGGGTCAGAGAGAGAGGAAGACACAGAATCACAAGCAGGCCCCACAATCAGCATGGAGCCCAACGCTGAGCTGGATCAGGGAGATCACTACCAGAGCTGAAATCAAGAGCCAGACAGATGGCCAATGACTAAGCCACCTAGGCGTTCCCGGGGCACTGTTTCTTAAAATGCACTAAGAAGAGTCTTCACATCGAGTACCTATTAAAACTACTGACTGCTGGGCCACAAAACAGAAGTTGTGGGATAGAGGACAAAAATCTGTACTTTGAAAATAATTCTTCACATGCACACTCTCAGTATCAAAACACACAAACTCAGGACAAGCTAGATGAGCAATTAGAGCTGGGGTTACAGCCATCAGGCCCCAGGTTCCTTTTTGTAAGTCACATTTTGTAACAATCCCTTGGACATCTTAGATCGTTTATAGAAAATGTAACCTACCTGTGCACACAGTGCCAAAAAAATCCATATACTTCTCTAAATGAAATAAAAATGAGTAATAAAACAACAGTAATTTATAACAACTATGCATTTTGATATGTAGGTGTCCATACCTAACTTCACCCGAAACAGTATGTGCTTCCACTTAGACATGATATCACCAGGGATATAATAGCTACAACAAATGTTGGCTCAAGTGTTTTGTTTTGGCAATCCCAAATCCATGGCTCCAGTGCCTCAGTGACATAATTTCCAAAATAGTTAACAGCAAAAAAAATTTTGAACAAAAGACCATCTTCCCTTAAATTTCACTCTGGCTGCATTCTTGGCAAATCAATTATGTATAAAAACAGTGCTAAGAATACTTTGCCTTTATAGATCGTAAGGAGTTAGTTTCTTAGCTCAAATAATTACAATCAGGATTTTCAGTTACAGGAATGTCCGGTGACATGTTCAAACCTCATTCCAAATGCCAGATAGAGAACAATTCATTGTGTGGTTTCTTTGTCCTGGGGAGGAAATCCAACACCCTGGATGGACTCCCATCTACTAAATGCAGGTAGGATCCCCTTCATACACCAACTGCGGTAACAACAGAAAAGTGATCTTTCCTTCAATTTCTACTATGCCACCATTTAAAGCCACTGAACTAGAGAGTGAGAAGCAGTGAGAGACATCCAAGGGCGGAGCCTAAAGAAGATCTGTCCTTAGGTCATGGAACCATGTTTAAACAACCTGCTCATTTTCTATGTACCACCAGTGATTTAGTGTGCTCACTTCTTTACATGCAGTTAAGTAATTTCAGTATCATAAAAACCCTCTGAAGTAGGTTTAAAGCCTTCACTCTATAGATAAAGAAATGGATGTGTGATGTTAAGTGGCCTCTCCAAGGCCCTTGATATATGAAGTTAAGTGTGTCTGATGTGTGAGACGCCATCTTCCCTCTGCCCCCTGCCCCCTTGCAGAACAAGACCGTGCTGACCATCAGCAGTGCCAGAAAGAGCCCAGAGGAAAAATAAAAGCTCAAGGTTTGAGTGTAACTCGTAGTGACAAATTTAATAGTGTTTAAGGCTGGAAATGAACATACTTGCTTTCTTTTTTTTTAAATAGACTTCAATTTGTGTGGTTGAATCAAGTTAGGCAGGAGCAAAACTGAGTTAGGTTTTGTTTTGCTCTGGTTGCCCTTAAACACCAGGGGACCTGGACGCCTCTAGCACTGCTTTGCATCTAGGGTGGGTGTTGATTTTTCCAAGGGTCTTCCCTCCACCGTCAGCTTGCTTACAGGGGCTCTCTACACCTGCACCATAGAGGGCTCCTTCTCCACGTTCTTGTTCTCACTCCACTGAAGACTATTTCTTGTCACTCAACACTTGGCAGCCTGACGGGCTGGTGGGGCAAAGGAAGGGCATACATATGCCCCGGAGTTCATCCTCAGACTAAGTTTCCTTTGTTTACCTTGATTTTCCTGTCAGGTTCCAAGTTTTCTTTGGATGTCTTGAGTTTCTGGTCTATTTCAATTTAAGAATGATGCAATACATCAGCGAACAGGAAGCTTTGTGTTCATATGCAAGCTTGCTGACTGGAAGACTTTTCCAGAGACTGAGCAGATGAGGAGCCAGACTTTTACGGGGAATTCCTCATCACAGAATGCAGAGGTATTGACTCTGGGATACCAGCACCCATGTTAATGGATCTAGTTCTCTTCAGATCTTTTTCAGAGTGATTCTCATTCTCCCTAAAGGAAATAAGTTCCTGGCTCACAGGATTTTCTCCTGCAGGGCTGGAAGTAGTTTGACTCAACCAATCTTTAGCCTCTCATCTCACTTCCATAGCCTTGCAACCACCATTTCTGAGTTTTCCAGCAATCTGCAGTTTAACTGTCTCAACTCACAGTTCCTGTCCCTTCTCAGGTCTCTCCATTTCCTCCACTTTGCATTCCTCATTATGGCTCTCCAGAAAAATGCCCAAGTGCCTTGTGCATTTGTGAGTCTTTCTATGTTGTCACCATTGCAGGGAGCTTATACACTTTTCATTTCATTACCGCAATGTTAGTGGAGTCTTGGGCAAGAATACACATCAACACATGAAACCAGTTTGCCATTCTGAATCACATGCTACGGAACTATTTCATGAGGTGGTCTGGTCTGCATCCCAGGGGCAGGAAGGATTTCAGGAAGTTCTGTGTTGGGAAATAAAGGCAATTTTGACGTGCTGTCAATGAGACAAAGATACATGTGATAAGCCTGATAGGATATAAAGAAATTATAAATCCTAACTTCAGTTTCTGAATTGGTCACACAAGAAGAGGTGCAAGGGACCATCTGCTGACAGATTCTTGAAGGAGACAGAGAGGTGCATGTACCATGCTGTCTAGATACATAAGAGCTAATGGAAATAAGGCAAATCCCAGAAATAGGGAGAATGAAGTTCACAATCAGACCTAACCAGCCATCAAAACTGATGAAGTAAATCTTGGTAGCAGAGAGGTAATATTGTGCACAATTTTTTCTTTCTGCTGAATCGAATGACACATTTATAAGCTCTTCTCACTTCAATCACACCCCAGTGCCTTAGCTCATCTAATGCCATTAATGATCACTGGATACAAACTGATCCCTTAAGAGAAGCAGGTGAGTGAAACAAACTTACCAGTGAAAGGAACATGGAAGGAATGGAGCACTATGGGCCCATTCTTTCCTTTGATATTCAAAGACGTTTACTGAACAACTACTTTGTACTCTATCACATCCTACCAGGATAGTTGCAAGCAAGTTTAACTGAGAATTGAGTATCTAATTGCTTTTCTATTAAATGAGCATTAAAAATAGTATCTGCTTCATAGAATTGATGCATGAGTTAAGTAAATTAATGTACATGAAGTGCTCAGTCAAGTGTTTGAAATGACTAAATGCTTAACTAATCTTATTATTAAGATTAACCAAAGTATCTTTCCTTGAGGACCTCAAGTAGGAGAGAAATAGATGTGTCAACTAATAAAGACATTAAAATATAAAATAGGTGTTAGAAGCATATGACAGGAGTTAAATAGAAAACAATAACAAGATAGTAAATAGAAGTCCAAATATGCTGATAGTTATATTAAACATAACAACTAAAAGACAAAGATTATCCAACTGGATTAAATAGAAACCCAAAAATACAACACCTATGAGATAAAACCTTAAAAATAACCTTAAATAAGAGGACACAGGAAGGTTGAAAATAAGAGGATACAGAAAGGTATACCACAAAAACACTAACAAAAAGAAAGCTTGTGGACCAAGAAGTTTCTCTTCTTTGCATATAGCTACACAAAGGAGAGTGCTAAGGAGCTGGTAGAATGACTGCTCTCATCAGCACCTGTTCCAAACCGGATTTTCCAGGTGTGACCATTTCCCACCCATGGGAAAGGAGAAGGAAGAGTGTGAGACGTGCACACCCAACATTTTTAGATGCAAGACTCAGAATTACTCTCATTACTTCTGCTCAAATGCCACTGGCCACATCTTCATCTAATGACTGCAGCTAATTGCTAGGAAGGCCACGAAATACAGTCACTCTATCAGCAGCTGTGGGCCCGGATGAACTTTTGATGAGGAACAATTCTCTTAGTAAATGAAGACTTTTTTTTTAATACAGGAAGAAGGAGAATGGATATTTCCATGTCCCATTTCACAGGAGAAGAAATTGGGTTTCAGAGAAGTAAGTTGAAGTTACTCACTACCGTAAAACTAGTAACTGGAAGGCCTCGAGTCCTTAGCTGTCAGATTCCAGCACCCTTGCTCTTCTTTAGTTGGTCTATAGCCCCTGCACCTCCTCTCCAAAACCATTCATTTATTCATCTATCTATCTCTCACTGGGTTTGAGAGCCAACTTGAACAGCCAAGAGAATAGCAGAACAGCAGAAGTTCCCAGCAGTCTAAGAAAGAACCCACCCTACATTACTGGCCAAAAAGTACACTGTGGGAGGTTGCACTAAGCAAGGCCAGTGGCATCCCACCAGGAACCCAAATTGGGCAACACTTCTCTCTGGGGAATGCAAATCCAATGCAGAAAGCAATGTGTACACCACTCTTTCCATTTTTGGTAATGGGGGTTGCGTGTGCAAATTGTGGAGAAATGCAGCAAGGAGTTGAATAGGAAATTTTGCTTTCTTATTTCACTATTAACACACTGAATTCTATAAAGTTTTCATAGGCATCACTATCATTTTGAAATCATGAGTAAAAGGAATCCGTTCAACCAGCAATGGTATGTAGAATTAATACAATGTAGAGCTAGTCCTCAAGTTCTGAAAAGTCCAGAAATCACAAGGCACCAAAGTAGTGAGCAAAAGTGAACGAAAGAGGCAAGGGAAGAGAAAGAAAGAAGAGAAGACATGGAGACTGTTTCATAAGAATACTCGTGATTTTAAACTGTCTTGATTTGGGATGACTTTTTAGTTTCCTTCCAGAGTTTTGTCGTAGTGATGCTTTTATTTCAACTCTTCAAAAATGTCTCTAAGCCTGAAAAGACCTCAAGGGTTAATTTTGGTTGCCAGGGAAACCGCCTGGATTTGCATAGACTCTCACTGATTCCTGGAGGCAATCCCTGACAACAGGGAAGGCCCACAATAGTACTGGTCTCCAAAGGTCACAGCCCTGCACCATTCACCTTCATTCTATTTCATTTCGTTCTATTTCCAGATCCAGCCAACTTGGCTGTTTTGAGGGGGATAGGAGGCAGGGAGACACTCCTGAGGGACACACCTTGAATCCTGCTTTATGGCACATTAATTTTAGTAATACATAGGCCTTAACTGCTCAGTCAGGAATCCTGTGTTACCTTGTTTTAGTTTTGGTTGCATTTATTTTGTACTTTTTATAGCACGTCAATATGATTTCATACCAGACATAATCTGACAGAATAAAACTAAGGTCATGATTGGAGAGGTAACTATGGTTTTCTAACTCTGTGTCCTTTAGAAATGACAAATCTGTATCCACTATTTTTTTACTATTCATTTTAATAGTTTTCAAGTCTGTTCTTAAAATCAGCAATAGAATATAAGGTATTAATTAGAGGGAAGTGATGAAATGGTAAAGTGATAAGACACAGATGGAAATAGTTACTGATCTGTAGATTTAGTTGGCTAAAAACAAAGCCAAGATCCATGAAGGTCCTCTTGGGGGGTGATGGGGATGAAAACTCTAATGGTACATACTCATGTTTAAACTCTACTTAAGTTCTCCAGATGTCGGTTTTGAAGGAGCAATGGAGAGAGGAAAGAATATTCTATTCCTCTCTTTGAGCCTTTTCTATAAATTCCAAGATGGAGAGTATTAAAATTACTTTGGATTAAATTATGTGAAGGCAATATGGCCCCAAGTATTTTATCACTTAACCTCCTAAGGGCATCAATTTCATTATCAGTGAAAGATGGGAGAAGCACTGACTTTCTAAATCTTTTTCACTCTGAAATATCTTATCTGAAAAACTATGATTTTGTGAATTCCTGAGTCTTTTTTACTCTGAAATGTTATGATTTTATTATGATTTAACTGCCAATTATCAGGGAAAATGACTCTCTGGAAGCAGCCATTAGACTTAAACATGGTTGCTACTTTTTGTTCTGAAATATGGTAGAGGAAACATATGTTGTTTTTGCTGCCCATCATCTACTTGTCCTTCTTTTAGCTCTACCTTTTTTCATTGAGGAAGGTCATCCTTCTAAAACTTTCATTGAAGGTGCTTCTGGTGGATTTGCCTGAACCCCCACTTGGGTCTGGAGTGAAGTGTGTGGTTCAGTACCACCAGTCAGAACATCACCTGTTTGTCTCCACAGCCATTGGTTCAGGGACAGTCATATGAGCTAATAGGGGCCAACAACAAGCACAGAAACTTTCATAGGTGGTGGTTTAAGGAGCCATGCTGTAGCATCCTTTCTGTTGTAAAAGAGGAATCCAGAGTTGCCATCGGCCTCCACATAGAAAATGAGAATGCAATGGGTTTGACAGTAAGGTGACACATCTTTGTTTGACTCCTGAATCCAACTACACAGAGTAAATTCTACCCTAGGAATTTTTGATTACATGAACCAATAAAGTATCTTTGAGCTTAAGTCAATTTGGGTCAGATTTTCCACTGTTTCCATCAGCAAGAACCTTAAATGATGCACATAGAATACGTCAAGTTTAAGCACTGGAGGGGTAAGATAGAATACTGAAATGAACACCAGGTCAACAATGTATTTGGTATTCTGGAGTCCAATAGAAATTTATTCACTACAAGTATAACAAGAGAATGCTTAATTTGAAGCTGACCACAAATGAATGCAAAAATCTCTCCTAGATATTTTTCCCTTAGTCACTGCCCTGAGCAAATATAATTATGGACTTGGCTAACTCTTCAGCCCAAACTTGTCCAGTTTCTGTGATGAATCAAGCTTCAGTGTTGGGAAGAATAAAGTCCCTCACTGATGAAACTAGTCAGATTTCATACCCCGGTGACAGTAACAAGGATGTCACTTATCAATGTCACAATAGGAAAGAATCCAAAGGATAACCAAACCTTACATTTCAGACCAACATTTAAAGAATCTGACCTAGAAACAGTAAGAGACTTGCTCAGGAACACAGAACTAGGAAAGACTAAGATTTGGGCTAGAATTTAGTTCTCCAGCTGCCTGATCAGTGAAACACATCCAGTTAAGCAAGTCTGTAGAACGTCAGGATTACTATATCTAGAAATCACTTTTGCCACTTAAGGGAGAAGATGTGTACTTTACTATACTCATAAAGGAATCTTGCTGAGCTCAATGGGCAAGAGAAATTCAAAATGTCAAGACAACTTTTATGCAATTTCAAGTCAACAGCCTACTATGAATGCTGATCTGAACTCCTTCATCCCTAAATGGCAAATCACAAGAGCAATATACTTCTTAAAGCTTTAGTTTCTTCAGATTTGTTAAGGTTTTATTTCTTTATTTGTGAAATGAGAATAATAGCAACTTTCCCGTAAGACTGTTGTGATGACAGTATGAGATAATACAAGTCAGCTTCTGCACAGATGTTAAACAACATCAATGCTCTCCTATCAGGATCACCACTATCGTTACTATTTCTAGTGATGTTTTTACTCTATGACTAAACCCCGGAAAACACCCTTAAATAAAGAGTGATGCCTAACTGCATATTATCTTCTCAACAATAACTAAAACATTTTTTTTTGCTTTCAGTTGCTTTAATTAATTAAACTCTTATCAGAAGAATGTTCTTGTATAAATGTAAGTATGCTCAGAAATTCCTTGGTGAATTTTGTCTTTCCATTGGACAGAGGATTGATTAAATCACCCCTGTGAATTAGCTCACTAAGCCAATAGAACAAGCTTTTCTTAGAATTGTAGTGATAAAAGATAAGGATTTGCACAGCTTTTCTGTATCTGTATGATATACTAAATTTATTCTGTTGACTAGTTTTTTTAAAAAAAAATGTTTTCTTGTATACTTTCTAGTCACTAAGCAGAGAGAAAATAAAATGAAAATGGAATAGTTTCCTAATATGATTGAAAGGAAAGTGTGTCTAAAAAGCCTTAGAGCCCCAGAAGCATGAATGCAAACCATGTCTGGTGATAAACACACTCAGTTACTTTTGAATAACAAGAGGATTGTGCAATTTAATTCAAATAAATCGAAAGCATTCTGTACACAGATTAAATGCTGTATGTTTGACTGTTGGACACTATAAACCATCAAAATGGTCCCTCTTGACCTAGGTAGAAAGAATGAGGTAGAAAATAGCACATTCTTTTTGGTGTAAAAACAAAAGTTAATGTCTTTTTTGTGTCCTTGAGAGAATATGCCAACACATAACACAGTGCTCATCTACCATTGGTTTAGCTAACCCTTACAACGAAGCCTTCGCAGGAAGAGTCTAAGTTCTTAACCCATGAAAATATATTCTCTGAAAACCATTTGTAAAACACTTTTCTCTATATTTTCAATGGGATATAGAGAAAGAAAGAAAGGAAAATTATTTTCTGAAAGGAAACAGAACAGAGACCTGTAGAAATGCAGAGCCCCATGGACATATCCAAGATGGTTCTGGTAATGAGAATTCAATGGTTTGGTCCTTCAATTCTTAAGCTTCTTAATCATGTAGGCTTCTCTCCCCTTGATTAGAAAAATAATATAGAAAACTTGAAAGGTTTAAGCAAGCACCAAACACCCAAGATAACCAGTGGGATCATTTGGATTATATTCTTTAATAAACATTTTCCCTGTCTACAAAATCATGACAAATAGTCATAACTTCACTCTCTCTTTTTCTTTCCTTGCTTTTAAGTAATTACTATGCTACCATGACAATAATCTTCCTACACACAGTTTTTAAGGGTTTCTCACTACTGCCACTGATACTACATGGTTTCAAAGCCACCACTGTCTCTCACCTGGATTACTGCAAATCTAACTGGTCTCCCTACTTCCCCCCGCCCTCGCTGGCTTCGGTGGATTCTCAACCAGCCAGAGAAATAGCACTTAAACCCATGTCAGATAGTCTCTTCTTTGCTCAGAACCTTCCAATTACACTCAGTAAAAGACAAAATTAAATATGCCTCCTCAAACATCCTCAACTTTCCTTTTTGACTTCCTATCTTATTAGCTTCATCCTTATTCGTTCTGTACCGACTGCAATGGCCTCTGTCCACGGAACGTAGCAGGCATGCTCCTATCTCAGTATGTGTTATTCCTTCTGCTTGGATGTTTTTCTCCCAGACGCCACAGGCCTGCCTCTCTCACACTATGTCTTTCATTGGTCATCTTACCGAAAACTGCGGTGCCTCCCCTCCATACATTGTTTCTTTCTTCTTTTTCTGGTTCAAATCGTGTATTTGAAGGTAATTCCACAAAGTGCTAACAGTGATTGCGGAAGTAGGACCAGGAAGAGAGGAAGCCAATAAAGAATATGCTAATGAGAGGGACACTACTGCAGGCAACTGAGCCTGAGGCCCCTGGGGAACACCCTGAGAGACTTCCTGGAACATGCCTCAGAATTGTTTTCCTGAGGTGCAAGGAAGCTGAGGTATTTACCCTTTCATGCTCTCTCCTGAGCCAGAGCATGCCCTCAACAGACAAAGGAAGCCATTCAGCAGGTATGGGGGCTGTTTGCAGAGATCTCTGGGTATGGCGGAGGGGCTTGACAGAAGCACCACAGAATGGACACTTAACTGGTTGTCCTGCATCCACTCTTGCTCCTTCCCATCCATCCCAATTACTGCTCCCAAAGTGATCCTTCTAAAATACCAAATAGATCAAGTTATTCACCTGCTTAAAATCTGTCCACAGCTCCCCACTGTTTTCAGAATAAAATCTAAATAGACTGGCCTGACATTTCATTCTCAGCCACTCTTCAGGCTTTATATCCCACTTTTCCAGCATCCAAATCAGGCTCCAGGCACCATTCTAACTGTAGATTCTCTCTTGAACCACACTTGTGAGGTCCCCATAGGCACACAGACACAGCCATCCTGTCGGAAGGCCACCCATAAATATTTAACACACATATATTTGACTAGCTATTATATGCTAGGCTCTATGCTAGACACTGCAGATACACTGAGGAATAGGTCACTGTTGCTGTCTTCAAAGAGCTAACTGTCTAAAATCTACACAATGCTTTTACCTTCTTTAATGTCTTGTTTTTTTCCTAAGCACTTAACTATCCTACATACTATATGCATTTTACTTTTTTGTCTTGTCCTTTGGCTGTCTGTCTTTCTAGAATATAAGCTTTGCAAAGACAGAGATTTTTATTTGTTCTCTTGAATCTCAGTTGTCCAGAATGGTACCTGGCACATAATCAGAGAGGAACCGAAAAAATGTGTGTTGAATGAGTTATTTATTAAAATTACTTGAACATTTTCATAATATTCTCTTGTTTTCCTGCCTTCTCATCCACCTACATTGGACTATTTAAGTTTACTTCCATTTATATATTTTTAATAAATGACACTAGTGAAACTCCATAAATATACTTATCTGCCCATATTCACAGTTATTTCCTTATGTTCAATTCCCAGAAGCGAAATTATTGGATTTACGATTCAATATCAATATATGTAAGGCAATATTTGCTTCCCGACCCTCTGTCTGACACTGGATATAATAATTTTTTCTAGCCAATTTGACAGGTTAAAAAAGTGGTATTTCACTGCAGTTTTAATTTGCACATTTTTGCAAGTCACATCATTTTTTAAAAAATATTTTCTGGTGGCTGTCCTATTTTATGTGGTTTCCTTAGGTGGGCATGGAGAAATAATTACTAAAGAATCACACTGGAGTCCACCTGATGTTCTCTTGGTCTCTACCAACTTTGTATCAAAATACGACTAAAAAACTTCATCCTTGGAGATGATGTGATACTTGGGTGATAGATGATGTCATATTTGGAAGACACCACACCATTTTGGTCACATACCCAACGGCAGAGAAAAATCTTTGAGCAGGATACCCTAAGGTGAACAGTTTCCAAAACAACTTCCACTAAGGACCTTGGTGAGAAACTCCCATTATGCTGGACAGTGGACTATCTGCTTCTGAATTCAGAACACTGCTTAGAACTCCTGTGACCCGTAATACCCTTCACCTTTCAATACTAAGGAGAAAATTGAGAGCCCAGCAATCCAAGGGATTATATACTTTTCTTTCTTTTTTAAAAAATAATCTTACTCTATTTTTGGTCCCAGAATAATTACAGGCAGGCAGAGTGAGACATGTTACATCAACTTGAAAGATGCCTCTACCCACTTTCTTAACTTTGAGGCAAAATTAGCTGTACGTGGGGACTTAAGAGTTCAGCACAGTGTTGGGAAATTCAGGCTCACCACACAGACCAATCCCATTATGTGAGGATCAACACTTCCAGGCATCATGGCTGGTGAGTAGATCGCTGGGCATGCTATTCGTGGTTAACAGAGCCCTCATTGGCTCTAGTGCATGGTTTCAAAGAATCACATCAGGATTCTGGCTGCAGAAACCCAGAAATGATGCTCATTTTAAAAAGCCAATTTCTCTTTCCACTTTAAACATTTATTAGCAAAAGATCATCATTAAAGGACGTATTCCTGTGATATCAACTAGCTGAAGGAATCTGCAAGAGGGGGGCTTTTCTTTAATGTTTTCTCAGAATTCCTCCCATTTATCAATTAGTTTGAAAAGGTAGGTTATATTCAAAAGTCTCTTAAGGAAAATATATTTTCCTTTTCTTCTAAGTTTTTTTTTTAATAAAATAAACTCTTAATTTTCAGATCTTTATTGAAGCTCAATTTCTTCCTTGGATCAAAGGAGAAATAATCTCTCTTCCATTTCTAGGTTAGCTAAGTTTTGAGACTGGGTCTTGTCAAAGTGATCTGTATGAAAACAGAGAAGCTGTCCCTGCTCTTGGTGCCCAACCCATCATGCTTAACCTCCAGGGATGCTAATGAGAATAACAGCTGAAAGGTCCCAGAGGAACACCACACAGACACTGAATTGTGTTCCTTCTGCATTTGGAATGACATTTAAATGAAACCTGCAGCTGTTTAGAATGTGGTTAAGAAGATTTCCCACGGAATTGTTTTCCAGACCTCTGGGACAGTTATAATGAGAGGTTCAGTCTAAGTTTCAGGGGAAAGAGATCAAACCACATGAACCTCAACCTCTATATGGAAAAGTTCCAGAAAATGTTCAGAAGATAAACTGCAGAAGGGACCTTAGATTGGTAACAGCTCACAACTCTAAGCACTTAGCCTCATTCATTGATTCCTGCATCCAATGAATGCTAGTTTTAAGTATATACAAAATATTCCACATAATAAATTAGATGCCTTAGAGAGTGTGACTAATATGTTACTGAGGGAGATACCCAAAAGGAAAATAAATAGCATTTAGTGGAAGGTGTACAGAAGGAAATGAGGAAGGTGCTGTGGTAGAGAATAGCTGAGACAGATGTGCTTTAATTAGGGTGGTCAGGGAGGGCTTTCAGGAAGAGGAGATATTTGGGTAGAAGTGTTAAAAATGAGAGGGTACTGGTTATTATTATTATTTTTTTTAACATTCTTTTTTTTTTTCAACGTTTATTTATTTTTGGGACAGAGAGAGACAGAGCATGAATGGGGGAGGGGCAGTGAGAGAGGGAGACACAGAATCAGAAACAGGCTCCAGGCTCTGAGCCATCAGCCCAGAGCCTGACTCGGGGCTCGAACTCACGGACCGCGAGATCGTGACCTGGCTGAAGTCGGACGCTTAACCGACTGCGCCACCCAGGCGCCCCATGAGAGGGTACTGGTTATTCAAACAGCATTTTATTCACAGTATTATAGGAACTCACAATCTTTGGGATCTGACTGGAGAGCAACAGTATTTTCTTCTTGTCTGAAAGGACACCCACCTGTTCAATCTCCCTGGTAACTTCAGAGGACCAGATATTCCCTGCTGTCTGTTATTCTAAGGGCTTAGAAGACAATTATGGACTAAGGGTTAATAGAATCTTTTTCCCTTCTGCATAAGAACTCCCCTTTTGGTTAGCTCTCTTGATCTGTTCCCCCTGGTAACCTGATAAGGTCAATGTCACCTGTTGCTAGGCAACCTTGTTAATGATAAAATGACTCCACATTGGAAGATTACATTTAGACCAGGAGAAGACTATCTACTTGATAGGAAGCCGTAGCTATGCGCTTTTCTGAGTAGGGTTAGTATTCTTATAACCGGGCACAGCCCTAGCACGGACCCTGGAAACTCTGCCAAAACTGTTATTACAAGAGACATTGTCTCCTGAGGGGACAGGGCTGTTCACACACCTGTTCTAGGTGGTCTCTTTGCACTCCAGCTATTGCCTTAGGAGACTTGCCCTAATAACCATAATAACTGTCATGTGGACACTGAAGGATTTTTACAAAATAAGAACACCTGCTTCTGTTCTCCTGGGAACTTTGGATTCTGGTTTGCAACCTTCTTCATAGAGTAAAGCCTCTTGTGGGCTGGTGTGGGTTCTGAATCTGAATGTTTCTTTGAACCCAAGAAAACCATGAGTAGGCTCTACAGAACAATACCTAGTGGAAATGGGAGTGTTAGAGCAATGAGTGGGGAAGAAAAGCCAAAATCACAGTGACAGTCCTGAGTTGGGAGGAAATGAACAAAATTAATCTCCACCTGAAATCTATTCCTCTTCCAGCTGTCTACATAGCATTCTCTTCTCATTGACTCTATTACCAGCCATTTGGTGAGACTGATGTAGAAGATATCGAAACATTGAACATCTGTTCTGGTCTGTGATTCTGAGTCTCCTGGATTTCATGGCACAATGAACATTAAAAAATATTGAAGAAGTGGGTGACTCAGTTAAGCATCTGACTTTCGTTCAGGTCATGATCGTACGGCTCGTGAGTTAGAGTCGGGCGTCGGGCTCTGTGCTGACAGCTCAGAGCCTGGAGCCTGCTTTAGATTCTGTGTCTCCCTCTCTCTCTGCCCCTCCCCCGCTCGCACGCTGTCTCTCTCTCAAAAATGAGTAAACATTAAAAAATATTGAAGAGGCAGACATCAGGTTGTCAAATTTTATTCTGCCAAGTACAGGTACAAACAACTGCAGCATTGGCATATACTCTCAACTGTTAATGTCATTTCCAAAGGGAAAACTCAGCACAAATTTATGAAAGAGCTATTTCTTAGGTTGAATAAATTCAGCTTTATAAAACCTACCATATACTAGAAGACATGGTCCATGGAGGGAAGATATAGGAAAAGCCCTTTCTTAAAACCCTGAGCCATACTTAAGTTTTTCTTCTTTTCCTTGGTAATTAGGGGAAAATTCATCACAGACCGACACTGGCCAAAGGCCTAGTGTGTGGAAACTCTTGAACCAGATGTCTTTCAGAGCTTTCCAGCTCTGGAATTTTTTAATTCAAACCCTACCCATTCTATGAAGACTAGTTCCATCATAGAGCTTTCTGCAATGGTGTCAGCTTAATTATTTGTATAATAAATATTTTTATTTGTATAATAAATTATTTGTATAATAAATAATGAATTACTTGAATTATTATTTGTATAATAAATTATTTGTATAATAAATAATGAATTACTTATTATGAATTGATGCTGCACAAATTTGACATTTATTAAATTCTACCCAATACCAAGCTAATAAGACGACACGCTCTGGGTGCCTGGTTGGCTCAGTGAGTTGAGTATCCAACTCATGATTTTGGTTTAGGTCATGATCCCAGGGTCATGGCATTGAGTCCCCCTCTGGCTCTGAGCTGGGTGTGGAGCTTGCTTGGGATTCTCTCTCCCTGTCATTCTCTGCCCCTCCCCCACTCACATGTGTGCATGTGCATGGTTTCTCTTTCTCTCTCTTTCAAAATAAACTTAAAAAAATATGGCATAAAACAAATATGAGTAATTTCAGTAATTCCCAGAGCCTGATGCAACATATAGTCTCAAAAAAATAATAAAACAAAAAAACCAAAAGGACAGAAAAAGTGTCTAGGAACAGAGGACTAGAATTTCACGGGGTAACTGAAATAAATGCATTGCTTTCACTTAGAATATCAACTGCTGAGACATAGCTGACAGAGAGATATTTATATCATCTCAGGTAATTCTAAGGGAAATTAAGCAAAGCAGTAGCCCTTTCCCCTCTATTTCAGCATAGTACTTAGCAAAGCTCTAACTAAAGGTTGGCAAGCTTTTTCTGGAAAAAAAACCAGATAGTAAATATTTTAAGAGTAATCAGCCATGTGGTCCCTGCTGCAATGACTCAACTCTGCTGATGTTATGCAAAAGTAGCCATTGCCAATTCACAAACAAGGTGATATGGCTATTTTCCAATAAAACTATACACAAAAGTCACAGGCAGGCTGGATATATATGGCCTTTGAGCCATAGTTTGCCAACCCCTGTTCTCGGCAGAAGGACAGGCACTCTTTGCCTACTTGCAAATAAACTAAGGATTCCAGTTAAACAATTGACATCCTACTGTTGCTGCTTAGTACAGCACTAGTTTACGAGCCATTCACTTCGGTATGGGAAAGTCGTTTTCCCAGTGAAGTTCCAGATGTTGGAAAGAGGGAGAGAGAGAACACCCACCTAGTAAGCAGATTATCCGACAAAATTAACTTTGGGTTAAGATGTCACGAACAACTTCCCCTCATATTATTTTTCAGCTTACACGGAAGAGAGTTTTCATAGATTGTGAGGATTATAGAGTGGAACTCAGCTGTTGGTGGCATTGATGATGGAGGAAGAGGAAGAGCAGAAAACAGAGGTAGGAAGGGAATTAGAAAATGATAAAGATGAAGCAAAGGAGGATTTCTTATTATGAGCAATCATTTCCGGCCTTATTGTTTTGCTCACTTTTCTGTAATCTGTAATAAATCATTGACTATAATGAGAGAATTTTGCATGTGACAAGGTCTTATAATTTCCTTCTCTGAAATTAGACTGATTATCAGAATAGAGATTCATGTTAATAACGGGGTTGGTTTTGGGATTTGGTCTGAACAGAGTTTATTCTGTCTTATAAAGCACTGCAGACAGCTTTCCCCTAGAAACACTATATAAATTCTGGCGATTGACTGATGGATGGATTGATTGGGGGACTGCCCTACTGTTTTTAAAACATTTTAAATTGCCATGAGTGGTTCTGACCCACTGTGCGGAAATTAGATGGCAGCTACCTACTTCTATTCTTAAATGGCAGCCTGATGCAGGCCTATTGTTTTAAGGTACTTTGTCCCCACGGGTATTGGACTAGAGCTGATGGCCAGACAACTAGTACACGTCAACTCTGTTTACCCATGTGGGAGTACAAGAGAGCATACTTTCACAGCCCCTGCTCACAGTTCATGTTCAAAGAAATGGCATGCAATCTGCCTGTCACTACATACATTTAAAATAATGTGTTCCACAGCAAGGCGTCTATTAATAGAACAGCAAAAGGTAGTGTTTTGCTCCTACTGTTTGACACAATACCAGTACAAGTTGCTATTCCCTAACCATCACGTCCTCATGCTAAAGGCAGTAGGGCTACAATTTGAAGACTATTTACTTTTAAGGCAACTACTCAGACTGTCTTCACAATTCCCAGCGAACAGTCTCCAGTTGGGAATAAATTCTCTCTCCTAAATAAAGTCTGTGTGACAAACGTATGAATAAAGTTACATTCGTCACTGCATACTCTAAAATAAACCAGATGAAGTAAGATCAGAAAATGGGTCACGTGGACATTTATATTTTGGGGCTGACCAACTGTCATGCCTCTTTCAGAGAGTTACAATCCCCTCCCACGTGCACTCATTGCTTTTTTTGGTGGGACTGAGTCTCTGCCCTCCATTTTGCTAGGCCCCAGTCCAAAGAGGATTTCTCTCCAGAATTTGAATCTTTAAGAAGTAGAACCAAGACAGGATAGGTCTTTCATTGTAGTGTCTGTGCCTTGAAATGCTACCAGTTGGTTGCTGAGACCTACATCCTTGGGGCCACTCTGGCTCCTGTTTCCACTCAAAGTTTCTAGCCTTCCTTGGATTCTGTGAATGGCCTTTCATACTTCTAATACATCCCTTTTCTGCCCAAGAAAGCCACACAATCCATTTTGGCCCTTTTGTGACCAAAGGACCCTAACTGAGACAACAAGGGAGTACAAATTTTAAGGAAAACGACATATAGAGTTTATAGTTCTTGGTTTACTTTTGCTACCGGAAAGGTCTGCCGGAATCCAGCTCCAGCAGGTCCAGAGATTCCTGAAGGATGAACAGCATCGAAAAAAAAGTGAAAATAAAACAAAACTAAAATAAAAAAAAAAATAAAAATGGGCTCAGACAACAGCAGTGCGTTGAACTGGCCGATTTGTTGTAGCAAACGTGGCATTATATTTGCTAGTGATTTCCTTGTGGCATATGTCATCTATGTTTTTCTAACATTACCTAATTTTAAAAATGTTCCTATGTGTAACAACCTTTAAGAAATAACATGGCGATTTTCTCGTAATGTTCCCACATACCCTTTGATTATTCATTAATTTCTTACATTATTCCATTATGCGTTTGTTTATCTATAATCTTATAATTATCTATAATCTATAAAGCATTTGCTTTGCTGTTCACATGAAAGGCCCCCCATTTCTCAACACCTCAAGTGGAACAGTTACAGGGACATGACCTCCTAACCACACGAGGCCAGAAGAACAATGTGTTTGCCTCGGTCTGAGGTGCCAGGAAGGGTCCGAAAGGACCTTAGAAACCCATGCCTCACACATTCTCGGAGAGACAATGCACCTAGGAATCAATGAACCATACTGTACCTTAACCAACTAAGTTCAGTCATCATCTGGAATGCCTTCCAGGGGGCCAGGTGGGCCTACGGGTTGAACTCACCTGTACCCAGAGATACACTCCTTAGTTGACAGAGTGAGGCTTTCAAATCCCTATGTCTCTCCTTTACAGGCCCTCTTTGCTGGCAACTGCATGAGGCTATCCTTCCTGCAAGTAGAGGAGTCTCCAGAGGGGATGGCAAGGGCTAAACGTAAGGCCGCACAATTTCTTGCGGAAACTTATTTTCTTTCCTAGTGGTTCTTCTCCCAGAGGGCCTGTCGAGGGCAATTCCCCAGCAGACAATACCCCAAGTAGTTTTAAGGCCAAATTACGTAAAAGTGGGAGTACAAGAAGCTTCACTGTCTGTGGGCTGCCCTGCAGTCACCAATCCGTCCACAGCTCGGGCCTTGCTACTCAGGCTGGGATGGCTTGGCTTCCAGCAAAGGTCTATACATAGAACATTACAACAACCTTTTGAAGTGTGAAAAGATATTAATAAATTAATAGCCACCAAAAAATGTTCAGGACTCAGTAGGTTTTTAAAATCAATGGGTGTTTCATAAATAATATAATAAATATTGAAGTGTGCATTTTTTCCATACGCTGCTTATGGTCATGTGTTTGGCGAACATAGAGCAATGCACATTTGCTTTAAAATAGAATGTAATGGGGTGCCGGGGTGGCTCAGTCGGTTGAGCGACCGACTTCAGCTCAGGTCATGATCTCACAGCTCATGAGTTCAAGCCCCGGGTTGGGCTCTGGGCTGACAGCTCAGATCCCGGAGCCTGCTTCTGATCCTGTCTCCCTTTCTCTCTGCTCCTAACCCACTCACATTCTGTCTCTGTCTCTCTCAAAAATAAACATTAAAAAATTTTTTTAAAATAGAATGTAATTATTGTAAAAGCCACAAAGATCAGCATCAGTATGGTTCTTTGGTTCTATTTTCTAGGAGAGTTAGGAAGCAAGTTGACGGACTGGCCCTCAGAAGAAATCTTCAATGGAAGTGAAGGGAAAAAAAGTCAGATTTCATAGCTGCCTCTTCAGGGATCTTTCTTAAAATACTCTACTGAGATCAAGTGAATTCGTGAGCAATTTATTACAAATTTTGTGTCCTATTTCTTTAACTGTAACCTTTACCTCAAGTTCCTCTTATTTCTGTCCTCCTTCAAACTATTATTTCAACTATCTGAAGCGTGTACCTTTTTCTTTAGTTCCTTTTTTTCCCCCTTTTTGCTCATTATGATTTGATGTGGATTCAATTTTCCAAAAATATATCTCTGGTTCAATAGTTTCTATGTTGAATATGGTAATGTGACTCTTAATGAAAGCATTTCTCTCTCTCTCTCTTTCTGGTGAATCCTTATCTCTGCTTAAAAATGATTAAATAACTGAATCATGATGCCTTCTCTTTAGGTGAAAATGAGCTTGGCATTCGTAATTTAAATATATGGGCCAGGAAATGTACTTCTCTGTTTGCTGTATACTGCATTCTACGAAGAGTAATTATATGCTTTCACTGTTGAACAGCAATGAACTTGTAATGCAATAATACTCTAATCAATGCCTTATGTTTATATGCAGCCAGACTATCACTCCCTTTAATTTGCAGTGCACTGACTTCTCAGAGGTGCAGAAAAGAACGAGAGCCTGTTTTCTTTCTTAACTATAATTGTGTATTTACCTTTAACCCTAGGATTTGATCATAACAAAGGCTGAGTTGCTCATTGTCCTTCAATGGGGCTATGTGTTCATGGGTAAGATGCCTAATTGAAGGTATATTTCGCCACCTGAACTCACAAAGATTAAGCAATTTAGAACTAAAAGGAGCCACAGTGGTACTTTATAGGGGCAATTATCCGTGTAGCAGTTTTGATTTTCTGAACCAGAAACCCAATTACAACACAATCTTCATCTAATACATGTTCAAAGATAGCCAAGGAAGAGAAGAGGTAGTCTTGTATACTCAAATAAACACTTCACAAAACATTAAGAGAAGTGAATTCTAGTTCTGCCACTAACTAGTCTGTGATCTTGAGCAAATTCCTTAACAACTTTCAGACCCAAATTTATCTGTAAAATAAGTATAATAAAATATGTGTTATATATCCTAAAGAATTATGAATGGACTCACATATAATAGTATACATAATTATATAATCTTTGAGAAGTTTAAAGCACTGAAAAATATAAAATATTCTTGTTAAGAACTAGGCTACCATGGCACCAGGAATTAGCTTCATGTACTACTGGATTCTGACATGGGCTCCATCTCCTACTCCATTCACCCTGGAATGGATGTTCTGTCTTCACCCAGCGAGCATCAGCCATGCCATTCCTAAGCCACAGTGATTGGTTCAGGTGTGGACATGTCATTTCAATGATCCAATGAGAAAGAAGCTCAGGACTTCCTCTGTAAAAACTCAGGGAAAAGAATTCCACTCTCTCTCTGGGGGGCGTGTTGACCAGATGTGAGGTGGAAGGACTATAGTTCCTATTTTGTTAACAAAAGAGAAATCAATCAGAGAAAGGCAGAAGTTAGAGAACTACAAGGAAATCGCTTCAAGTGTAAACTCTGCCCTACCTCAGGACTATTTGACTCTTAGGAGCCAGAAAGCTTTTGGTCAAGCCGGTTTGCACTGGGCTTTTTGATATTTCAGCTAAAGGCACCTAATATGTAACAGCCACAGGGGCATAAGACAGAGTAAGGTATGGAGTGAGAAGCAGCTATCAAAGAAATGCCAGTAATTACAAGAAAGAAAAAAACACAACAGCTTTAGGAGAAAGGATATAGATGGATATTTTGTCCTTATCTTCGTTCTTCTTTTTCTTTCCTCAAGAATGATGGTTGGGTTTCTTTTTTGTTATTGTTTTTAATTTTTTTTTACATATATTTATTTTTGAGAGACAGAGAGAGACAGCATAAACAGGGGAGGGGCAGAGAGAGGGAGACACAGAATCTGAAGTAGGCTCCAGGCTCCGAGCTGCCAGCAAAGAGCCCGATGCGGGGCTCAAACCCACGAACCATGAGATCATGACCTGAGCTGAAGTCGGACGCTTAACCGACTGAGCCACCCAGGTGCCCCTAATGGTTGGGTTTCTTGAGAGGAAGCGTATAAAGATGGTTGAAGAGACAATTACACTTTGGATAAATTAAGGTAACTCTTCAAATATCAGTGGCCTAAGACAACATTAGTTTAGAATCCAGTTTTCTATGGTGAGGAAGAGAATGGGGGAGTCAGTTCCTGGAGTCATGTAGGAACCAGGTAGTTTTCCAAGTGTAGCTTGCAAGATTACTCAGATTGTTGATATCCAGCCATTAAACATGGAAAAATAAAGAAAAAATGGTCATACTTTCCTCCATTAGATACAACTCAGTGACATGCCCAAACCCAACTGTGGAATAAACTAGGAAATGTAGTTCAGCTGTGTGCCCAGAAGAGGGTAAAATGGTTTCTGAACAGTTATCTGTATCTGCTTCCTACTTATAAGGTTATGATTTTGGCTTGGGAATTGTGGCCAGCAATAGTTGACGCTACAAATTTAAAATATGTACCAGAGCCAGGAAGATAATATACAGCAGTGAAACCAGCCAAGCAAAATGTAATAAAGAATGGCAGAGATTTGGTCAAAACAGAAATTAAGTCATTTGGACTAAAGAAGAGAGCCATTGATCACTCAGCCAATGGTCATCACACAGGAATCTGAATTCAGTGTTTCTAGGTTTTATTTCTCAAGATCAACTGGAAATATAAATTTCATGTACAGTTTTTTGATTCTTAAATGTTGGAAAATAATTTATTATTGAAACACCAAGAAAAACCAAAGGAGACCCGGTTCTGATACCCAGCTCTATTTGCTGACCACCAACTTACGATCCACACTGTAGACCTCTTGCTCTATTTGTAATTTTTTTTTTTTGAGCATAGGGCCCTAATACAAATGGGTGTATGTTTATGAAACTTATATAAATATGCTATCCACCTATACTTCAAATATCATGAGACATTAATATCTCATCATTTAGATGTCAAACTAAAATGAACTTTTTAACATTTCTCCCCACACTCTGGGGGGTTATGACACATACATCATAGTTTGGAGGCAACAGTTCTGTGAGTCCACTGTTTTTATTTTGACATCTAAATTTTTCTTAGAAATTTTTGTTTTCTAAAACCTTTATGTTGTATATTCATCCATATAAGATTGGCTATGAGACTCATTAGTTTGCAAGTGATTAGACTCTCCTGTGATGCCTATCAATTATTTTCTTCTTTGTGATTTCAGGCAAACTATGACACTGGCAGTTACAACATTGTCTGAGGCCAATTTCTGTTCTGTGTGAAATGGCTGAGATTCAACTCCCAAGTTCTGATGACAAATATTTCCAGTTTCTTTTTTTTTCTCTTTTACCTCAAATATGCAAAAGTGCTTATTTTTACTATTCATAGAAAACCACTCCTGACTGTGATAATTATTACAGAATTCCAGTGATATGTTTTATGAATTGAAGAACTATATGGACTAAGAAGAATCTTTATAAAATATCCATAGTAGATGAACAGCATATAATGCTCATTTAAAACATAACATTCAGACTTGTAAATATATTTGTTTATAGATTTATATGTACCCTAAAAGATTTAATGAAGTGTAATTTTTTTTTTACATTTACTTCATGTGTCTAGAAATTTTCATTGGGTATATTTTTTCCTCAGTATCCTGAATTCACTGCAAGCTGGAATTATTTAAGAGAACTAATTTCCCAGCAGCAGACAGAGGCTGTAATTAAGTACCATCCCTTGGGCCTGTCATGGACTTGACTGTAAAAAGCAAAGTAATAGGAAAGGTCTAAGAAAATACTTTCATGCCAACTAGTCTTTGAATTACAGAGCTGAGAGAAATGCGTGGATGTGTCCAACTCAGAAACAGATATGGGAATGCTCAGGTCATTGAGATCAATGTGAACATTCAGTGCTACCAAACTGCTACTAATACTTGTTTAAAGAATTAAAGGGCATCTTTGTTTTTATTTATTTTTGTTTCTTTCATTTCAATTTCACCTGGCCTTAGCCAAAGAGATGTCCTTAAACCTTAAGGTTTTGCCTGTTTGATTTTTTTAAAAAATAATAAGCTTTATAGGTGCATAAGTCATGTACCATACTATTGGCCCATGGATGTGTATAATTCAATGGTTTTTAGTATATTCAGAGTTACGCAGTGCAGCCATTACCACAATTTTAGAATGTTTTCATCACTCCGAAAAGAAAGCCCATGCCCATTAGCAGTCACTCCCATTTCTTCTTAACTTCCCACCCCCACCCTAGGCGGCCACAAATTCTCTCTCTACCTCTATAGATTTGCTTATTCTGGGAATTTCATACATATGACCTCATACACATCTGGTATTTTAGGACCCTCTTCTTTAGTTTTCAAGCCTCATCAATACTGTAGCATGTAACAATACCCCATTCCTTTTTTATTGCTAACTAATATCTCATTGTATAGATAGACCACATTTCATTCATCCATTTATCAGGTGATGGACATCTGGAGTATATCCACTTGGGGATATAATGAACAATGATGCTATGAACATTTGTGGACAAGTTTTTGTGTGAATAGATTTTTTAAGTTTTCTTGGGTATATACTTAGTGGTGTAATTGTTGGTGATATGATAAGTCTATGTGTAATCTTTGAGGAACCATTAGACTGATTTCTAGCTGCCTGTATTATTTCCTACCATTCTTACCAGTTTTTTGTTTTGTTTTTTACATCCACCCTATTGTGAGAAAAATAGTATCGCACTGTGGTTTTGATTTGCATTTCCCAGATGGCTAATGAACTTGTTTCCTAAGACTTTACACATAATCAGCTAAGAAAAGAAAAACTGGGGCACCTGGGTGGCTCAGTTGGTTAAGCGTCTGACTCTTGATTTCAGCTCAGGTTATGATCTCACATTTTGTGAGTTCCAGCCCCACGTCGGGCTCTGCACTGACACTGTGGGGCCTGCTTGTGCTTCCTCTCTCTCTCTGCCTGTGCTCACTCTCTCTCTCCAAAATAAATAAAGGAAATAATAAAAAAAGAAAAGAAAAATTAAATACTTTCACAATTAAAAAAAAAACAATAAGGTAGATTTAGGTTAGGAGTATAAAGGAGAAAGAAGAGATGAACCAAAGGAAAAAAATTATTCCTATTCATTGAACCTATATAGCAAATCTCTTCATAGAATGGCATGTCTATGCAGCATGCTTTCCACATGCAGAAGAAACTGGCAGTAGTCCTATTTTAACTGTAATTTTGATGAGACTAGAAGGACCCTCTTCAAATGTATACCTCTAAGAAGAGAGAAGAAAAAGAAGACCAATTAAGAGGCTGTTTTACAAGTGTGGGTAGAAAAGATGGTGACTTGGGTTCTGTGGTAGCAGGTGGGAGGGAGGGGATGAGAAAAGGCTGGGGGCAGAAAAGGCTTCAGATTCAGGAAAGGCTTCATAAATGACAGACCATGAAAATATTAATGAAGGGAAGGGACTTGAAGAATGTGCAGAAGGTCAACAGGCAGAATGTGAGACAAAGGAAAAACCAGGGTAGAGAATTTTACCTTGAAGAATAAGGGGAAAGAGCAGGCAGCTGAGTTATACCAGAGCAGGGGTTTTCAAAGGGCAGTTCCCTCCTCAGGAGCCTCACTACCATCTGGGTTAGAACTAACTGGAAAAGCAGGCAGGGGGCCTCACTCAGACCTACTAAATCAGGAAGTCTGGGGATGGGACCCAGAAACCGTGTTTTAACAAGCCTTGCTGATGATGCTGATATACACCCTAGTCTGAGAATCACCTTTAGAATATAGGATGGCATGGTAAGTGGGTAAACGGGAGTGAGGATCTCTAGTGAGTATGGTAGCTCAAAGAGAGGTTATGAATGTTTAATGAGCAGAGAAGTAATTAATTAGAGTGATAGCTCCGGAGTATTAAATTGATGGCAATGTAAGGTGAAATTGCCTAAATCGAATTGGCACAATTACAGTATAAACATCTAACTAGATTTTTGGTTGGAGCACAAAACCTGGGAAAAAGCATAAAAGTTCTGTTTCCTCCAATTTTAACTGAAACAAAATGAAAAAATAAGCATCTTTAGCATTGGAAAGTCATTCCACTGACTGAGGTGAGAAATAGAAATACACTGATATTGTATTTAAAATGCCTCTAATCTAACGTGGGGGATAAATGAGAGGTTGCATATGGAAAGAAAATCATCATCAAAGACCTCTTTGTTATTTGGATAGATCGTTGTCTTGTGCGGTTCCAGAGAGCACTGTTCCAATCAGAGTTTATGGGAACCACGCCCCCTAGAGCGGTGTAGCACATAGCTGTCACTGTTTGTATGCATCACCCCTGCATTCCTGGCTGTCAAAGTGCTGTAACTGATACATTTTCACATACATTTGAATCTCTTAAAATCCAAGGGACATGATGCTACGTGAAATAAACCACTGAACAAGCTACATACTGTATGACTTCAAATACATGACTTTCTGGAAAAAGCAAAACTACAGAGACAGTAGAGAGATCGGTGGTTGCTAGGAGTTCAGGAGGAGGAGGGAGGGATGATAGGTACAGCACAGTGCATTTTAGAGCAGTGAAACTATTCTGTATGATACTGCAATGATGGATACAGGACATGAAACGCTTGTCAAAACCCAGAGAACGACCACACAAACAATGAACTCTGATGTAAACTAGAGAATTTAGTTTCGAATAATATATTGGCTCATCAGCTGTAGCAAATGTACCACACTAATGCAAGATGTTAATAACATACAAAAGTAGGAGGTGAAACAGGGCATAGGCACTTCCTGTGCAATTTTTCTATAAACCTAAAAATTAATCTCTTAAATTAAAAAAAAAATCCAGGGAGAGAAAAGGATGACTTCCATGAAGCAGATAAGACTGACCTCAGCTGGGTCAAGGACAATAGGTTAGAAACCTCAAACTGTAACATCAAAGGTTAAAAGGTAGACTTAAGTAAGAACATTTAAAGAACGACTTAATGAACTAGGTACCCCAAACTTAATTGCAGTTCTGTGAAAATTCAGTATTCTGTCATGCTTCTGAGCCTTGGCACATGCTGTTTCTTTTCCCGGAATACCTTTTCCCTCCTCTCAAATGGGAACTTTCTTAGTCATCTCCTTTATGAATGCTTTCCTGCCTCCCTACAACAACAGTTTTTATCACTTTGTGTTTACCTCTACTGTTAGCGCTTGCAAGCTGTCTTGTGCAAAGACGATGCCGGATTCTGACTTCTTAGGTGATGTTTACCTTTTCGTTAAGAAATATATATATCATGGTAACATTGCCCCTTCTGCCTCTTGGCTACTGTGAAGGACACTGCTCTGAACTCGGCATGTATGCGCATGGATTTACAAATACCTCTTCAAGATCCTGCTTCCAATTCCTTTGGATACATACCCAGAAGCGTGATTTGCTGGAACATATGGTAATTCTATCTTTGATTTTTTGAAGAAATGCCATACTATTTTCCATAGTGGCTGAGTTGTTTTACATTTCCACCAGCAACTCACAAGAGTTCCAATATCTCCACATCCTTACCAATACTTGTTATTTTTTTTTAATTTTAATCTTTATTTATTCTTGAGAGAGGGCGAGAGAGACAGAGTGCAAGTAGGGGAGGGGTAGAGAGAAAGAGGGAGACACAGAATCTGAAGCAGGCTCCAGGCTCTGAGCTGTCAGCACAGAGCCTGACGCGGGGCTCAAACTCACAGACTGTTAGACCACGATCGGAGCTGAAATCAGATGCTTAATCAACTGAGCCACCCAGGCACCCCCTTGTTATTTTTTGTTATGTTTTTATAGTTATCATCCCAAGTATTTATCAATAAATGAAGATATGGTATATGTGTGTACACACATATATGTCATATATGTATACACATACATACATGTATACACACATATATACACACATACATATATACATACACATACATATGCACATATATACACACATGTGTACATATATACACATACATACATATGTACATATATACACATACATACATATACACATATATACATATACATATATATGCATACATATGTACATACATTCATACACACACATGCACAATGGGATATCATTCAGTCTTCATTCAGCCTCAAAAAGAAAGGAAATTCCATCACAGTCTACAAAATGGGTGAAACTTGAGGACCTTATGATAAGGGAAATATGCCAGTCACAAAACAATAGATACTATTATGATTCCACTTATATGAGATACCAAAAGCAATAAAGTATATAGAACAGAAAGTAAAAGGTAGTTTCCTAAGGCTGAGAAGGGGAAATGGGGAGCTGTTTAATGGGGATAGAGTTTCAGTTTTGCAAGATAAAAAAGTTGTGGAGATCTGATTCACAGCAATGTAAATATATGTTTAACATGATTAACTTATGAATAGTTTAGAAAATAAAATGTGTAACATGTGTTTTACCATAATTGCAAATAATAAAAAATAGAAACTGTTAGCCTGTTATTATTTTTAGTAGATAAACCAAGTTCATAGGTACTATGATAGCCACAGTCAACTACACTGTTGCTAAAAAGTTAAAAAATAAATGTAACAACAGGGTGCCAGGGTGGCTTAGCTGGTTAAGTGTCCCGCTCTTGGTTTCGGCTCAGGTCATGATCTCACGGTTTCGTGAGTTCGAGCCCACGTCTGGCTTCGCATTGACAATGTGGAGTCTGCTTGGGATTCTCCGTCTCCCTCTCTTTCTGCCCCTCCCCCACTCACAATGCCTCTGTCTTTCTCAAAATAAACAAACTTAAAAAGAAATACTTTACTCCATCTACAAGCTGCTTTATAAGGTTGGTTGCAACTGTCAGCCCATAGATCTTTCTGTAAGAGTAAAAAGAATCTTCTCTTTTCATCTGGCACCATTTCTCTGCAAACAGAACTTTTGAAACTCAAATCATACAGTCTTTATCCTGAAGTTAACCTGTTTCTTTTTTCTAGCAACTCTTATGCATCTTCATAAATAACACATAGAGTGTATGGTTAGTCATAGCTGTTTATTAATCATTTTATTTCTTCCTTTTTTATTCTATTAATTTCTCTACTTCGAAATGTCTTTCTTATTAAGATATAAGAGCTCTTTGTATGCGAGAGTCATTAATCTTTTGTTATACGTGTTTTCAATGTTTTCTTGACTTGTTGCTTGCCTTTTACATTTATTGATGGTGCTTTGAGGAAACTACAGTAGCTGCAATATTTATTAAGTTCAATCTATTAATGTTTTCTCTTACAGGGAAGTTCTTCCGAGAAGTGTACCTTGATTTTGATTCAGATTTCTGTCGGTGTTGGGAAAAGGTGCAGTATAATACAGAAGCTGTGCCTCAAGGCCTACAAATCAGACAGGTCTACACAGACTGACATTTTACATGTTTTTAGATATTACCTAACTTTTCTTACCCAAGTTGTGGTATCTATAACATGGACTTGTGAGTCTCAAGCCAAATAACCTATTTTTATATTTTTAACGTTTATTTGTTTTTGAGATAGAGAGCAAGGGCACGAGTGTGTGTGTGCTTGTGAGCACAAGCAGGGAGCAGGGGCAGAGAGAGAATCCCAAGCAGACTTGGTACTGTTGGCACAGAGCCCCACGTGGGACTTGAACTCATGAACCGAGAGATCATGACCAGAGCCAAAATCGAGTCGGACACTTAACCAACTGAGTCACCCATGTGCCCCTCAAGTGACATAACCTGTCTTTAGCTCTTAGCTCAGGGGTTGATTTATAGTAAACATTTACCAGCTCTAAGGATGGGGATCATGATGCTGCTGGTGGTGATTAAAACTTCCAGTTCACAGGGGCACCTGGGTGGCTCAGTTAGTCAAGTGTCCAACTTTGGCTGAGGTCATGATCTTGTGGTTTGGGAGTTCAAGCCCCAATTCAGGCTCTGTGCTGACAGCTCAGAGCCTGGAGCCTGCTTCAGATTCTGTGTCTCCCTCTCTCTGCCCTTCCCTCGCTCATACTCTGTCTCTGTCTCTCTAAAAAATTAAAAATTATAAAAACAAACAAACAAACCCTTCCAGTCCTTAGCTTCCCTTTATCAGCCTGGGTGGCTGTGTGTATCTTTATATCTCAGGGACTTTTGCCTTGCTTCTTCACTCAAACTCTTTTTAAAGCTACAAACATCTATTCTGGGTCACTTCACACCCCAATTTCCAGAAATTGCTGATGAACATAGTGTATATAACTTTTCACTAATGACAAGTGTTTTTGGTTTAAAGTTTTTGCTATAAATTTCTAAGGAAAAAGAAAGGGACGCCAACAATGGCAGCAAACATGGGGATACTGCAAAATATAACCAGCATATGAACTTCTCTGCATTGTGGTTCCTGGTGAAAAGCCACAGCTCCCTCCTGACTAAATGTAAAACTGAGTGCCTTACGACCCTTCCCCGAAATTTGTTTTCCCCTTGGTTCTTAAGACTTCCCTTCTCCTCCTCAAAGGTTCCTCTACCCAGGATATGAGACTGAGCAGGCATTTAAGGCAAAATAGTGCTCTTGGTTTCAGAGACCCTCTCACCCAGTTACTCCCACCTCTGTGAGACTTCAGTCCTCCTAAGGGACATTTGCCTTTTGAGCACAATCATTCAATTGCAGCTTATTGTGTACCTCCTTGAAGCAAAACTGTTTACATTGTGTTAAGTGGATCCAGTGCCCTGAAGACATGGTCCCCACCCCTAAATTTCTCCCTACTAGGAGTCCCTCATATCTGTTGTTCTCATATTCTCAGAGAGCTTCCACATAAGATAAATGATTTCATCTTCATGGAAAACCCAGCAAATTCACTTCTTAAATGATAAAACAGTTCAGACGCTTAAGTAACTTGGCTGAGATACTTTTCGATGATGGAATTAACTCCAGAATTCATGATCCTTGTGTAATCCCTTCTGCCCCCTCAGGATGATAGTAAAACAACCAGGGTACCTCTTGCCAGGCTTCTCTGGTACCTTCCTCTTTGTACTGTGTTGTAGCAAAAGAGTGCTCTCATCAGGCAGACGTGTTCAAATCCAGACATTCACCTTTACTCATTGGGTAATTCTGAGAAAAGTATCCTACTTCTTCATCTGAGGTGGGAAACTGGAGGACTCCATAAAAACGTACTCTTTGCTCCTTTTCCTGCTTCTATTCTTGCCATGACCTGTACCCACCCCCCCACCCTTTACACATGCCTTGTAATGCAAATAGCATATGTTCTCCTTGTGAGGAACAAAGAGCTAAAGATCCCTCTAGAATAGATAAAATTTAAGGAAATACCAACTGAGAAAGACCAGACAAAGCCATAACATGCATATTCCAGACCACAGTGCTAAACATGTCAACGCCAAGGCCCCCTTGCCTCAAGGACTTATATCTGGGCCCCCAGGTATTTGTTCCTGGATGTCTGAAGGGACACACACACACACCAGACCTCTATCCTCAGTAAAACCCCCCAGACTCTGCACAAAGATGAGACTCCTGCTCTTTTCCTTTCTGCATCCCCTGTAGGCTCTGTATCTGCTCTGTCTGGATCTTCGATAAACTCTGCTCTCAGTTCCTGCTGGCTCGCATTTGATTTCCATCCTACCCAAGCCAAAGATCCTCTTGCCTGGTCCTGCCGTATCCTCTCTGGGTCCCCAGACCTGGCCTGCTGGCACCACAATCTTTAGCTATGTCACCTCTAAAATGTGATGATTACTATAAATAAACCTACTTCATAGGGTTGTGTGGATTAAGTGAAATAGGGGACAGGAAGCACTCAATAGCTATTATTATAACTGAAGCCATAGGCATCTCACTGGCTATTACATGGATTATTCAGCAGTTGTCAGGGAGTCCAAAGCAATATCTAAAGTATATAACCTACAGTGCCCCTGTGATGGTAAAATTCCTGCATCATGAGATGACTGTGTCTCATTTCAAGACATTTTTTCCCTGAATTCTACAAAGGAATGCTAGACTCCCAAGAAAGACGGCCAAGGCAGGGGTTTTTGACTCCCGGTTCGTCATTCATAAGCTAAGCAATTTGGAAGGTCCTCTCCAGCTGTATATATAGTTCCCTGCAAACACACCTGGAAGCATTTTAATCAGTATTAGCTTCATGAGCTTTCCAGCGCTATACCTGAATTTCCACAGGAACCCAATCTGTAACAGCCGACAACCTCAAGACACAGTCTGATGATCATTCCTTGCCAATCCTCTTCTGGTGATGTTCTTCCGATAAGGCTCATTTTAGTACTGTCGGTAGCTTTACCAAGACACCCTGGGGAGGAAGCCTCTGCGGTTACACTTTCAGTGTCATGAATGAATTATTCATATATGTCACAGCTATTCATAAAAAAAGGGAAAGCATTAACTCAGAACATTCTCACAAGGGTCGTTTTAACATGTAAGGGACAAGTCGTACTTCTGTGCACCCCAATGCTTTCCAGCCTCTGATGACTTGAAATTAAGTGACATATTTTGAGCAGCTGAAGTGGCTTAGAGACGAGTGAGAGCTCTGTGTTATGTAAGCCTGCACGTCATCCCGAGGATGTTTTGGCAAGCTCTCTGCTAACTATGTAGACTGCTCACAAGTCCATAGGAAACTTTTCTAAAGTCCACCTGTGTGCCAATGTGACCACTGTGAATGTGGTCTCATTCTCAACAGGCTTGGATATGTATCTAAGAAAAATACTTTTGCAGAGAATCAAAAGATCTCAGTTGAAATTTCATGCAATTCTTCAAAGGGCTTATGTCTCAGTAACATCTCAACTGCACAGCTAACAAGGCAAATCAAGCATAGTCAAAAAGAAGAGGTAACCAAATAGAAAGTTAATGGCCCTTCTTGCCATTACTTGACTACAAATTTAGTTCCCAACAGACTCCTTGGTTCTGGAACATCTACCACACTTAGCAAGAAAGTAAAATTCCTAATGTGCCCTTGGTTACACAAAGTTGAGGAACTGATCTGAAGAAAGACATGGAAATTATTGTTGAAGGTAGAATTTCCCCCCAAGAAACATCAACAAGCAATCATAATCCCAAAATGACAACGTTCTATTGGCAAATAAGTACCATGGAACCTGAAATCCAGCTCGGCCTTTCCCCAAGCCAAGATGTCACCCGTTATGACCAGTTCCTTTTCCAGGTGACAACTGAGAATATCGGAGTTTATCTTTTCTTCTGTTGTATCCCGCAGTTTGAAAGAATTTGCCTGCTAAGCAAAATGCCATTACTAAACAGCAATAATATGAATGATCTTTTGCTTAATTGACCAATATTATTATGTATGGGGTACCTTATAAGCCTTTTACATATTACCTAAGTTAATCCTCAAATAATCTTATGTGAATAAGATGTTTTATATCACCATTTTACAGATGAAGAAACTGAGGCTTCAAGAAGTAATATATAGTAAGAGCAACAGCCATAATTCAAACCCACTTACCTAGTCAGTCCTCTTAACCATGCAGTGAATCATCCCCAATATCTAATGATTTTCAGTGTTTAACAAGGAAATATATAGTTGCAAATATGCTATTTTGGATAGCATTATATCAGCATGTGAGCTTTATCTGATTAACTTTATTTTATTTTCTTTAATGCTTATTTATTTGAGAGAGAGAGTGGGGGGGGGCAGGGGCAGAGAGAGAGGGAGAGAGAGAATTCCAAGCAGGCTCCATGTTGTCGGCACAGAGCCTGATGTGGGTTTCAATCTCACAAACTGAGAGATCATGACCTGAACCGAAACTGAGTCTGACGCTTAACTAACTGAGCCACCTGGGCACCCCTAGCTGATTAACTTTAAATTAAAGTTCACTTTAACTTTCAAGCTGGTAGAATTCTAGGTAAAATTCCCTTCCCAGTTGAGAGGCCTTCAAACATGGATAGCCACATGACTCCACACACACTCAAGACCCAGTCACCATAGCAGCTGCCCCTTGGCTGCCCCTGAGATCTATAAAATTTGTGCCTGCCTATAGCTGCGTCCACAGGACAGGAAAAGCACACTGGAGATTTCTGAACATGGCGAGGGCGAGTTTGCCAATTCTGGGGATTGGAGTACTAACTCCTGGTGGCACGTTCCTGTAGCCCACAGGGTGCTCATCTTGTGGCAAAAGGTGTGGCTGGAGGATGGCAGAGCAGGGTCTTTTGAAGCACAGGGTCCAGGGCTAGAATACCTAGAGGACAAAGGGGAGGTGGGGGCTGTGATGTAATGAAAAAACAGGTCCATTACTTTCATAGTCTGAAATATCATGTACTCCTTTGTTACTTGTACATTTTCAAAACATACTCATTAGAATATGAATTACATACAAGCAGATCTCTTGGCTATCCTTTCTTCTGCATCTCCAACATGTATGACAAAGCCTGGCACAGATAATTCACTAAATTAAAATCTGTTTAATGAATAAATGAGTAAAGCATAATAGCTTACAAATAAGCAAACACAAAACAAAACAACAACAGCAACAAAAAAAATGTTCCAGGAGCCTTTCTAGGTGCTTTGCACATAAGACCCCTTTCATTCCTAACAACTATAGGAGGCAGGTACTAGGAAAATCACTTTACAAATGGCACAGGAAGGTTAAACAGTCTGCCTAATATCATAGAGCTATTAATAGGCTCAAAAGGCTGCATTCTTTTTCATTATGAGACACTGAGTATATAAATAAATGATTGTGCAAGGGAGGGAAGGAAAGAAGGAAGGAAGGAAGGGAGGAAGGAAGGAAGGGAGGAAGGGGAGAAGGAAGGAAGGAAGGGAGGGAAGAAGGGAGATCAGGGCAGCATAGCAGATTGAAAAATTAAATCTCTTCTTCATTCAGATTTTTAAAAAATGGTAAAATTTACAATTCACACACAATTCAAAAGTGTACCATGTGAAAACGTTTGTGGGAAAGAACTGACAACCATACAGCTCTTTCCTCAGCAGAATGAGCTTTTTAAAAAATACTCAAGAAAGCTTGGGAATTGGCACAAGACGGTAGCCATCTCGAAGAGGGGGCAGCATTTTTGCTGTAACATATGGTAAGGCATAAATAAGGGCCATTTAAAAGTGGGTCCAAACAAGCCCCCTTCTAGATGCATAAAGAAGAGTGCCTTTGGAGACTGTCAGGAGTTTAGAAACTTGATTGGAAAAAGGATTTGGGCACAGAGTAGAAAATTAGTTAACAGCATGCCTTCTGACCTCCCCAGTCTATGTAATACCAAGAGCTGAGTTCCAACATATCAGTATGCTGACTGGTGACTTCTAATTAAAAATAAAATCTAACACCTGTGCATCAGACAGCATGAACTGCTGGAGTTCCCACACACATCCAGCTATAGAGTTTGGCCATAAAGATGGTTTCATTTCTCAGATGAAATGTAGATGCTAGATTTATTAGAGGGACAGCAGATAGTATGATTAATACACATTCTGTCACCTTTTCATCCTTCCATTTATGCTAGCTGGATGTTGCTCCTGGTCTCTTCAAGTGAACTTCCAGCTTAAAAGAAAGAAGAAGTGAAGAGAGGAGAGAGCAAAGGGAAAAGGAAGGAATGGGATGGGCAAAGGAGGGGAGAGCAGGAGGAGAGGATGGAAACAAGGGAAGGAAGGACAGGGGAGATCACAGAAAAGAGAGCTTGTTACCTCTGGCTAGAAACAAGCAAGCTCCAGAAACACAAGTCCTAGTGCCCAGTGATAACTTCTTCACTCCTGACTTGCCTAAGTCTAGCAAGAATCTTAGCTGGGTTGCCCCCTGTGACCTCATCAGAACATCCTGATTCACATGCCTCCAAATGGAGAGCAGCAGGGAGGAGTCTCACACAGCCCCCAGCCCTACCCCCTTCCCCTAAACAAACAAACAAACAAACAAACAAACAAACACACAAAGTTTAAAAATTCCAAAAAGGAAACTTATATGCACACACACACAGGATTAGTTTGGTTAGCTTCCTTAATTGCTGTTGTTGTTTGTACATACCATAACTTTATACAGTCATTTGAGATAATTGAGATAATGCGACCAATTAACTGGAATTGCCCTACACACTGAGAAGTATTGTTCCCTGCGGCAAAATACAGTGAAGGTGGTCAATGTTGAACGTTCTTGTTTGCAGTCTGTTAGCATTCTAGTCTCCAGAATTATCATTTCATTATGACTACTCCTACTATCATCATCATCATCATCATCATTACTGGGATGATGAGAATGATTGTCCTGATTTCTTCTCCCTGTTCTCCTTCCCCATTTATTTTCATGGTTGCCTTTTTCCACCACATTAGTTTTTGTTCTTCAGAGTATTTGCTTAACAGTTTTTCCATTTCAATGGTTCAGATTTTCTGTTATTGCATTATGTGATGGAGTACTGATGGATTTTTCCATGATTTAGACAATGAAGAAAAATTACGTAAAAACTTATATACACCTAACATATGAAGAGGCATAGAATGTAAGAAATAACTTTATTCTTAGCCTACTCTATTTCCTTTCAGATCATCTCAATTCCACTCTCCAAAGGTGTAGAAACCCTGAAATATTGCATGTCTCCTTCAAATTATTTTATATGTGCATACAAACCCATCTTTGTATTTCTTCATACATTTAACATAAATGGGCTCATGTTATGCATACTATTCTGTAACTTTCTTCCTCCATTACATACTATGATGGAGTGTTTCCATTAAACACTACATATCAGGAATAGTTACTCTCTTCTTTTTACTAACATTATGGTATTCCATTGTGTAAATATACTATTAAAAAAACTCTACTGTACTTATGAACATTTAGTTTTTCTACCTAGCAACAGTTTAAAACAAATTACAGTGAATTTGGACACACACACACACACAGACACACATACACTTGTACAAACACTTTATTTTTTTTTTTGGTTTTTTTAAATGTTTATTTATTTCTGAGACAGAGAGAGACAGACCATGAGTGGGGAGGGGCAGAGAGAGAGAGGGAGACACAGAATCCGCAGGAGGCTCCAGGCTCTGAGCTGTCAGCACAGAGCCCCACATGGGGCTCGAACTCACAAACCGTGAGTTCATGACCTGAACCCAAGTCGGATGCTCAACTGACTGAGCCACCCAGGCACCCCTACAAACACTTTCTTAATGGGTTAAAGTCTTATAAGAAAAATTATAATAGTAAAAGGCATTCTTAAATTTTAATAGATTTTGCCAAATTTCCTGAAATAAAATAGTATCCATGTATAACTTAAAAAAAATTTTTAATGTGTATTCATTTCTGAGAGACAAAGTGAGAGCAGGGGGCAGCAGAAAGAGAGAGAGAGAGAGAGAGAGAGAGAGATACTCAGAATCCAAAGCAGCTCCAGGCTCTGAGCTGTCAGCACAGAGCCCAAAGCAGGGCTTGAACCCACAAACAGTGAGATGAGCTGCTGTCAGATGCTTAACCAACTGAGCCACTCAGGTGCCCCAACAATTTATAATTTTTAAACTGACTTTATCCTTTTACATTTTGAAATTAAAAATTAATGTTTGTTCATTTTAACAAGTAAAAATTATGTGGAGATATATATAACACCTCTCTCCCACCATTCCCCACATACATCCCCTTTGAAATACCCAATTTTACCTATTTGTTGATGGACTAACAAGGAACGGGAATGGCCATTTTTCTATAACCTCACCAGCAAGAAGATTATCAATCTTGATTTTTCTAACTGGATGAGCAAAAAATGTTATTTGCTTTTTTTCAGCCATCTATTTATTAGCCATTTATATTTCATATCCCATACATTTCTTTTGCGTTGTTTTTATCTGTTCAATAGCACATTTTTTTCCTTGTCAATACAGGGAGCATTTTTAACATGAGAAATATTAATCCTTTTTTTTGCATTATTTTACTCAAAGTTCATTGTCTTTTAAGCTATTTAGGGTATTCTGCCACTTTGAAATTTTATAGTTTCTACAGAATACTCAGCAAGAAAAATATAAGTGGAATTTTAGTTTGAATGTTCTGCACATAAAGTAAAAATGTCAGCACCAAGTGTGTTTTCCCTTAACTTCACCTCAACGTATTCTGTTTCTTTTCAGATTCTCAGGAAGTGATACTCCCTATTTTCAAAAGCACATGCCTTGTCTTGAAATTTAAATCTAATATCCCTACCCCACACCCCTTTGAATCTATGGGCACTTGAAATACAGGCTTTTTTTTCTTTTAAAAGTTCATGTTGTAGAAGTATTTTTCTGATTTTATAATAAAGTCTACCTATATTTCATTATAATCAGAGACTATTCTTGAATAAAGAATATTGTTACATATTGTAAAGTAGTAGGATTTTGTAATATTGTAAGACCATTTTCATTGCTGTTCTAATGGAAACTTTTATTTATTTTTTAAAATATTTTTTAAGTTTATTTATTTTGTTTGAAAGAGAGAGAGAGAGAGAGAGAGAGAGAGAGCTAGGAAGGGGCAAAGAGAGGAAGAGAGAGAGAGAGTCCCAAGCAGGCTCCACACTGCCAGTTTGGTGCAGGGCTCAAAGTCACTAACTGTCACAAAGTCTAGAGTTGGAGGCTTAACCAACTGAGTCACCCAGGCACCCCACCAATGGAAACTTTATAAGCAGGTATCCTCCACTTCCTATATAATGTATATCTCTATTTCTATATATGAGTATCAGCATATATACGCAGACACATATAGAATTTATTTCTGGAACTTTTATATCTTTCTCGACTTGGTTCATTATAGGCTTAGATAATTGAATAAAGTTATCTTACTACGTTTACTTCTTGTTTCTCCTATTTTTTTTTTTTTTTTTTTTGCTTGATAAAAGTTGAATCCATGATATGGCACATAGATCTTTTTAAATATTAGACTCTTATTATGAACTTTACCTCCTTATTTTGTATTAATCTTATTTCTTCAAGTATCAGTTTATCTATATTTTGTGGTGTGTATGAGTACTGACATTAATTTTGTTTAATTATATGAATATGACTAAGACAAAAACAAATGAGAGATTATGGTTATACTACTGGGGTGTGTGCGTGTGACCATTTTCCTACTATTCACTTTTGCATTTTAATTGCACTACATGATTATTTGGCTTCACAAAATTTCTCACTAAAATTAAAATCATGCAGGGGCACCTGGGTGGCTCAGTTGATTAAGTGTCTGACTTCGGCTCAGGTCATGATCTCACGGTTCCTGAGTTCTAGCCCCGCAATGGGCGCTGTGCTGACAGCTCGGAGCTTGGAGCCTGGTTCGGATTGTGTCTCCGTCTCTCTCTGCCTTACCCCCACTTGCGCTCTCTCTCAAAAAATGAATAAATGTTAAAAAAATGAAACGAAATAAAATCATACATACCTTTTTCCTTCTAAAGAATTCTAAATATTTAATACTATATTAAAATATTCGTACAAATGTAATTTTAACATAATGGCAATAAGTTAACAGTAACAACAAGCTTATTAAAAAGTAATGATTTATGCACAAATCATTTCAATGATGTCTTATAAACTCATCTGAGGACAAGACTGACCTTCTTGGTGGGTGACTTTGCTGATGTCTGCATGTATTCGACTGCATAAAGGAATTTTCTCTTCTAGAAAACAACCTTCCATAATCTTAGTATTCCTTCATTCTATCGTAGACAGAATCTATGAAGTAGCATAAAATCTGACATATTACATAAGTAAATATAGTCAGTTTTAAATAAACTAAACAAAATCTAAAAAGCTGCAACCTCTTTGGGGTATCTGGGTGGCTCAGTTGGTTAAGTATCCAACTCCTGATTTTGGCTCAGGTCATGATATCACAGTTTGTGGGTTTGAGCCCTGCATGGAGCTCCACACTAACAGTGCAGAGCCTGCTTGAGATTCTCGCTGTCCTTCTCTCTTTGCCCAGCCTCCCCTCAAAATAAACAAACTTAAAAAAAAAAGAAGTGCTATCTTCATATTTCATCACATTGAATTCAGTCTTGTCAGGTTATATTTCCTCTTTGGTTTGGTTTTGATGTGCTCTCCCATCCCAAATCTAGGACAAATGTTTTCTGACCCATCAAAGTGCTTGGAATACATCTTATCATCTAAACTTTGAACTGGAATTAAAATATAGTTTCCTTTTTTTTTTAATTAAACGTTGCCCATTTATTTTAACTTGTTAACAGAAAAAGTTAACTTGCACATTACAACCGTGATTTCAGAGCTATGGAATGGCATAAAATTACCTTTTTTTTAATGTTATTTTTTAATTTTTTTAATTTACATCTAAATTAGTTAGCATATAGTGCAACAGTGATTTCAGGAGTAGATTCCTTTGTGCCCCTTACCCATTTAGCCCATCCGCCATTCCACAACCCCTCCAGCAACCCTCTGTTTGTTCTCCCTAATTAAGAGTCTCTTATGTGTTGTCCCCCTTCCTGTTTTTATATTATTTTTGCTTCTCTTCCCTTATGTTCATCTGTTTTAGATCTTAAAGTCCTCATATGAGTGAAGTCCTATGATATTTGTCTCTCTCTGACTAATTTCGCTTAGCATAATACCATCCAGTTCCATGCAAGTAGTTGTAAGTGGCAAGATTTCATTCTTTTTGATTGCCGAATAATATTCCATTGTATATATACACCACATCTTCTTTATCCATTCACCTGCCGATGGACACTTGGGCTCTTTCCATACTTTGGCTATTGTTGATAGGGCTGCTATAAACATTGGGGTGCGTGTGTCCCTTCGAAACAGCACAGCTGTATCCCTTGATAAAAACCTAGTAGTGCAATTGCTGGGCCATAGGGTAGTTCTATTTTTAGTTTTTTGAGGAACCTCCATACTGTTTTCCAGAGTGGCTGCACCATCTTGCATTCCCAAAATACAGTTTTTCTTTGATGACCATTCCTATTTCCACCAACATTTTTTCTGGATTTTATTTGGCTTCTATGATCCTAATTTTGGTTCTTCTTTAGGCTTGTGTGGTCAGATTTTGTGACAGTTTGGTTATAGAATTTACCTTATTATAGTAACTTATCTCTGTTCTTATTCTCAAAAGAGTATGGAATTCTTTAGAATCGAGTTTTGAGGATTTTTTCACATTCTTCCTCGTGTTTTATTTTCATAGTAAATATTATAGTAAAATCTCTGTAAAATGTGAACAGTGAAATCCTTGTGTCTGCATCTCACTAATTTTGAGACATATAAATATTCCTTTAAGAGAGAAGTCTTGATGGGCAATTATCTACCAAAAGCTTGGGAGAAAGATAAACAGACTACTAGGTGAATTTTATCTTTGTCTCTTTTATTGACCTTGGCAATACCATTAAATGCTATATCTAAAAGCCTTGTTAATTAACTGACTCAGCAGGTAGGAACCTCAGAGACTGATTGCTAAGGAAAAGTAAGAAGGTGACTAATAATTAAGATCACTTTCCAAAGTCAGGTCATCAGACTGGTCATTATTTTCTTACACTGATCTAGCCCTGGAAGGAATATAAATACTTGTGACCTGGAATGATAGATGTTCTTCAATCCGCCTTTGAAAATGTTGTCTACTTGCTTAGGATGTTCCTCTTCAAAAGAGAAGACACCTATTTGGCTACAGACTTTTCCCTTTGATATGGCACCTTCTTAACTTGGGGTCTCAGAAAGCCTTCTCAATAGTTTCCTAGAAATTTTCTAGGAAAAATGGAATGGAACATAACAGAATGGAACACATCTTACCCCTGTTTGTTATGCTTACAAACTACAGATTTTGGAGATACTTTAAAACAGGCAAGATAAAACCTAAGAGCATACAAAGGGAGAGGCATAATTATCCCTATTTTATATTTGGAACAACTGGGACCCAGAGAGGTCACTTCACTTGATAAATAATGGAGAGCTGATGAGATAACCTGGTTCTTCTCTTTTAATTCTTACTGGATATTTGACACGCACATAAAAATGAAGCATTACTTACACCACAGAAATAACATTCTTAAATTAATAAGTTAATATTGTTTGCAATCTTTCAGCAATGTACATGTGACTCGATGACATAGTTCTCAGTCAAGTTTTAATTCCAGTTGGCAGGCTTTCTTATCATTTATTGTTTCCATGTTAGAAGATTCCAGATCACACTTATTTTGTTTGTTTGTTTGTTTTAGAGAAGAGAGAGAGACAGCAGGCGAAAGGGGAGAAGGGCTGAGGGGGAGAGAGAGAATCTTAGGCAGGCTCCATGCTCAATGTGGAGCCTGACATGGGCCCATGACCCTGGGATCATGACTTGAGCTGAAATCAAGAGTCAGAGGCTCAACTGACTGAGCTACCCAGCTGCCTCCCAGATTACAATCACTGCTGTTACAAATAGCAGTAAGTATTTTGTGCCTCTGGATGATTTTCCCAGATAAACATATCAAATATGAACACAGAGTAAGTAAAGTTCTTGCTCATGTCTGCTTTGGAAATGCCATCAGACTCAAAGCTTATAAGCCAATTTCTTTCAAAAAGCTGAATGGCTGATTACGTTATCTTGAGACATAGTACAAGATGGATTTCTAACTCACTGCTTAATTTTATTTGAGTATGGGAAGAATTTAGTTGTTTTACATTTGAATGTAATTTTAAAATACATCTTAACATATACTGTCAATTTCTTTTTCTGGTCAATGAAGAAAATAACCCAATGTGGGAAGAATTAAACTCATAGTGATGAAAGGTCTGCACTACAATTTTGTTTTCTTATTATCTTAGTTTCAACATTAAAAAAGAAAGACATTCTGGCCCTGAAATAAGATGTTCAGTCTATTCTTGATATTGAATATATTGCTGAGATATGCCACTTGAACAAACAATGTGAAATCATAGAAATGACAGTATCACCAAAGAATGTTTTTATATTATCTATCATTTCAAAATTACTCTCTGAACAACTTTTTCTCGAAAGCCAGCAGACCTCAGCAGGGTAGAAAAGCAGAATCTTATATTCATTCTCTCAATCTAGGTCATCTTTGGTGCTGCTTTTGTTTTTTAATGTGAATCCGAGTCAGAAGGGGTGACCACCAAATTTTCATAGCAAATAAAACGTCTTCCGGATGGGCATTAAGGTGTAGATCTTTTTGTTTGCAGAACAAAGCCCATCCTTGCTACATATGGGTTGTTGGACTCCAATAAGATTGAGCCCAGAGCACATTTTCTAGTCTGCCTCATAGATAACAAAAAAGAATTGTAAACCAAAAGACCCATCTCTTCTCTTACAGTCTGGATAAACAGAATGAAACTTGTCAAGCATTTCTCTTTCACCTGTGTAGTGCACTTACGCCAAGAGCAGCTAATTCATACTCTCTCCATCAGTAACGTCACCCAAGTCTAAAGTGAAATATCTACCAGCAGATGCACAAGAGTGTAATTGCTCTTCCACAATGTATGCCATTGATATTTTGCAACATCCATCAGTGTTATATGATAAAGGAATTTTGCCAATAGTTCATTCTGCTTTCCCTGTGATCATACTATTTGTCATTAACATGGCAGCTGCTTTTATTAGCTTTGTGGCACTACCGTGACTTGTACTTGTGTTTTGGCAAGATGAATGCAACCTGGAGAGATGCTTCTGTAATTCTAGACTTTTTTCTACTACTGACCACAAAAGTCATCAATTTGGCACTGAAAAACATTACTTTGAGCTTGTTCAGGAAAACAGAGAGGTCACTCTTTTTGTTAAGATAGTGTGAACTTTTTTTTTTAAAGATAGTGTGAACAGTCCTATGGCTTTATTTTAATACTGGATAAAGTTATAATGAAGGTTTATATGACTTGCTGGTATAACTACATGCAATCTTTAAGATATTCATGAAATTATCGCTAAAGATTAATTTTGCTTAGAACAATATCCACTCATTATAGATGTGCAGTACAGTCCCAGTCACTGTTTATATTTCTGAAGCTTCTGAGTTGCATTATTTATGTTCCAATTTAATAAATACTTCCATGCAGCAATGAACTCCTTTTTGTGACTTGAACTTATTTTTTGTATAAGAATATAACATAACTCATTAAGAATACAAATGCAAATTTAACAGTTCGCTATAGGTTGGTTAAGATAAACTGACCATCAGTCTTGGTTTGAACATACAAATCCCTAATGGGAATTCTGCGACTAACACAGTAAGGCTTTTATGCGTTTGTGAAATGCATGGGAAATGGGTGTTTATTGGCCTCACCCCCAAATTCCTGAACCATCTGCCATAGTAGTTGCCAGACACCACTAAGACAGGGACCAGCAGGACAAGAGGACCCCACCCTGAGAAACGCTACCGCGGGGCAATGATCGGCTCATTCTGCACACCTGTTTCTACTATAAGGCCGGCCATCTTTGAGAGACAATACCCCCAATACACAAGAGAAAGGACACAGAAAATACCACAAGGTGATCACAGGCTCTGTTCTTTTGCTCTCCCTGAACCAGTCTTTTCATCTTAACCTGTGCTCCACCATTCTGACAAAAATTCTCTTGAGTACCATTTATTGCATGTTTACTGAATGCCTGGCTCTGAATTTATATAAAAATGGAAGCTTTTCAAAGTGACTCCTTAAGTTCCTATGAAGCCCACTTTAGAGGTAAGGAAACCGAACCAGAGAAGTTTGTTAACTTGTCCCTGAATCGGTTACTAGCAAGCGACAGAGTTGGGCCCAAACCCAGGCCTTTGGGGCTCTAAAGCCCGTGCCATGAGTTTGCACGTTCACTGTCTAGTTAAAACGCACATAAAGCTTTATTTTACTTTCCTGCTCTAAAATCTTCAGTGATTGCCATTGCCTACAGAACAAGCACAACCCCCTTGGCAAGAGTTCAGATCCACGGACAGTCTGACCTTCCCCTTCCCCTCCGGCCCTGTCTCCCACATACGCTGACACAGTCCCCGAGAGCATCACCTTCTTCCACCCTCATGCTTAGGTTTAGAATCTTCCCTCTCACTGCCCAGCCCTGCATACCTCTGGCCCGGGTCACACCGCATACTATGATCACTTAGCCTTCCACAGGAGGCCCTGGGAAGGCATGACAATGACACCTGAGAAGTCATATTCACACCATAATTGTCTGGTCCGGTGATTGTCACTCTGTGGTCAACCAACCACTGATAAAAGAAGCATCTAGAAGTGTTTGTAAAAATATGGATTTCAAGGCTTCTTTCTAGGTGTAATGCTCAGGTGGCATAGTATATCTGAGTTTTCAAAAACGTAAATTAGTCTTATGTATCTTAAAATTTGAGAATCTTCTGTATGTAGGCAGAGAAGAAGTGCTTGTGTGAACACCGACACGTGGCTTCCTGAAGGTTTGAGGATCATGTAAGACTACATGTTCAAAGACCCTAGCAAGTCCCTAAAATTTGAGACTGTTCAGTGCTAAGGTACTGAGAGTTTGGAAGGTGAGGTTCTCCCTGCTTCAAAACCCTGAGTCTCTGTTTTCTTCTCTCTCTTCTATGATCTCCCCACAGTCTTTCCTGAATCTACTAACATGCTCTTGAGAACAGTTATTTTCTCATTACAAATTAGTATATATTTGCAAAGAAAAATTAAAACAGAAAAGTTTATATTAAAACTGAGGACTAATTAGTCAACATTTTATAATATTTCTTTCCATTTTTTTCCCCTATACATGCATACTCTTAAAAGAACAAAAAAGTATGGAATTAGATAATAGCTATATAGGGAATTTGTTTTCTCTTTTTTATTTTCTTAACATTATGAATGTTAACTTCTCTTGTACCTTTAATTATTTTTTGATGTCAAGATTTTTTAATAGCATCACAAAAGCCCATCCTCTGATTGTTTTGCTTACCAGCATTTACGTAGTGTTGGGCATATCGTAGGCACTTAGGAAAGTGTTCTAAATAAAGGAATAACAGTTCATGGAAGTTTAGACTTGTTTCCATTTTTTTTTGTCTATGATAAATAACACTGCAACTTGTATGTCTGATGATTTCCTTCAATCGAATTCCTAAAATTAGCATGCTCCATATAGGCATATATATTTTTTAAGTTCTGATATATATATATATATATATATATATATATATATATATATATATATTTTGTGCATGTGTGTCTGTGTATGTGTATACACACACACACACACACACACACACACACACACATATATATATTTGTTCCAGTTTTATCAAGAAATAACTGAAATACATCACTGTACATCCTTAAGGTATACAGCATGGTGGCTTGACTTACACATATTGTGAAATGGATTATGGCAGGTTTAGCTAACATCCATCTTATATAAATACAACAAAAAAGAAAAGAAAAAAGGCGAAAATGTCCTCGTGATAAGAACTCTTAGGACTAACTCTCTTAACTTTTCTACATACTATGCAACCATGTTAGCTATATAGTTTTCCTGCTCTACATGATATCCCTAGTACTTATTTGTCTTGAAACTGGAAGTTTCTGCCTTTTGACCATCTTCTTCCAATGTCCCTTCCTTCCACTTTTGGTAGCCACAAGTCTGATCTCTACTTTTATGAGAATTTTTGTTTTTTAGACTTCCCATATAAGGGAGAGCATACAGTATTTCTTTTATTTCACTTAGCATAATGCCTTCAAGGTACATCTGTGCTTCCACAAATGGTAGAATTTCACCATTTTTTATGCCTGAATAATTGTGTGTATATCTATCTACTTACCTATATCCATCAATCTGTATCTATATATCTTTATCTCTCTCTATGTATCTATGTATCTACCTAACTACCTGGATGTCTCATAACTTCTTTCTCCATTTATTCATTGATGAACACACAGGTTGTTTGCATGTCTTAGAAATAATGTTGCTATGACACGATGACATGGGGGGTGCAGGTACCTTTTCAAATTACCTTATTTCTTTTGGGTATATTCCCACAACTGAATTGCTGGATCATTTAAGTCTATTTTTAATTTCTTGAGGATCTTCCATAGTGTTTTCCATAGTGGCTGCACAAATTTATAATTCCACCAAAAGTGCGCAAGTATTCCCTTTTCTATCTACATTAGATGTTATTATCTCTTGTCTTTTTGATGATGCTAATTTTAATAGCTACAAGGTAATATCTCACTGTGGTTTTAATTTGCATTTCCCTAATAACTAGTGAGGTTAAGCATTTTCCCCCCATAACCTGTCAGTGTCTTGTGGACAAATATCTTCTTTGGACAAATATCTATTCAGGCCCTTTGCCCATTTTTAAATTGGGTTATTTTGCTTTTGAGTTGTAGGAGACTTTATATATTTTGAATATTAACCTTTTAACAAACATATGGTTTGAAAATATTTTTTTCCCCATTCCATGTTGTCTTTTCACTTTGTGGATGGTCTCTTTTGATATACAGAAGCTTTTTAATTTGATGTAGTCCCAATTATTTATTTTTTGCTTTGTTACTTGTTCTTCAAGTGTCATATCCAAAAATTCATTACCAAAACATTTCAAGGAGGTATATTTCCATGTTTTCTTCTAGGAGTTTCATGATTTCAGGTCTCACATTTAAGTCTTTAATCCATTTAGTCTTTGTGAGTGGTAAAACATATGTGTCCAGTTTCATTCTTTTACATGTGAATATTCAATTATCCCAGCATCATTTATTGAAGAGACTGTCTTTTCTCCAGTGAGTGCTGTTGGCTCCTTTATCAAATAGTTGACCATATGTGCTTAGGTTTATTTCTGGCCTTGATTCTGTTTTATTTGTCTATATTTATGCCAGTCCCATACTGTTTTTTTGGTGACTATAGGTTTATAGTATAGCTTGAAATCAGGAAGTGTGATGCTTCCTTCTTCATTCTTTGTCAGGATATCTTTAGGATCATACAAATATTAGGAATGTTTTGACTACTTTTGTAAAAAAAAATGACATTGGGATCTCAATAGGGATTGCATCAAATCTATAGAGGCTTTTGGTAGTATTGACATTTTAGCAATATTAATTTTTCCACTCCACAGACTTGGGATCCTTTCCCGTTTATTTGTATCTTCTTCAATTTTTTTCATACATGTCTTGTAGTTTTCCGAATAGCTATCTTTCACCTCCTTCTATTTATTCCTAAATATTTTTGTGTTTTGATGCAATTACAAATGGGATCAATTTATTGCTTTCGGATATTTGTTGTCAGTATATAAAACACTACCAATTTTTGTATTTTGTAACCTGCCACTTCACTAATTTTATTAATTAAAATCTAAGTTTTTTGTTTGGGTCTTTAGAGTTTTATATATATAACATCATGTTATCTTCAAATAGAGACCATTTTACTTCTTCCTTTCCAATTCTGATACCTTGTATTTCTTTTTCTTGCCTGACTGTTCTAACTGGGACTTCTGGTACTATGTTGAAAAGGAATGGTGAGAGTAGGCACCGTTTTATTCTTCCTGATCTTAGAGAAAAAGCTTTTCCCCTTTCACCATTGAGTATAATGTTAGCTGTGGGTTTGTCATATATGGCCTTTATTGCATTGAGATGTGTTCTTCTATGCCGAATTTGTTAATAGTTTTTTATCATGAATGGATGTTGAATTTTGTCAAATGCCTTTTCTGTGCCCATTGAGATGATCTGATGATTCTTTTCTTTCTCTATTAATGTGATGTGTCATTGTATTGCATATGTTGAAACATCTTTGCATCCCAAGGATAAATCCCACTTGATCGTGGTGAATGATCCTCTTAATGTGCTACTGAGGTTAGCTGGCTAGTATTTTACTGAACATTTTTGCATTTGTAATAATTAGGGATATTGGCCTGTAATTTTCTGTTCTAGTAGTGTCTTTTTCTCATTTCATATCAGGATAATGCTGGCTTCATAAAATGACTGTGAGGTGTTCCTTCCTTTCCAATTTTTGAAAGAGTTTGAGAACAACTGATATTAATTCTTCTTTAAATGTTTGATAAAACTAACCAGTGAAGCCATCTGGCCTTTTCTCCATTGCCAGAGTTTTGATTACTATTCAATCTCTTTACTAGTATTGATCAATCCCGACTTCCTATTTTCAAGACGATCCGTTTCACATCAGCCAGATAGTGTTACGGGGTGGAGGGTTCCCTTGTATGAACTTTTTTTCTTCTTGCTCTTAAAATTCTTTATCTGTGACTTTTGATAATGTAGCTATATTATTTTAGGGTAGCCCTGTTTGGGTCCAGCTTATTTGGGACCTTTCAGGCTTCATTTTCCTAGATGTCCATCTCTGTCTTTGTGTTTAAGAAACATTTAACTATTATTATTTTAAGTATACTTTCTGTCTCTTTTTCTTCATATGGAATTCTTATAAGGCAAATAAGGTTTCTATTCATTGTGGCTTATAATTTTAGTAGGCTTTCTTTCCTCTTTTTCGTTCATCTTTTTTTTTTTTTTCCTTTTTATTCCTCTGACTGTTTTCCGATGTCCTATCCTCTGAGTCACTGATTCTTCGGTGGGGTTGAGTCCACTGTGGAAATTCTCTACTGAATTCTTTAGTTAAGTTACTGTATTTTTCCACTCTAAGATTCCTATTTGGTTTCACTAATTGCCATTTCCTTGGTGAAACTCTCATTTTGTTTATGCATTGTTTTCCTAATTTCATTTAGTGTTCTATATTTTCCTGTAGCTTTTAATAAACTTCCTTGAGAAGATTATTTTGAATTCTGTCTAACTGTTCATAGATCTCCATTTCCGTAGGGTCAGTTACTGGAGCTGTATTAGTTTCCTCTGGTAGTGTTATATTTACCTGATTTTTTTTTATACTTGATGCCTTACATGAGCATTTGTCCATGTGAGTAATTGGGCTTTCCTTCCAAACTTTACAGGTTGGCTTTGGCTGATATAGTTCTTCACCAGTCAGCAAAATTTGGTAATATCTTTGGGTAGGTGGAGCCTGCTCTTATGTCTATTTTTGGTAAGGCAACTGAGATCTGAGAATAGGGATAGGGAGATTTGCTATCGGCTGGGAACAAGTGGATAGGACTGCTGGTTTGCCTCCCTTCCCAAGTGAAGCTATAGGATGAGCTCTGTGGTTGCCTAGATCTGTGGTAAGGCTTACTAGATGGTTGGGACCAGGTATTATATTTAATAGTAAGTAAGCTATGGATAAGCTTCCCTGCCCTGTCAGGGAAGCAGGACAGAACCCAGGGTCTATACCACTTATTTTGGGGAGAACCTGAATCAGGCTACAGTGCACACTGAATTCCCGTGACAGATGAGGCCACCAGTTTTGTTCTGCAAATGAAGGATACAACTGGCAGTGGTCTATGCTTGAGTACCACTGTAAACAGGCCGTTGGATGGGCTTGTCATGTGCTCTAGTTAGGTTCCCTGGTCAGAGAACCTAAGGGCCATATTCAGCTATGAACAAGGCTACACATTAGATTCTTTGTCCAACACATCGGGAGATGCGGCTCTAAAGCCTGTGAACCTCCTTGTTTGTTATTTTAACTCAAGCTGACCCATTCCCCAAGTTCCCTTATTGAATAGGGCCAGTAACTTTGCTCTGAAAATTTCTGGCTCTGCCCTCCTGCCTCTAGCTCAAGTGCCCCTCAGCCAAACAGCTTCCAGGAGTTGTCACCATCTTTTTTGGTCAGATGGGGCCAAAAGACATGCGCTGTGGATGAGGCTGTGATTCTGTGTTTTTCCTGTGTGTGGTTCAAACCAGGATCTAGAGCTACCAAAACCCTTCCTTTGGGGATCCAAATCAGGCTGACCAGCAGCTCTCAAGTTCCCTGGTTAGAAAGCACTCCAGACTTCATTCTGCAAATGAGCAAAACCACTAGTTGGGACTACTACTTAGGCACTATAGATATGAACTCAGTTGGCCAAGATCTCTGTGCTGGTTGTTACAAGCCCTTCCACTCTTCTGCATCATAAATTCCTTGTGGTTGAGCCCCACAGATTCCCCTACAGTACCTGTGATGCAAGATCAGAATAGGGGGTCCAACAAAGCAACTCACAGTGCTAGGTATTCTGGTTGCCCCCCTTGGGCTTTCTTGTCCCACTGGAGGAAATGGAGGCTCAGGTGAGACCTCTCCACATGGTGCTGCGCTGGTTTAGGAAAGGTGCAATATGGTTAAGGTACAGCCATTTATTACTCTTCTAATGCATTCTGACTTGTTCTGTGTGGTGCGGGGTTACTTCAGCCTCACTCACATGTCCTAGGATTCTCTCAATGGTGAATAGCTGTTAGTTTCTCTTGTGAGGGGAAATGAAATTAGGAACAGCCTGTGTTACCATAATGACATCAAATCCCCACATACCAAATTTTATTCCACAAAAGTTATTCTAGTTGTTCATTGGTGGATTCACATTCATTTTTCTGTTCCAGCTTTGAAAAGTGTTTTTTAAATCCTTGCGTTAAATACATAAAAGAAATATACTTTTTGTACTCCCCCACTGTGATGTTTGGTTTCCAATCTGTATCTTTTTATAACTCTTTTCATAACTTTTTATAACTTCAAGATATTACTTAAAAAGTAGAAAAAGATTAATTTTTAACCTCTTAATAAATAAATATATATTGAGTTGTAAGCATTTGTGTTAAGAATTTGATTACTATGTTATGACTGAAATATAATTTGTATCCTTAAATAACACTTTGTCTACTAGGAAAAACAAGACTCCTAGATAAAATATAATATCATAAATATGAGGGAATACCATTTTATAGAAAATCAGAGGAAGGAGTGATTATGTCCAGCTGGGACATCTATAAAGTTTGGGTGGAGAAGCTGGACTTTGAACTGGTTGAGGAACGAGAAGAATTCTGTAAAGGGCAGAGAAAATAAACAAGAAGTTGACAAGTAGCCAGGGGAATATGGCAATGTATGTGGGGAAAATTTTGCCACAAGTGGGAAGTAGGAAATAAGATTTGGAAGGGGGCAATTAGATAAGAATAAGGTCTTTAATGCCAGGCTTAAAGTTTTGAATCACGTTAATGAAAATTAAAGAGCTAAATAATAACGACAAAAGTAGATAATCATAATATGGCACCAATGACAAGCACTTATTAAGCTCTTATTATGTATCAGGCACCATAGAAGTTATCATGTTGATATTTTTCTTTTTAATGCTTACCTCAACTCTATGAGGTATGTATGTTATTCTTACTTTTTAGATAGAGAAAGGGTACATGTATTAGTCCATAACAGTAAGACACAAAGTTGGGAATTTGAACTAGGGTATGTTTGGCACCATAGCTTATACTAAAAAACAGAAGAGAAGGAAGAGGGGAAGGGAGAGAGGGAGAGGGAAAGATTACTTGGAAGAGAAAGGATGTAGAAATTCAATAGGTGACCACTCCAGTGGTCTGGCTGAGGGAATATTTCCTGTATCAGTGGCTTTTAAAGCTTAATGTGCAGAATCATTTGGGCAGTTTATTTAAAATGCAGGTCTCTATTTAAAAAAAAATTAATGTTTATTTATTTTTGAGAGAGAGAGAGCGAGAAACAGAATGCGAGTGGGGAAGGGGCAGATAGAGAGGGAGATACAGAACCTGAAGCAGGCTCGAGGCTCTGAGCTGTCAGCACAGAGCCTGATGCAGGCTCGAACTCACAAACCACAAGATCATGACCTGAGCTGAACTCGGATGCTTAAGCAACCGAGCCATTAAGATGCCCCTTAAAATGAAGATCCTCAAACTGTCCCTAGGGATGAGTTTTTTTTTTTCAATATATGAAATTTATTGTCAAATTGGTTTCCATACAACACCCAGTGCTCATCCCTAAAGGTGCCCTTCTCAATACCCATCACCCACCCTCCCCTCCCTCCCACTCCCCATCAACCCGCAGTTTGTTCTCAGTTTTTAAGAGTCTCTTATGCTTTGGTTCTCTCCCACTCTAACCTCTTTTTTTTTTTTTCCTTCCCCTCCCCCATGGGTTTCTGTTAAGTTTCTCAGGATCCACATCAGAGTGAAAACATATGGTATCTGTCTTTCTCTGTATGGCTTATTTCACTTAGCATCACACTCTCCAGTTCCATCCACGTTGCTACAAAGGGCCATATTTCGTTCTTTCTCATTGCCATGTAGTACTCCATTGTGTATATAAACCACAATTTCTTTATCCATTCATCAGTTGATGGACATTTAGGCTCTTTCCATAATTTGGCTATTGTTGAGAGTGCTGCTATACACATTGGGGTGCAAGTGCCCCTATGCATCAGTACTCCTGTATCCTAGGGATGAGTTTTAAGCAGGAGATGACCCGATTCGATGTACTTTTTTTTTTTTCCTAAAGATCACTCTGGAAGCAGCTAGTAGACAGCTGTACATAGGAAGTATGTGACCCTGGTTTGGATTAAGGGGGTGGCAGGTCCTATGGCAACAAGTGGGAAGATTCAGTAGTTATTCTGATAAAAACATAAGGGAAATGGAGAAAAAGCAAGTTGAGGGAGAGGATGAGTTGAGCTTTGAGTGCCTATAAAATCATTATATAAACAGATCCCTCGGGAAGTTTAAAAGAAAAGTTTGGAACTTTGCCTAAAGAGACTGGAACTGATTCTCAGAAAATCAAGTACATTTGTAGAGAAAGGGTTAAACTATTAATGTGGATGAGACTTTTCAAAGCAAAATATTAAAATGAAAGAAGAAAAATCTTCAGTAGCAGATAGTGGTGAAAATCTTAAGTTATATTATTGTTGTCATCCTGCTTGTAAGTAACATTTATGGCACACTTAGTATGTTCAGAACACAACGCCAAGCACTTTTTAATATTAGAAAATATTGTGTACATCAGAAACTACAGAAGATATCATTACTTCAATGTGGATTTAACATGATATTCACATGTCATTCTTGTTTCAGATGATTGTAAAGAGTAACACTGAGGCCAAGCATTTTATATGTACTATCTCATATCCTCAAGACTACTTGATGTGGTAGGTACATATATTATTTCCTGCCTTCAATTTGTCCCTTCAGAGAAGAGGCATTCTCCATGCTACTCTGTATTCCAAAAGACCCACCTCTAGGGACTATACTACGTGTCTTGTTGTCTGGCTTCCAGCTGAGTTCCACCAAGCAGAACCACCAGTAGGAGAATGGAGGGAGTGGGGAGAGCAATTCAGAAGCTTGTTCCCTCACTCTGAAGTCATCTTAGGTTGATGGTGCCTCTGCATGGCCAGAAGGCCACAGTTTCTCCCCCAAATAGCTTGAACTCTCTCTCTTGGCAGGTTCCAGTTATCTCTCCCTACCCTGTCCCTTGGGGTCTAGAGATGGAAACACTCCTTCTGTTACTTAGCTCAAGTTCATGCTTCTCCTACACCCTACCCACACCTTTGTAATTAGCCCCTGTGCACATAGTCTTCCTCAAATTAACCTAATTTGAGAAAGTCTTCGGTTTCCTATTGGAACTCTGACTAATGCAATCCCATTTTGCAGATGAAGATACTGAGGCTCACAAAAGAGGATGTAGCAAAACCCACACTCAATCCCAATCCATCAGACTCCAGAACACGAGCTCTTACAGCAATGCCTCCCTGTGTTAGGTGAAGAAGATAAAATCGAGAAGCAGAGAGAGTGAGGCCAGCCATCACAGAGGAACTTTCCAGTTTGTGAGCAAGCCAAGCTTGCACTCACATCCAGGTCTTGTTTTTACTCTTTAATTTGCATGTAATTCTCTTCTGAATCCACTCTTTCTCACCATTTGCCTCTGAACAGAATGTATATACCCAGAGCTGCTTCTTGAAGTTCCTAAATTATGACACTAACCCACTGCCAACCAGTCATTCTATCATATCAGTCTGTTTTATTTTCTTTTTAGCTCTTACAGTGTCTGAATTTAGCCTCTTCACTTACTTGTTTCCATGTTTACTGGTGTCTTTCCTACCTCCTACCTTCCAGAAGAAACAAAGTCTAAGAGGCCAGGGACCACGGGTATGGTCTTTATTCTTACATTCCCATTAACATTCCATTAACTAGGACATTGCCTGATACATACAAATGGGCATGCAATAGTAATCAATGTATGCATAAATGAACAAAAAACAGAGCGAACAAATGAATGCCATGATATAATGTTAAGGTAAGCTCAGATACCAAATAGCTCAGGAGTTAAGCAGTGGCCAGCGTTGAAAGAAAGCAAATACAGATTTTTCGTTCTTGATATTGGACACTGAAGGGAGAGGAGTGGCACAAGAGCATGGATCCCACATACCCCAGCTGAATATATGGTTGAAGGAGAAACCAAAAATCCATGCTTCTGAAATTCTATTATTTTAAAGAACCATTTCACTGTGATTACATAGTATTTTAACACTTCTAATTACTGAACCAAAATAAATAACTTATACTAAGAATCAAGAGACACTGGATTTTTATCTCTACTGGTTTCCAAATCATATTGGTATGTTTCCCACTTGGGAAGGTATATCCTCTCTTTTTTGTTAGTGTGAAATGGCAGTATGTTGCATTTGCTTTTGCTGCTGCAAGAGAACACAGGGGCACAAATTAAATGGTTTATTTTGCAAGGAGTGTCCTTGTAAATCTTTGTCCTTTGAAATTCAAAGGTCAATGATACTTTCTATATGCAAATGTAGTTGTGAAATGCATTGCACATTACTAGTCCTGGCAGATGGGGAAAACTACAAATTTATCATGGTGATGGCTTCAGGAATATGGTGGATCATTATGCACACAGTATGACAACTAATGACAGTCTTTTTAATTCTCTCCTTTCAGTGGTCTCTTCCACAGACACATGCAGCGAAAATTCACTTTGCCGATGTGTCAAAACCAAATTCAATATCTTTTTAGACATTGTAATGGATTGCAATCCTTTATTCTACGGAAGATTAAGCTGAACTTCTGGCCTTTAATAAAAACTTTAATAAAAACTCTCCTGGCAAATTTCATGTGGTCAAGTCTTATTTTTAGTTTTGATTTGGATGCTTTATATTGAAACTATACAATTTGAAATGACAGGAACCACTCTTATTGTAATATCTTGAGTTTGATATGATTCTGTTCTTTAAGGAGCTTAAAATGCTTTTGCATACAGTCTTTTATTTTTCAAAATGTCAGTGAAATAGGTAGATGTTGGCTCCTATATTACATTCTGTCATGCTCAAAAAATGTTTAAACTGATCACACTGAAGTATTAATTTGTCAAAAAAGGAGAGGAGGAGAGAGACAGAGACTGAGAGAGTAATGGTGGCATCAGGGACTCCTGGAGTTTGGGCATAAAACCTAGATAACCATTATTCTGGGTTGCATGGCAGGAAGGTTATGAAAACCTGTTTCAAGCCAATGAGATTTGGGGCTTCTGTTACTGCAGCAAAGCCTCACCTATCCTGATATATAGTTACCTATATAAAAACTATAACTTCCATAGATGATATAAATAAAATTTAATAAAAATTCGAGTCCCTGATTCTATTTCTAGGACCTACCCCTGATGTAGCTAAAGTATAGAACTTGTCTCAATCTCCACTTTCAAGCCTATATAATGAAATTAATAATGCATATCTCACATGGTTGTAAGAGTTAATAGAAAACTCTGCCCAGTGCCTGACATCTATTAAGAATGTATTAAATGAAAGCTTTAGGGGCACCTGGGTGACTAAGTCGGTTAAGCGTCTGACTTCCATTCAGGTCATGGTCTTGCAGTTCATGGGTTTGAGCCCTGCATCGGGCTCTGTGCTGACAGCTCAGAGCCTGGAACCTGCTTGGGATTCTGTGTCTTCCTTGCTCTCTACCCCTCCCTCACGCATGTTCCATCTGTCTCAAAAAATGAATTAACATGAAAAAATTTTTTAAAATGTATTATAAAAAAAGAAGGCTGTAAACAAAGCATCCACACCTGGTGCAAAAAGCTACTGCCCATCACTAAAGTAGTTCAGATTGGCAAGTCCTATTTCCTGCTATTTTCCTCAATTTTGTTGCTTTCTTCTGAAACTCCAAGCTTTTAATTGTGGTGGCTTCTACTAAGCTGTTGTTGCTTTGGTCATATTGATTCTCATGATTCGTTAACTATAGGCAGTGGTAAACAGGAACTCTGCTATTCTTTTGTGTTGATGGAGGCTTCCCCAATCTTAAGTTTTTGCTTCTGTTTATGGAGACGGGAGGCAAAGCTCCCTCCTATCATATCCCAAGGTGCTTACCTAACTTCAAGATCTTGAAGCTCTCATTCTTCCACTGATTGTTCAGTCCTCCTCATCCCCTTAGGAAAGATATATCTACTCATCTCTCTGTAGTCTTGTGTGTTTTCTTCCAACTTTCCTTTCACTATTGATCTGTCATCTTCCACGATGGACTACTAAGAAGTCAAGGGTAGCTTTGTGTTCTAAGAATCTCTAAAATGGATTTTGCTCTACTTTTTTAGTAGCTGCCTAAAATAAAAAAAAATAATGTGCCTTTCTTCTGTGTTTAAACATAATATGCTGTTTCAGAATCAATATGTTGTACACCTGAACCTAATATAACATCACATATTAATTATACTTCAATTAAAATAAATAAATTAGAAAAACCATATGGTGTTTCAGTGGTGAAAGACTGAAAGTTCTCCCTTTAAGGTCAGAAAGTAGACAAGGAATCCACTTCACCACTGCTGCTCAGCTCCCTAGTAGAAGTTGAGAGCAATCAGGCAATAAAAAACACAGAAGGCATCCAAATTAGAAAGAAAGAAGTAAAACTATCTTACTCACAGATTACATGATTTTAAATAGAGAAAATCCTTAAGTATTGCCCATCCGCACACAAAAATTATTAGAGACAATAAACAAATTCAGCAAAGTTGTAGAGTATGAGATCATTATGTAAAAATAAGTTGTATTTCTATACACTGGCAATTAACAACCTGAAAAGGAAATTAAGAAAACTATTTCATTACAATAGCATCACAAGAGTAAAATCCTTAGGAATAAATTTAGCCAAGGAAGTACAGGACTTATTCACTAAACACTACAAAAGATTGCTGAAGGAAATTAAACAAGACACAAATAAATGAAAACTTCCATGAAATTTCACCCTTCACACAGTTTTACTGCTATCGATTCAATATATATTATTCTGGACTTTTTTTTCTATTCATTATCAATTATGGTTCTCGGTTAGAAGCAAGAGAAACTGTCTTCCTGGGAGTCATTTGGCAAGTTACTACCTCTCTGAGTTTCACTTTACTCATTGGATAGATGGAGATAATATTAGGATCTACTGCACTGGTTATTTTAAGATCTAAAGGCATATAAAGTATGTAACAGCACCTCTTACAGGAAAAGGAGGTAAAACATACATGTGCTATTATTTTTATAATTTAATTATTGTTATGATTGGTTTTCAAAATCAATTGTAGCCTATCATTCAAAACTCTTTATTATACCTTGACTTATATTACATCCTAACTTACCACTCTCAAGAGGTTATTTTCCTCTCTTAGGAGAATACTTTCTTTATTTTTTATTTAACCTGACTTATTAATTTTCATCTGTGCTTTACCTCACAAAGAACTTTTTTCTTGAACACCATTTCCTTCTATCAGCAAATCCAACCCAGAAATTTGTAATAAAACCTACTCCAGTCCCACATCTTTTACCGCAGATCTTCTGATTACTATGGCTCATGGTATACATTTAGTGAGGATAATATGTATTACACTGCATTATTCTTGAAAATATTTGCCTCTCAGTATGAAGGGATGCTTTTCCATCCAAGGACATATGACTTGCTTGAACCAATGGAATGTAAATGGAAGCAGTATGTACTACTGATTCTGGTGATGGTTGCAGTTTTGTGAATATACTGAAAACTTTGAATTATGCACATTAGGTGAGTGGATTTTATAGTATGTGAATTGCATCTCAATCTGTTACAAAAATACAACAAATGTAAAATACTAAAATACAATTTAAAGTACATAAAAAGCAATTGAGAGGAGATGATTAATATTTGAGAGTGTAAAAACAGTGAAATATTTCAATGAGAAGAAGACTTATCAAGTGTGAATTTTATGAGATGCTCATTCTAACTTCCATAAGCTATATAATTACTTTTACATTGATTAGCAACATAATAGTATTGGTTTGGATGAACTTCATCTACAAGTAACAGAAATTCCCAAATGTTGATGGCATAAACATTATTGAAATATAGTATATACCTATTTGGTAGGTAGTCCAGGACAGGTAAGTTGGCAAAAAGAGCATCAAGATTCCAGGGGCCTTTTTTTTTTTAATAGCCTTCATGCCCAGTGCTGAGTCCAACACAGAGTCTAATGCAGGGCTTGAACTCACTATTCTGAGATCAAGACCTGAGCTGAGATCAGGAGTCAGAGGCTTCACCAATTGAGCCACCCAGGTACTCCAGGTGACTTTTATTTGTTGTCCCATCAGTGTCAACTCCTGCCTTCTACCTTATGCTACAAGATGGCTGCTCTGATGCCAGCCATTATGCCCACATTCTAGCCCCGATGAAGCAAGAATGGGCAGGACAGAGGCATACCTCCTTTTATGATGATGTTACCCAAAAGCTACACAAAACTATTCGGCTTATTCACGTCACCATGCCAAACTGAAAGGGACACTTGGGGTCTTTATTTGACTTTGCAATGAGCCCAGCTCACTTTTTTTTTAATTCTAGAGAAACAAGAGAGAATCCATGTTTAATGAAAACCAAAAGGCAGAATGCCTTTTTACTACGTCCCAAGGAAAAGAACATGTAGGATTTCTACTCTCTCTCTATGAGATTCTATTCTAAATACTTCATGAATGCTAGTACATTTCATTTATGAAGACTGACCAGCCTAAGGCAAGGTCACAAATACAACAGGTAACAGGTAGAAAAACGAAGAGTGAATGTGCTTGGTGACACTCGGGTTTGTCCAGGGAAGGAAAGTGGAATGGTGGGGATTGTGGCAAAATGACCTTCATTTGCCCTGCTTATCGGCTGGTTCTCAGCCTGCAGCTAGTGCAACATTGGAATTTTAAGTTCAAACTTACAAGACATTTCCAATATTTAAAACAAGCCAGACATCAATATCTTATTGAAATGTGAATTGTACTGGAAATCTCTTCTTTCTCAATTTGGGTTTCCATGTTTAAAAACTATTTGCACCTTGCCTGTGGACCGCCCATTTGGGACATCTGCTTGAAAACAGTAAGATAATCTATCAGCTCTAAATAATGGATGGCCCATCAGACTCTGAAAGTAACGATTGTATTGAAAATTATTAGAAAGGGCAGTGAAAATGACGCAAGACTTGTAGCTACAGATTGATCAAGTATCAGAATGCTACCTTTATTGAGCGTCTTCCCATTGGCAGCTCTGTACTCAGCCCTTTTTACACTCGTGATCTCATGTGAAGCTCAACAAGTTTTGGGTTCTTCTCTTTTGTTTTACACGGTGGTAGATGAAAATTGTGGGCCAGAAAGCTTAGTAACATGCCCAAAGACCACACAGCTTGTAAGGGATGAAGCTATGACTTAAATCTGGCCCTGTTAGGTGTCCAAACCCATTATCTTAATCCTCATTTAACACTGTGTGCAATTTCTATGGATTTTCTGGAACAATACAGGGTACCTTTGTCACAATAGGAAAATAGAGATATGATAAGCAGGTATGCAGAATCTCAACATTTCACTTTAAGCACAGTGTCACTTCTGTCAGAGAAACAGCATGGGGGATACAAGTAGAAGGAGTAACCAAAGTCTGAAAAGCCTCCAGAGGACCTCAGTGCTCAAAATACCATACATTATCTTTAAACAACATCTGGAGGGCCCTCACGCCATTTATCCCATTAAATAAAAAGGAGATTTTGACGGTTACCATTTTGTGCTTTTAAACCCACACTGGAGCTGTGGAACTTATTTAGCACAGGTGTTTAATTGTGATAAATTGGAGACAGTCCCTGTATTCAATGGTCCTCAAACTAACACTACCATCTGGGTAGAGAAGGGTAGGGGCTTCCTGTCAACAAACCTGCTTATAAAGTTTCAAGGGCGGTGGCCTATTAGGAAATCCACAGGTGTAGATCAGGAGGTTGGGCATGCGTGAAGGGAGCAGAGTATCGAAACTTTCCCCAGGATGGCAAAATACTGCGGGAGATGAACATGAAGGTATTGTGCTTATTATCTTTTTGATAATCTATTTCTTTTTTCAAAGCAATATTAAAAATCAAAAACACTTGGGTATCTTGGCGAGCGAGAGATTTCTTTGCCATTTTGTGTGTTAAGGGGAAATTATATTGGTTGCTTTTGGCAAATCTTCTTGCTTACTGAGAGCGCACAAATGTTATTGTGGTCTGCAACTAGAAATCAGTGTGTTTTAGTTAACCAAGAATGAATTAAGAGACGGAATTCTGTTTCCAGCTTATGGGAAGTAATGAGGACTGGATTTATTTTCTCACCTGAAACAATGGAAAAACCAGACAAAATATATGAGTCGATGTTTTTCAAGATATTAAACATCAGGCAGTGAAGGAAAGTGCTTGCAGAAACAGAGGGGGAAAAAAAAATAATAAGATGAGTTCTACCAGCTGGTAAAACAGCTGATTGACTTGAGAAAGTTTTCAGGCCACAACACAAGGCAGGTAAACTGGGGCAGAATCTGGTGGACTCCTAGGTGAAGAAACAGAGCAGAGAGCCTAGGAACATCAAAGCTGCTAGAATTAGCTAGAATTAGAATTAGCCCTAAGGAGTAAAGGGCTACACAGAGACTGTTTTCAAGAACTGGAGAAGATCTCAAATACTGAGTAGAGGACTGATCTATGGAGTATGTTACCAGAAACCTGGTAAAAACCACACAAAAGAACTAGAAAAAATAGTGCGCAGAGCACCAAGTCAGGGTTATGAATAGGGTCTGTTCTCTCTAGCCATATTGGAAAAACTCATAATTCATAGTGCATTGGGTGGAGTCCTCAGAAGGGTCTTGGCTTAGTAATGTGTAATAATCAGACTTCACTAAACACCGCTTTTGTCCTATCTCACAAATCTTAAAAAGGAAACTGAAAGAAAAAAAAAACTGTTTCCAAATAACTAAACTTCATCACAAAACATATTTCAATAATATTTATATAAATAGAATATATCCAATACCCAATAAGATAATGGCAACAGTGCCTGGTGTCTTCTCAAAAATTATCAGGAATCCAAAGATGCAGGAAAAAAAAAAGACAATTATGAGGAGAAAAATCAAATGATCAAAATTGAACCGGAACTGACAGAAGTGTTGAAATTAGCACAGACATTCCACAGTTAGTTCAACTCTATTTTTGGCATTTGAAAGTTAGATAGGACATGGAAGGTCTGGAGTTGTTTTTTTTTTTTTTAAGACTCAAATTTAACTTCTAGAAACGCAAACTGTAATGTCTGAGATGAAAAATAAACTGAATGGTATTAGTGGATGGTTCAACATTGCAGGACAAAAGTGAACTTGAAGACATAGCAATGGAAAGTACCAAGATGAAATACACAGAGAAAAATAATTTTTTAAAAAATGAACAGAGCATTATTCAGCTGTGGGGCAATTTTCAGCAGCCCAATATATGTGTTATTGGAGTTCTTGTAAAAGCAAAAGGTAGAAGAGGGAAAAAATTGAATATATAATGTCTAAATATTTCCAAATGTGATGAAAATGGTAAAACCATAGATCCAAGAAATTCTATGAACCTCCAACATGAGAAACATGGAGAGAATTATACCAAGGCACACCATAATCCTGTTGCTTAAAAGTAGCAAATAAAACAAAAAGTCTTAAAAGCAGCCAGAGGAAAAAAGATGTATTATATACAGAGAAATAAAATGAGAAAACAGCATATTTCTCTTTGAAAGTATTACACGTGAAAAAACAGAGCAACATTTGCAAAGTACTGAAAGAAAAGAAGGGAAAAAACACAACTGTCAACCTAGACTATAGAACTATATCCAGTAAAATTATCTTTTAAAAATGAAAGTCCAATAGAGATGTTGAAGACATACAAAAACTGAAACAATAAATACACTATCCGCAGAACTGCACTACAAGAAATGTTAAAGGAAGTCCACTAGGCAGAAGGAAAATGAGAGCAGATGGAAATATGAATGGGTACAAAGGAATAAAGGGTACAGGATATGCCCGCTACATGGGTAAATATGCGAGTTATTTTTCTTACTCTTTAAACCTCTTAAAATTTTTTTTTAACTTTTATTTATTTTTGAGAGATACAGAGACAGAATGCAAGTGGATTAGGGGCAGAGAGAGAGGGAGACACAGAAGCAGAAGCAGGCTCCAGGCTCTGGGCTATCAGTACAGAGCCTGATGCGGGCTCAAACTCACTAACCTTGAAATCATGACCTGAGCTGAAGTCGGAGGCTCAACAGACTGAGCCACCCAGGTGCCCCTCTTTAAATCTATTTAAATGATAATTAACTGGTTCAACAAAATAATCAAAATGGGGTGTTGGGTTTATACCATTTATAAAAGTAAAATGTGTGACAACAGTAACACAAAGGCTAAAAGGAGAGAAAATGAAGTATATAATTATAAGGTTTTTAACATGTGAAATGGAGCATAATCACTTGAAGTTAAACAGCAGTGAATTAAATATGTAGTAGAAATCCTAAAGCAACCAATAAAATATCCTCTCCCTCAAATTTTCAGCTAATAAACTGATAAAAGAGACAAAGCATGTTTTAAAAGAGTAAGCAATTGATCAAAAAGAAGGAAGAAAATATAGGAAAGAAAGCACAAAGCAGGTATTTCAAATGGAAAATAATGAGCAAGATGAAACATCTCAATGTAATCACATGAATGTAGAAATGCCTCTAATCTCCAATTATAATGCAGAGATTGTCAAATTGGTGAAAGGAATCAGAGCCAACCATGAGCTGCTGGCAGGGAATGCACTTTAAATATATAGAGATACATAAGTTAACATTAAAAGGATGGTCAAAGATATACCATGCTAACATTAATCAAAGGAAAGCTGAAGTGTATATACTAAAATGAGACAATTAGGTTTCAGAGCAAAAAATATTCCAAGGATAAAGAAGGTCGTTTCATAATGATAAAGGGGTCAACTCATCAAGCAGCCACAAAATAATCCAAAACATTTATGTACCTAATAATAGAGCTTCAAAGCAAATGAAGCAAAAATTATAGAATTGCAAAGAGAAATAGACAAATCCATAACTATAATGGGAGATTTAATACGACTGCCTGATAATTGAAAATTGCAATCAAAATGCCAGCAGGCTTTTTTGGAAATTGGCAAAATTATTCTAAAATGTGTATGGAAATGTAAAGAACCTAGAATAGCCAAAACAACTTTGAAAAAGAACAAAGTTAAGGTGGCTAACAACACCTGATTTAAACACATTAAAAAGCTACAGCGATTAAGACATTGTTGTATTAGCATTAAGTGAGAGAAATGGGTCAACGGTAAAAGAGTAGAGATTTCAGAAATACATCCATGCATATAAAGACAATTGATTTTTGTCAAAGGTACAGTGCGTTCACTGACGGAAGAATGGTTTTTTCATCAAATCATGCAGGAATACTTGGATATCTATGACAATGTCTTATGTTGAACCATAGGCAAATATTAACTCAAAGAACTAAATGCTAAACCTAAAACAATAAAATCTCTCAATGAATACATGATAGAAAATCTTTATGTCTTTGGGTTAGACAGACATTTCTTAGATATAACACCAAAAGCATGATTGGAAAATAAAAAAATTGATCATTTTAAATTTAAATATGTTTTCAAAAGAAGTGTTAAGGGGATGAAAAGACAAGTCACAGTCTGGGAAAACATATTTGCAAACGGCATATCTCATTAAGGATTTGTATGCAAAATACATAAATGATTCTCAACAATGAGAAAACAACCTGATTTGAAATATCAATAAAAAATATAAACAAACTTCAGCAAATAAAATATACAAATTGCAAGCAGGCACATGACATGATATGCAACATCATCAGTCATTAGAAAAATGCAAATTAAAGCCACAGTGATGTACAATACACACCATTTAGAATGGCTGCAATTAAAAAGTCTTTCCATCATAAGTGAAAGTGAAGCAAGTGGAATTCTCACCCACTGCTGGTGAGAATGTAAAATTAACCAACCTTCTTGGAAAATAGTTTGGCAAGATCTTAAATTTTTTTTTAATTAAAAAAAATTTTTTTTTAAATTTTTTTTTGCGTGAAAAATTTAAACATACCCCTTCCAGCTAATCCAGCCATTTCACTCAGGGTATTTACTTAAGAGATATCCTAGCATATGTTAATACATCTACATTCATAACAGCTTTCTTTGCAATAGTCCAAAACTGTAAATAATCTAAATGCCCATCCATGGATGAACTAATAAATTGTTATATATTCATACAGTGGAATACAACTCAGCAATAACAAGAAATGAACTATTGATAAATGCAGTAACATGGATGAATCTCAAATAATTAATGCTGAGTCAAAGACAAATAAAAAGCATTTACATTCTTTACTACAAATGATGTTTGGAAAACAATATGTATGTGCAAAAGAATGAAATCAAACTGTTATCTTACACCACATGCAAAAAGTAACTCAAATGCATCAAAGACCTAAACATGAGAGCAAAAACTATAAAACTCATAGAAGAAAACATAGGGGAAAAGTTCCAATGATATTGCATTTGGCAGTGATTTCCTGGATCTGACACCAAAAGCACAGGCAAAAGAAAGAAATAGATATATTGGATGTTATAAAAAATAAAAACCTTTTTGCATCCAAAGACACTATCAACATAGTGAAAAAATGACCCATGAGTGAGAGAAAGTACTGGCAGATCATATATCTGATAAGGGATTAATATCTTAAATATATACAGTAAAACCTTGTGAGCAATAATTTCATCCAGAAACATTCTTATAATCCATTGGCTAGGTTGTGATCATGTGACATTCAGCATCACATACTACATGTATTGGAAGACATAGCTCATTTACCAAGTAAGTTAAAATTTATTAGAAATGTTTTCTCATCTTGCAGAACACTTGCAGAACAAATTACTCACAATCCAAGGTTTTACTGTGTATATGTATGTATGTATAGATATATATAGATTTTTTTTTTATTTGAGACAGTACACAAGCAAGGGAGAGGGGCAGAAGAAGAGAGAGAAAGAATCTTAAGCAGGCTCCACACTCATCATGGAGCCCGATGTGGGGCCTGATGTTACCACCCTGATATCATGACCTGAGGCAAAATCAAGAATCAGATGCCCAACAGACTGAGCCACCCAGGGGCCCCAATATCCTGGATATATAATGAACTTCTACAACTCTACAATAAAAAACAAATAACCTGATTTAAAACTGAGCAATGGACATGAACATTTATGTGAACATGCAAAGAACATTTAAAAATGGCCAAAAAGCTCATGAAAAGATGTTTGATATCCCTAATCATTAAGTAAATGCATACTGAAACCACAATAAGATACCATTTCATACCCATTGGGTTGGCTATTATAAAACCAAATACAAATAGAAAATAAAATATGTTGGAGAGTATGTGGAAAAAGTGGAACCCTTGTGTACTGTTGATGTGAATATAAAATAGTGCAGATGCTATGGAAAATAGTATGAAGATTCCTCAAAAAATTAAGCACAATTATCATAAGATCCAGCAACTGAACTTCTGGATATATACCAAAAAAACCCTGAAAGCAGAGACTCGAACAAGTATCTGTCCACTTAGGTTCATAGCAGCATTATTCATAATACCCAAAAGATGGAAGAACCCAAGTATCCATCGGCAGATGAACAGATCAACAGAATGTGATATATCCATTGAATCCAACAACGAAATATTGTTCAGTCTTAGAATGAAATTCTGAAACATGTTACAACATGGATAAACCCAGAACACATTCTGATCAATTAAATAAGCCAGTCACAAAAGGCCAAATATTGTGTGGGCCACTTATATGAGTTATCTAGAAATAGTCCAATGCATAGAAACAAAAAATAGAATGATGGTTAAGGAGTGAGGAGAAAGAGCAGAGTTTCTGTTAGTGAAGAGGAAGAAAGCTCTGGAGATGGATGGTAGTGATGGTTGCACATCCATGTGAAGGCATTTAATGCACAAAAACTACACTTAAAATGGTATAAGTAATTTTGTTATCTTTTACAATTTTTTTTAAAGAAGTACATACTCTATGACTCAAACCAATCTACACATTGGTAGAAAGCAGATCATTGGTAGGCTAGGAATGTGGGATGGGGAATTATGGAAGAGAGGGACTATAAAAGGGGCTCCTCTGTGGATGATGAGTATGTTTCTTTACTTGGTATGGTGACACTTTCATGGATGTATACATATCCAAACTTATACAACTGCAAACCTTACACGTATGAAGCATATTATGTATCAACCACACTCCAATAGACCAGTTAAATTGATTAAGAATAAGTTGACTTTAAAAAATAAAAATAAAAAAAAAAAATAAATAAATAAAAATAAAAAAAATAAAAAAAAAGAATAAGTTGACTTTGAATCACAGATATAAATGTAAGGGCTAAAAGTATAAAACTCCTAGAATTCATAGAGATAATTTTTTATGACTTTGGCCTTGGCAAAGGATTCTTAGATATGACACCAAAATGATCAATGAATTAAAAAAAAGAGGTCATTAAACATCATCAAAACTCAAAACTTTTCACTTCAAAGGAGACCATCAAGTAAAAAGACAGCCCAGTGAATGAGAGAATATATTTGCAGATTATACAATCAGTAAGAGACTCATGTCCACAATATAAAGAGTCCTCATAACCCAATAATAAAAAGATAACTAAGCCAATTAAAAACTGGGCAAATGACCTGAGTTGACATTTCTCTGAAACATCCAAGTGGCTTACAAACAAATGAAAAGGTATTGGACATCATCAGTCATCAGGGAGATGCACATCCAAACCAGAGTAAGACACCACTTACACAGATTAGGGTGGCTGAAATCAACAAGTCAGATAACAATAAATACTGTTAAGGATGTAAAGCGTATGCAAAATAGTGGTGGGAATGTAAAATGGTGCAGCCACTTTGGAAAACGCTCCAGCAATTCCTCCAATAATGAAACAGAGAGTTATCTTTTGACCCAGCAATTCTACTCCTAGAAATGAAAACATGTCCACACAAAAATTCATATGTGAATGTTTATATAAGCTTTGTTCATAATAGCCAAAAGGCAGAAACAACACAAATATCCGTGAATGAATGAATGGATAAATAAAATGTAATATTACGTAATATTATGCAGCCACAAAAAGTAAGGTAGCATTGATCTATGTTACAACAGATGAATCTTGGAAACTTCATACTAAATGAAAAAAGCCATTCACAAAAAACTACATACTATGAGTCTATCTGTGTCAAATGTCCTGAACATGGAAATGTATAGAGAAAGTAGATTCGTGGCTACTTAGGGCAACCTAAGTGTCATGGGGATTGGGTAGTGATAGCTAAGGGGTACAGCCTTTCTTTGTGAGGTGATAAATTGTTCTAAAATTCACTATAGTGATGGTTACACATACCGTGAAAAAAACTAAAAACAAATGAATTATACACCTTACAGGGGTGAATTGTATGGTATGTGCCTTACATCTTAATAAAGCAATTTTCCAAAAGAATAAGCAGACTTGTATGTTAACATATTCATGATAAAATGTGGTTCTGCCTCTTTCTGTCTCTCTAAGAGGAGATGATCCTAAATATAGTTTCACCAGTCAGGACGTGGTAGTTGATGCTGTGATAACAAACAAACCTCAAATCTCATAAACTTAAAATGGTAAAGATCTGTTTTCACTCACATGTCCATCACTACTTGGCTGGAAGCTCAGTTTTCACCCTCATTCCAGGATCCAGGTTTCTGGAATTGCCACAGAATGGACCGTTGTCTGGAAGAAGGAAGAAGAGAACTCTGGAGGGTCTCAATCTAATAGCTAGAGGCTCTGCCTTAAAGTTCTGTCACTTCTGCTCACAACTCATTGGCTGAAAGTAGTCACATGTCCTCTTCTCGCCAAGTGGAACCACAAAACTCAACTCCCCTTTTTCCCATAGTGTTGACAGTGTTGATCTCTGCCATAGAGATAATATTCATGAAGGATTTACTATGTATCACAAGCTGCTCTAAAGCCTTCTGTATATCATCTCACAACTCACCACTGCCACCCCCCAAATCTTTTTAAATGGACACTATTATTATCCTCTACCCCAGTATTTTACAGAAGAAAAAAATTAAGGCATAGGAGATATTCCTGAAGTTAGTAAATTAACTAGTAATTGGTATTTGAATCCAGACACGGGCACCAGACCTACATTCTTACTTCAACACAATGTTGCCAGCAGCTATTCTCCTATTTTCCTTCCTCCTACTGAGACACAAATCTATCACAAAGTCCAAAACGGCGTAAGAAAACTGCACTAGCAGCATAGATTATTAAATGACAACCGATTAGAATTCAGATCCCCCAGTTTCTGTCCAGTGTCTTTTGAGTAGATGGATGGTTTTCCCACCGTCCTCAGTAAAGCCCGGAGTTCAGAGAAGCTTCAAACAGAGCATCTCTGCTTTATCCTTTATGCTTCCTCCACCTGTTTGCATTTATTTCTTGGCTGACAAAAATAAAGTTGGGAAAACTACACTTCTCCACTCGTGTCTCCATTCCTGATAATCCAAGAGACAAACCCTCTGCAAGAACAGCTTCACACCAATGTATACACCAGTCTCCTTTTCTATTTTGGTAGTTAAAATGCTTACTTTTAGGGGGCACCTGGATGGCTCAAGCATCCGACTCTTGATTTCAGCTCAGGTCAGGATCTCATGGTTGTGAGATCGAGCCCTGTGTCAGGCTCTGCACTGACAGAGCAGAGACTGTCTGTCTTTCTGCCAGTCTCCTGTTTGTGCACTCTCTCTCTCAAAATAAATAAATAAACATTTAAAAACATGCTTACTTGTACATCACGGTGAGGGCAACTGTTTTGATAAACGCTATTATCATGTGCAGCATTGATGAAAGCAGATACTAACTTGGGAAAATTTTTAAATATACAAATCATACAAGGGCATCATTAAGTATAGGAGATAGGACTTAGCAGGGAGTTATATCCACAAGAACCTGGCTCAAGAAAACCAGGGCTTAGGAATGGCACCTTTGATCTTTCTGTACAGCATGTTTCCCAGTCTTCAAAGCATTAGTGCTGTCTGCAAGGCCTGTAACAGTGCCAGCCATGTAGATGATGTCTTATATTACTTGCTGCTGAATGACTTAGCACTTGGGGATTATTCAAAGGAAGGCTTTTAGGGTCACCAGGAAAAGAAATCAATGGGATGGATAAAGACACAATTCCAGCGCACCACTAAAGAAACTACATTATCCTTACGTTCTTAGTGTTTCTAGCAATATGGATCCTGTTAATTATTCCAAGTCAGAGCAGACATTTGAACAGGTTGATCTCAACTGAGAAATTTGGACTGCACTCCTGGCATAAATTGGTACAGTGAGGGCCCACCAGGAGAAAAAAAAATGGCACCCTTCCCAAAAAGCATGCAAAAGAGAAATGTCTTTTTTAAGTTGGGTTTCCTAAGCACCTCTCCTCCTTAGCAATAGGAACAAGTCTAATGTGATAATAACCTCTCTCTGGGGTGGCATCTTGAAAGGAAACAAGCTTCCCAGTTCTATGACCTGTTGGAAGAGAGATCCCAGCAGGGATCGGGAGTCTTGGGGAGTGCCCTCCAGCACTGTGAAATCTTTGAAGAGACCCAACTTTGAAGAGTGCCTTTCTCCCAGATACTGTGAGCATGCATACACAATTAGGGAGAAAACCACCTAACTCTGATTTCCAAAACCCATCTCAACTTTACTCTAGATCTCTCCTTTGATAAAAGCTGCCCAAACCCCTTCGGAGAGTTTTGTGAGGCAGTGAGGGAGACCAGAGAAAGCACATTTTCATCAGGCCGTTATTACGGGAATGCTGCCAATGGGAAAAATAATGGGCAAAGAAGGAAAAATTCTGATTATCTGACCAAGAGGCGTGAAGCATCTGTGGCTTGGGGCCAAGACATGGAAGGGAAATTAAAGGATAAAATAAATCAAAGATGTTGTCACTTTACCATGTGTTTGAAGGAGAGAATGCTGCCTGCTTGTGCTGTCCCAAGGTTTTCTGCAAGTAACATATTTTGAGTTCATTTTTAGCTCATTAACACAATTTTCTTTCAAGTGTTTTAACATTCACATTTCAATTCAACTTGAACTTCTCTCCCTCCTTTTTTTTTTTTTATTATTATTTATTTATTTATTTGGCCAGTGGTAATTTGAGCATTCTCTATGGGACCTTTCAGTTATCTTGGAGGCTTTTCCCTTGACAAAGATAAAACAGAAAGACTTCAAAAGACTTTAGAATCAAGGGGATGTCACCTTTCATATGGGGAAGGAGAAGAAGTTCAAAGCTGGGCTCGTATAGGGCTGTCCTTCAGAATTACAAATAACAGTCACCAATGCTGAGCATGTGGGATAATTATAATAATTTTATTAATAGTACAAACATTTCTCAAATATCACTCTATTCCAGGAACTTTGCAGTCCAACTCATATTCATGATCTCACTTAATTTGGATGAGCAACATGGTGGTCTGCTTTCTAAAGGATTCCACTCAATTTAAATGGCTTTCCGAACAAGAAGTAATTTGGAAATTATTTTATGGTTTACAGATGTTAGTTACCAATGTGATATGCATGTCGTGGGGTCATATTTTAATATATCAACCAATGTGTTTTTCATTCCCATAATTCCATTTTATCCTTTGGCCATCCTCCATGCAAGCAAGATTACAATGTGCTCAAGGCCTTGAAGCACAGTTAGTACAACAGTCAAGGAAAGCATTGGATTTTTGAGCTTTGAAGGCCCTGCAGAGCTGACAACATAAACAATAGATGTGGGAGAATAATTAAGAGGCACCTCTTCCACCTCCAGGCCGGAAGCCAGACAGCTTTCATCTCTGTGATCTCGAGAAGCAACCCTGGATTTAACTCCTGGGTAGGGTACGGGGGAAACCTCAGGTTAACCTGGAGACGGCTGAGAACTTATAAGACCTGTGCTTCTTTCCCTGGTCCACCCTGGGGAAATGACCCATCATGTACAGCATCTTCACCCTCAGCACGGTTTGGGAGCTTTAATGTAGAGATGGTTACAGGGCATATCCAGGCAGGTGAGCCTGAGGCGTCATCAGAAATTTCCTCTAGGTTTCATATGGCTTCCAGGAGAAGCCAAATGTTTCTCTCATCTCTGGGCGGTCATGCAAATAGCAGAGAGGAAGCCAACCCAGAAGGCCTCAGGGTGAGGATGGAAAAAGATGAGCAGAAAAGACTTAACAGAAAGGCAGACACTTTAGGGCATACCGGGGTGGGCAGGAGATACCATCTTAACTCCATACCTTAGTACTGTGTCCTCTTCCTCTCTCTGGCATACAGGCTCAACTCAGAGCGATATATTGATTGAAATGACCCTTGAATGATTGGAATTCATTCTCTGCTTCCTGCAAGAGTGAGCACTTGAAAGAAGTACCAAGCTGAGTTGTACCAAAATAAGGAAAGCTGTGTTTCTGCACACTGGGTATTCACACCTGCACACATCCCTGTTTCCTGCTGGCTCGGGGCTCAAGGGTGATGTGTGCGAGAGGAATTAGCCATCTTGTCCATTAACCCCTGAGGGAAGTAGGGTAAATTGTAGTACCTTTCTGAGTTTCGGTTCCCTCATCTGCTGAGCAAGAGAACTGGGCTGATAGAAAATGTCTTGTGGAAGGGCCTCAGGGGTTTCCTCGAATAGTAAAGGAAGGTCACTTTGTGGGACCACCTTCAAGATTCCCCTGCAGCAATCATAGAAGATTATTAAATACAGAGAATAAACTGAGTGTTGCTGGAGAGGAGGTGGGTGGTAAATGGGTGATGGGTACAAAGGAGGGCCCTTGGTAGGATGAGCACTGGGTGTTCTAGGTGATGAATCACTAACTTTTACTCTTGAAACATTTTTACAGTATAGGTTAACTTGGATTTAAATAAAATGTAACATAAATAAATAAATTAAATAAATAAATAAATAAATAAATAAATAAATAAATCAGCAACAACAATAGATTCCCCTGCACCAGCCTGTAACTGGGGAAGGTAGGTTTTAATCTGATTTGGTTTTTTTCTTTATGTACCAGAATGAAAATACTGAGAGCAGAGTTCATGGTTCTCATTTCATGGCATGTTTTCATCATAGGGTCATTCCTGATGTTTTTCTATTTCACCTTTTCCCTTTCTCCCTGCTCTGCACTCCTATTCTGCACAGTAATACTGACAGACTCATATACTTTCAGAAGCTCCATCTTTTAGTCTGTTTACATTGAGAATTTACATAACATTAAAATTTTTTTTAATGTTTATTTTTGAGAGAGAGAGAGAGAGAGAGAGAGAGAGAGAGAGAGAGAGAGAGAATGAGAGGGGGGAAGGCAGAGAGAGATAGGGAGACACAGAATCTGAAGCAGGCTCCAGGCTCTGAGCAGTCAGCACAGAGCCAGACACAGGGCTCGAACTCAGGAACGGTGAGATCATTACCTAGGCCAAAGTTGGACCCTTAACCAACTGAGCCACCCAGGAGCTCCAGATTTGTGTTTTTTTTTTCTTCAAGGATTGATTCCAGCTCTATATAAAGAAGCTTAAAAATCACTACATGAGTTAATGATTTCTAAGGTCCTCTTCACCTTCTACAAGCTATGAAGATGTTCTGGAGTGGATTGTGACCCTCCCTCCAAGAGATCTATGAAAACTCTGACCCCTGGTACCTGGAATGCAACCCTGATTGGAATTAGGGTCATGGCAGATGTGATTAGTCAAGATGAAGTCATGCTGGAGTGGGGTGCTCCCAATAACACTGTTGGCTTTGTAGGAAGATAGCCATGTGAACACAAGAACACATAGGAGAATGCCTTGTGATGACAAGAGCAGAAATTAAACGGATGCAGAGGTATGTCAAGGGATGCAAAACACTGTCAGCAAACTCCCAGAAGCTGAGCAGAGCAAGAAAGGATTCCTCTGCAGGTGTCAGAGGGAGCATGGTCCTGCCAACACCTTGATACGTGGATGTTAGACTTTCAGCCTCCAGAACCACGAAACAGTAGATTTCTGTTGTTTTAAGCCATCCAGTTTGTAGTCCATTGGTATAGCACATAGGTTCCTAGGAACCTAACACAGAAGGGAAAGAGGAAATAGTAATTTTCAGATATGGTAATTCTGCTTCCCTGTACCCAGCTAAAAAGGAAGTGCTTTAACATGCCCCTCGCTCTTTCTTCCTTTTGCTACATTTAGTTTATTGCTCTTCTCTCTTCCTATTTTTTTCCCAACCCACACTACAAGATGGATTGCCAGAAGATAGAAGAAGCCATTTCCATTTTTTTTAATGCTTCTCCTCAGCACAAGACAATCTGACTAGAGAACTAGATCTATAAATGTGCACACTCCCACACACGACAAAAGGTTGTCTCATTCTCAAGACATGTTTTGCAGTCAGCCCCTGAAGCAGGATTCCAGAATTTGATCAGCTCCTGCTATCTCACCAACTGTTTCTTGACAGTGTCTGCTTTGGTGACATCACATGTTTGATTGCCACCCTGTAGAGATACAACAAGTATAAATTCTGTGCTGGAAGGCTCCAGTTTGGAAAGCCTTAGTCCTGTGTGGAAAAAAATGGCAATGGAACAAAAGTGCCATGTTGCTGGGATGTTGCCATGGCCCATTCTCTTGTGGTGATTATTTATGTAGTGGGGCAGATGGAGGCCCTGTTTATGGAACGTGCGTACCTTCATGCCGGTTTGCTCAGTCTAGTCCCAGCATTTAAGGGGGCTTGGTATCTTATTCAGATGATTCACTTATGCATGTATATATCCATATATACAATAAAAAATATTTATTGAGTAACTGGTACTGTAATACCTTATGTGCCAGAGATATTACAGTAAATAAAACAAAAAATCCTGCTCTCATGGATTATGTATTGATGGAGGCAGTGAGACAATATGCAAAATGAAACGAAAATATCTATGTTTTTATAAAGTGACAGCTATGAGAAACAATTATGCAAGGAAAAGAAATGACAAGTGCCTGAAGGAAGTGGTAGGGGAGAGGGGTTGCCGTTTTAAGCAAGGGGGTTGGGGAAGACCTCAATGAGCAGGTCACATTGGGAGCCAGTAAGCCTCGCTGTTTCCTGTGGATCAGTGGAAAGAGTAATGAACTTGGGATGAGAAAACCCGGATTCAGCTCTTGCTATGAACAGAATTATGTCCCTGCCAAAACTCTTATGTTTAAGTCCTAATCCCCTAGTACCTCACAATGCGATTGTATTTGGAGATAGGATCCTTAGAGAAGTAGTTAAGTTAATATGAGGTCATTAGAGTGGAGTCTAATCCAATCTAACAGGTGTTGTTAGGCTAGGAAGAGACACTAGGGACACAGGTGCACAGTGGAAAGCCCACGTGAGGACAGAGCATAAAGGTGGTTTCTTCATGCAAAGGAGAGGCTTCAGGTGAAAACACAGAAGTGGACACTTTGATTTTGAACTTCCAGCCTCTCGAACTGTGAAAAATAAATTTCTGTCGTTTAAGCTACCCAGTCTGTAGCATTTTGATCTGGCAGTTCCAGCTAACGGGTCTAACAAACGCGGGCACTTGCCACACCTCAACACTTGGATATTGGATGTCATAAACTGAACATGTGCAAATATGAACACTTTACCTCCACCCTCAGCAATTCTTCTCTACCCAGGGTCTTTCCCATTTCCATTGGTTTCAGCTCCAACCTTCTTGTTTCTCAGAACAAAAATGTTACAGCCATCCGTGGCTCTACGTTTTCTATCAAAGCCTAGATCCAGTGCACCAGGAAATTCTGTTGGCTCCACCTTCAAAGCATATCCAGATGCAGTTAGAACTCACCACCTGTGCTGCTACCATCCTGTTCAAGTCACCAGCATCTCTAAATTTCTGCAAGAGCCTCCTGACAACTGTCCTGGCATCCATTCACAGCAGCTAGGCCATCCTTGTAGCCCACCTACCGCTCCTCCATTCCAACAGCTTCCAACTAGGGCAGACCTGAAGCTTCCCCCCCACCACTGCCTGTCTTTGAGTCTCTGTCAAACACAAGAGAATGGGGGGCTGACTCTCTTTCTACAACAAACTCTGATTAAATAAAGAGGATTTGCTTGTCCTTGTTGGGGTGGCCTTCATTTATTTCCACAAAAGTCGAGTTTAAAACACTTGATAATGATGCAGGCTAGATTTATGAACCACAGTGAGAATTTTTTAACTTTATCTTTGCTTCATAAAATGCTTATTTTGAAGATTGCTTCTGGATCGAAATACAAAGAACATTAAGTATAAGATAACTAAGCAATTATTGGACTAGCTGGAATCATCTGAGTTTTTCTTGTGTAGTTCCCTGCCACAGCATCATACTTAATGTTAAACATTTCAATGTCCAACTCTTCTCTTTCTTTTCTCTTCATAATAATTTCTCCTTTGTTGCAGTTCAAACTTAAATGCACTGGTTCGCTTCTCAGTAGACAAAAATCAGCATATTTTATGCTATAAGCCTTTTGGACACTTGAAACATTTTGTTAAATTGGTCTTTGCTTTTATTTTCTCAATTGGAAAGGATTTGTTTTCTTCATTTATTTCTGTGTAATTGTTGTTTCCTCATACACCTTTCCCCATGAAACCTGTTTTGGGATCATGGTTGTGTGTGATTTTATCTACCTACCCAAAGTATCCTATGGTTAAATAAGTACAATTGCAAGCTTGCTCAGAGCCTGATATGGCAATATGCAGAGAAAATGCTAATAAGCATGGTCAATTATTAAAAAGTGGAGATATTTACACTATAATGAAGAACACATTTTCCTGTGGAACACATGTATGTTAGTGTTTCATGTGTCCTAATCCTTACATATTATCATGACACTGGTAACCTTGTCCAGGCTCTTCCCATTCAACAAGCCTTATCCCAGGACTGTGTTTGGCTCACTTCATTGGCTTAGTTCAACTAAGGGTAGTTGAAACCAGAAATCAGCCCATCCTGTTATAAATAGTGACACATTACAAGTAATCATGTGGTGAACAGGGCATTTTTGTGCTCTTATAAACATATCAATTACTTTTGTCTTTCAGACCTTTAAAAATACTACATGTTGGATGGATGTGGAGTGGAGACATAGCAGTGCTTGTAACCACTGGCATAACTTCTGTATTTCATTTTCCAACTAGACAAGACTTGCTATTTTAACATTTTAATTAATGCTGAGCCCAAGACATCAGTGTACACAGACATGTTTTATATTATGGAACTCTTTAATACAATGTTGATCCGATCACTTTTAGCTACTACAATTCTTGATTGGTTCTTGCATATTTGAAACGCATGTTAGTTTCACCAACTGCCTCTCTGCGTCTCATTGTATTTCATGTGGAATCTCCTCCTCCATTCTCTATCTTTCTTCCTGAGTAACTACAACTTGAAGTAAGATGTTCATGCCAAATAAATAGGTGCATTTTTGTGTTTATTTTCAATTCAGCAGGGTAAGAATTAAGATGGGTCAGTTACTATTAGGTAAATGCCCAATCTAGTTCTTGGAAAATAATAACCTCTTATTTTTGGATAGTACTTCCTAATTTTCCAAGCACATTCAGAGTTATTACCTCACTGGCATGCAATAATTGAGGTTAGAACCTTGGGCTCAGGGTCAAGGTGGACCTGGTGTTTGAATCCAGGATCAGCAGTCAGTAGGAGTCTGATTGTTGCTAAGTTACTTAGCTTTTCTTCATTTCAGCTTCCTCGTCTATAAAATGGAGCTATTAATACACTACCTCAAATAGTTGTGAGGGTTAAGTGACACAATACTGAAAGCTTTTGCTCAGTATTTAGCACATACTATACTAAGTGTGCAGGTATTTTAGGTAGTGGTAGGGGTAATTGCTTCACTTGATCTAAGAAGCACAAATATTACCTCTAACTATGGGCATTGATGCCCAGATGGTTTAAGTGCGTTATTCAAGACCTTAGAGATAATTAATGAAAGAGTCATACCTATAACTTGACTTAATTAAACCTAGTTTAATGTTCCTAAAACTTCAACAAAGATAGCAGAATATTTGTTAATATTTTTTTGACATCTCACATAATTTCCTCTTCTCTTATCCTGATTAATTCCTGTTGCAAGAACTTTGACCAACAGCCGGAACAATTAGTTGCTTGTATGATATAAATATTTCAAAGACATTTCTTCATCAAAATATTGTAGGGTCACTGTAGTTGTTATCTCTGTGTACTCAATTTCCATGGCCTCTTCTCAAAGTAGCAGCTTGACTTCTATTTGGAAATCTAGAGCTGCCCTGCAGGTTATCAATACAGTGTCCCACCTTCCAGTGATACAGGAATTGAAGAGAGTCTTTGTGATTGGGTTTGGTCAAACTCTGTCTCTCTGAATCTTGAAAACAATCCGAATAATGGAATCAATTGCCCTGTATTCATCCCCATTTTAGAGACTCACAAATAGTTTAGTTCAGACTATCTAGATAGCTGAGGCTACTTTATCTCTATTCTTTCAGAAGCCTGATTCTTTATTTTTACCCTTGTTTTGAGGGTCCACATCTTATCCTTCTCTCTTAAAAAAAAAAAAAAAAAAAAAGGCTTATCCAGAGTCAGTTTCTTGTACTAGGGACTCCAACTCATCGTAGTAAGCTAGTGCCACAAAAAATGTTGCAAAACAACCCCAAAATTCAGTGGCATACAATAAAAAGTATTTATCATTCATGTATCTGCAGGTCAGCTGGGATTGGACAGATCCAAGCTGGACATAGCCTCAAGCTGCAGGCTGAGTCCAGGTTCGCTCTTATGTGTCTCTTGCCCTCCTTGGACCAGAGCTCCAGAGGGCAAGCTCACTCATCCAAGGACATTTCAAGCTTCTGCCCCATCCTGTCTGCTAATATTCCATTGGCTAGAACAAGTCAAAGGGACAAGCTCAAAGTCAAAGGAAGTAAAGATCACTCTACCCACAAAGATGGTGGAGTCATCAGTGAAAAGTTGCTGAGTAGTGATTTAACCTACTTGAGATAGACTGATTTACATTAGGAAGTCATCCATTTCTGCTAAGGAATTTCCGTCTAAAATGCAAACACTATTAGAGAAGAAAAACATAAGGCCTTTCCATTAACAACTTATCTTACCTTTGTTTGTCCAGTTGGCTAGAATGAAGTGTCCACATATAGCTAAGAAGAATCATCTCCAGAACTATACAGATGGATGCAGGTTACCAAGGGGGTTTGGGGTTAGGACAAAGGGAAGCCTAAATTCATATCACAGTATGGAGGGCCATATGACAATCCATGTAAGCAAGATTCTTAGGGACTAAGAAGAGGGTAAATTTCACTGGACACATGGATGCCCTCCTATATACTAAGTGAGAAGGGGAAAAAGGAGTTTATAGATTCCTTAGGTTTGTAAGAATGGATCCTCAAATTAGGGCTTAACATTACCTGACTCCATATTATTTTTATTTCCTTATGCTCTCCTATGGCTACACTGTCAGCTTGGAGTGGTCATACAAAAGTTACCATGAATTCTGATATATGGGAAAGCTGAATAGTTTTTGTTTTTTTACTCTCAATCCAGGAGACCATATTCGTTTAGGTAATTTCTGGCTTTTAATTTCTCAGCTGTATTTTGGATGAGGTCATCAGAGTTGCCAGGCTGCTCATGTCATGAAATACACAGAACTGTAAGACTCTGAGGTCAAAGGAAGCTTCCTAGGAGTGTTAATTATTCTATCAGGTGGGGTTCAAAGGAGTAAGTAGAGACCATGCCCATTTCTGAAGTTTCAAATTGTCTACAAGCATTCAAGTGTGAACATGTGTGACAGTTTGTGAGCATATGTGGAAGGCAGAGGACTGGTTCCTATAAATCGTGTTTGGATGTTTGTAAGGATATAATTCAAATATTAGAAAGCCAAATTTGGACAGGGCATAGTTCTACTCCCAAATGTATCAACATCCTTTAACTATACTCTCAGGCAGATCAGGTCAAAATATGGCTTAACAACCAACTTCTCTCAGAATAAAGTGTATTTTCCCCAGGACTGTTTTAAACAAAGTGAATGGCATACACTCTCATCAAGAGAGACGATTGACATTACATACTTGATGAAATTTCCCTTTTCAAAATCATGACATTTTATAACATAAAGAGATAGTAATTATATACTCTCCAACCTTAAAAAAAAAAGAAAGCACTAGTGGGAAAACAGAAATATGTTCTACAAAGAATGCAATTAGGCAGAGCTAGATTAGAGAATCCACAGAGGATAAGCCACAGGACTGATTATCTTGAATTTAATTTGCTGCTTTTGATATTTCCCCCTGCATTTTAGTTATTCCATAGAGATCTGCTTGTTACAGCTTCATTTTCCAATTGGTACACTTATTTATTATTATTTTTTGCATCAGGCATGGTAAAAGATCACCACTCACACCAATTATTAATCTTCTAACTGCCTTGTCATTTCCAAAGGGAAACAAACAATATGGTACCTGACATCTAAATCCTCTCCCCTGGGAAGGATGCAGACCAATTTTCTTTCTTTAATAGGGGCGCTTGATGTTAAGTTGTTTAAGTACTGGGATTTGTTGAGAAGGGTCTCAAACCTGTGGTTGCAATGAAACACCTCTGCGTGACTTCTCTTTCTCTTGAAATACCACAGTTTCAACTAAGGTACCAACAAGCTATAAATAGTCAAGTGAGATCATATATTTTTTTAACAGAACTGCCAGGAGGAATTATGATAAGGGGTGAGATTTGTAAGTTTATGACTACTTTATTTTCTATAAATTTGATGAAGCTCATTGTCCCCTCATCTTATGTGTACTCTGTCTGCTCCATACCCAAAGGCATGCAGATTTTAACTTCATTTCTATTTTTCTCAAGAAATTTCATCACATTCAAGATGTCATGAATGTTTTGTTGCCTTTACCACAAATGTGGCAGGGAAGAGGGTGGGATTCTCCCTACAGATAGACCCTAGAACTCCTCCATGCAGCTTCCAACGTTCTCATGTTTTAATTTCTCAAGAGTTCAAATGCTTTTTCTCATCCCTTATTTTCCTGTATTATTCAGCCTTGTTTTTCTTTCTTTAAACTGAGCTCTGAGCCTTACAAAATGCAGCATACAGTAAAACAAAAGTGTACTATATTCGAGTTTGGCAACTGACTCTTCTTACTTGAGGATGTCCTTTTTGATTTGTCCATCCTACCACCTCCAATATCCTAAGTTTATTTTTCATTAATCACACATAGTTATACCCTGAGAAGTAATTTGATAATAAGGTATCAACTGATTTTTATATAGCACTTTTTCCCTCTGAATTTTGGCTTGGGAAAGAGATTGCAACAATGACAGAACTGGGGCTTCAAGGTTCAAGAGCAGAATTCTATAGACTATAGATGCTAATTAATAGCCAGCATATTTTCTGTTCCTTTGGTTATCAAAAACTGTAGAACTTTTAGGAAACAGAAGGTACAAGGACAAGAAAATCTGGTTCTGATAGTCCTGCTGGTGTTATTTTTCTTACAATATTGTATCCTGTGTGAAAAGTGACTTAAGACTTCCTCTCCAGAATCACAAGACTAATTCCACATTGCCAATTCTTCAATCTGAAGAAAATAAGTTAACTATTTTTTGCTATGGTCATTTTTTTTAGGCTAAAGATAAACAATAAAGGTAATGTAGAAACCTGTCACAGCTAGTTACCAGATATAAGGCAATCCTCAGCATAAAGTCAACTTGCTTTTTCCAACAGGTGTTTTTTTTTTTTTTTTAAGTTCTGAGCTATCTTTCTATTTATAATTTTTAAATGAACACTTTATTCATATTTAAATCAATTCTAGAATATCATATATTAACTCTAAATCATTGCTTTTATAACCTCACATTTTATAAAATGAGTTTATTCAATCTCTTCCTAGTGACCTTCAACACACGTATCTCTGTCATCACTAGAGCTACTTTTTGAGTCATCTAAGGTAGTTTTCTGACAATGCTGTTTCTCTCTAAGTTGTTCAAGACTTCAAATCTATGTATGAGACTGTCTCTGCAGATTTTATCCCAAGCCACAGGTTTTCATTTACATAACCTGAGAAGAATTGGTTTCTTGTTCATACTCTAGATATAAAGTCATGCTCTCCAATTATTGGGTGGCCTTTTAAGCAATCTAAAAAAGCTTGTTTACAACAAGCATCCAACACTTGTAATTATGAGGTCACACCTGCCAGAACAATTATTAAACCTGTGTTAATTGTCTATGTCTTCTCTCCCTTGTTAACAAGTCTATTTTGTGACCTTTGTGTGCTTTTTCCAACTGGCATCATTTAAGGTCGTTTGGGGCTAATGTGTACCTTGAAACAGTTCTTTGATCCAAAAAACATAACTGAGAGAGGTTGTAAATAGAATAATGTCTCCTTTCCCAAAGATATCCATGTCCTAATGCCCAGAACTTGTGAATATGTTAATTTATTTGGCCAAAGAGAATTAAGGTTGCAGATAGAATTAAGATTGCTAATCACCTGACATTAAAGTAGAGAGATGATCCTAGATTACACCAGCAGGTCCAAATAATCACACTGCTCCTTGAGAGTGAAAGAGTAAGGCTGACAGATTAGTCTTCTTTGACTGAGTTGATGGAAAAAGAAGCTGGAGAGATTTGAAACATGACAGGCACTCTGCACTGCCCTTGTGGACTTTGAAGACAGAGGAAGGTGGCTGTCACTTGAGGCATGAGAGTAGCTTCTAGAAGCCGGCAGCAGTTCTCAGTTGACAGCTAGCAACCAAACAGGGACCTCAGTCTTGTAACCCCAAGGAACTGACTCTTCCAACAACCTCAAAGAACTGAAGAATGGATTCTTCACTGGAACAAGGGAGATATATTCATTTTTCTGGGGTCTCATTGTTCTACTACTCAAGGATTTGGGCCAAGGTGTTGAATTTTAACGTTTTTACCAAAATGCTGCCTTTAGATGAGACTAACAAAATATCATACTTTCCTATCACTTTAAAACAGGCAAAATCATTTCTTTTTTATGTTTTTAAATGATTTAAAATATGTGAAGTAAAGAAAAGGCTAGGCATGCTGAGGAGAAGCCCATGACTTGCATGGTTCCAGTGTGAAAGGCAGAGTGTGTGAGCAGTGTGGGAGGGAGTTGGGGCAGGTAGTGGGGTCTGGGTCATGGTAAATCCTGGAAGCCACTTTTTGGGGATTGAAATTTTTCCCGAAGGGATCCATTCAAGGACTCTCTCCAAAGGAAGGATATGATCATATCTGAGTTGAGAAGAATCATGCTAGAGCATGTAATGAGGTTAAAACTATTACTATAGTCTAGCCTCTAAACTCCCCAGGAAGACCAAAACACTGGTTGGTAAGGGAGGAGCCATAGCAACAACATTCATAAATGTGTATGTAATATTTTATCATAATCCTCATAATGATATCTGATTTAATTAGCTGAGCAAAGTGAAACTATGACAAGTAATGGGACTCGCCCCCCCCAACCCCCAAATCATGAAGTCAAGGGTCAGAGTGCTAGCACCAGCCCTTGTGAAACAAATTCATTTTCTTTCTATATTCATGGGATAGGCATTTGTGCTTCCATCATCAGCCTATCTATAAAAGAGTCAATGATTATGTCTTAATCCCAAAGATTCTAAGAGATAAAAACTGTGTACAAGCTCAGAGCTCCATGTATTAATATCAGTAAGGTACTTTAGAACCCAGAGTAGCAAAATTAGTCTTCCTGCTCCTGACAAGGGCTCTGATCATGTTAACTAAAATTCATAAATATGAAAATAAAGGATTGGATTTTTTAAGTAGCAGGGAAAAAGTAACGAAGTCTGATTTCTTGGGAATAATATAATGAGTTTCTATTTACTGAACACTTAGGTTGTGGCAGGTTAAACACTACTCTTAACCTTGGGAGAATGAAAGGACATTGCTGTCCCATTTTACTGGAGGAGAACAGAGGCCCAGACAGGTTAAGTTGTGCCCAAGATTACTCAGGAAGTAAGGACAGGGTCAGGGTTTAATTTCAGGAATTTGTATTTTAAAAGTTTCTAACCTCCATGTCACATTGCCTAATTTGTAGGAAGGAACAGGTAAAAGGGACATGAAAGAAGGTAAATGTCAAAGTCGTTTTTGGGTGATTTACATGAGGACTTAAAACATAGAAGGAGGTCTTAAACATTCAGCATAAACTCAAATTTGTTCATCTCTTTGAAAAACCTGAGCAAGTACATGAATCTAGACAACTGTCTAACTTTCCAGAGAAATGTTTCCTAACTTGTGTCCAATTCTGAAAAAAGGGTTACCCTGGACATTTAAGAGCCATCACAATAAAAGGAGTCATCCCTGAGCCTTGTTCCCCTCCTGGACTTGGGGGCTTGGTGCTGGGAATGTTGTGTCAACTTGGGTAATAAAAATTGCTTCCAGCAATCCCTGAACTGAGGAATTCTTTGGTAAAATACGAAAAGAAAATTGAGCAATCTTTTAGCCAAGAAACAAACTAAATTTACGCTAAAAAATACACTCAATATTTGTAAAGTACATTACCATTCTATGTAGCTGTTTCACTACCAAATACCTGACAGACAGAAGCTTCTGGTTGGCAGACTCATGTAAACACCATGAAGCAGGAAGGGATGAGGGGAGGAACAGAGATAAAGGACCCCCATGGGGCCAAATGCAATGGATGGTCAAGGGACTGAAAGGTGACCTGAGTGGAGGTATAACGTTATTTGCCCCACATTCTATATTGTATTTGTGAGTACCATGGAGGTAACACAGCTTTCTTTCTGGCATGAACTACACCTTAGAATACTGAAGAGTAACAACTATCTAAGATTCCAGGAAAGGATGAGTTTATTCTTAAGAACTGCTTTGTTGATTCAATGGCACACTAAGTTCAAAACCATGGAAAGTTTCTCTCTACCGTTAGAAACTCTGGTTAAAGACAATTTTAGACCTTGTTAAGGTCAAACAGAGGATTTTGTTTTTTCCCCTTGTTCTGATTACTTTGAAAGGCCACCAACATTACAGACAGCCCTTAAACTTGATTAACTTTCCCTGGGAGCATCACGGCCCCGTAAACTGTGCCTCAGACATCCTGCTTTCCTCTCGGAGTACTGTGTGACTGGTCAAAAGGGACCCTTGGGACTGGAGATTCATACTGAGAAGAAAGCAATACAGGCTGCCAAAAGGACACTTTTGAAAAGACAACAAGGAAAATATCAAGTGCTGAGTTGTAATTGTGTTATCAATCATTTCAAAAACAGATTCTATTATTCCTGTTCACTCACCTACTTTTTCTTTAATGGTTGCCATTTTTTTAAACATATATGCAGTTATTCCCCACTCTGTGGGGAGGCATTTTAATTATTTAACCTTACCCCACCCCCAATTCACCAAAGATGGGTTCAAGAAGTGACAGATAAAATTATAGTTGTTTCGGGGAGCCTGGGTGGCTCAGTCGGTTGAGCATCAGACTTCGGCTCAGGTCATGATCTCACAGCTTGTGAGTTTAAGCCCCGTGGGGGGCTCTGTGCTGACAGCTTGGAGCCTGGAGCCTCTTCAGATTCTGTGTCTTTCTCTCTCTCTCTGCCCCTCCCCCGCTCATGCTCTGTCTCTCTATATCTCCCAAAAATAAATAAACATTAAAAAATTTTTTTAAAAATTATAGTTGTTTCATGCTATTAACATCAGTGCTAGGAGGCCTATGTCAGGAAAGGTTACAAAGAATGAAAGCTCCTGCAATACATTTGCAAAATCTCCTTTGCTTATGTGGTCTGGAGATCTGTTCACCAGTTGCTTATTGCCTTTTCCTGAGTCTTACTTAGATCATTAGTTTTAAAACTAAAAGGAGTCTGAGAGATCAGACAATACGTCCAACGTGTTTCATCTCCAGTGCTAACTCTTGTTAATTGGGCCTTATCATCTGAAATATTGTGTTAGGTAGGATTCTGAAGCTCAGTCTGTATTCAGCAGCAGAATAGCTTTGATTAAGGCCTACTATCTCTGCCATGGGTACTGAAATGAGGTAGAACTATACTGATGGAGACAGTGGTCATCCAGGACTTAATAACAGAACCAGAGATAGACCTGAGTTCTTCACATCCACCATAATGGCATAAAGACAGGATGAACCTGTGAGTATTCTTTTAAATTAATTCTAGTTTCCCATCGTTGCAGATTTCAACTTCTCCACCATTACATGCTTCTTCTTTTGGTATATAACTCTTGTTAAAATATTCTGAGAAGGAGACCCTTTGACACCTTCTTTATACCCTTATGTGACGTAATTTGCTATGACAACATAAAAGAGATTGAGAGCAAAGGGCTCTCTGTCTGAGGGCAGACAGAGTGGGGCTATGATATTATTTGCAGTCTTAGTCCACCTTGAACACTCCCAGAATGCTTCAGCCTCCTGGCTTCATACTTCTTAGTCTGCCTGTAGAACTTTTCTACTATTTCCACGGCTCACTCCCTTACTTCTTTTATATCTCCATGTTTAAGTGTCACCTTATCAGACTGATCCTCTGTCATCCTATTTAATAAGAGCACATCCCATCCTGTCCCTCTGTCCTTTTACTCTAACATGGTTTATTCACAGCAAGCATCCTCTTACCATTACAACTTGTTCATGGTTGTATTTCTACAACACCACCTGACACAGAATTTCACCTTTGTGATCAATGACACACTTGGTTTCTCTCCCACTGCTAGATGCTAAGTTCCATCATGAGCACAGTCTCTTTTGTTCCTGGCATATTTCTCAGCCCAAAGAATAGTCTCGGTCACACAGTAGTCCTACAAATAAAACTGTGTTGACTCAATTGGAAGGGATATTCACATTTCAGTCAATCTAGCTTTTAACTTCTGACACTGTTGTCCAACTACAGCTAATGGGCCACATCCAGCCCAACGACTGTGCAAATAAAAATTTTTTGGAACACACTCATTTCTTATTTATTTACATATTGTCTGTAGCTGTTTTCACATTACAAGGTCAGAGCTCAGTAGGTGTAACAGAGACTTCATGGCCTGTTTAGCCTAAAATATTTCCTGATCCCTGGCTAAAAGGGCATGAGCAGGGATGAAAGTAGTCAATGGCGACCATAGCTATCTTTCTGTAACTGACCAAGAGGATCTGCCAGAGTTGAACGGACAGTGGATGGCTCAGAGTCAATTCTCAACCCCTTTAGCAGCCCTCAAGTGCAAACTTCCGAGCAAATGCTGGATTCGCTCCACAAATTTTTCTTGCGTAGCTACAATGTGCCAACCTCTTCCAAGGCTCTGTAGTACATCACTGAAGAAACACAAGCACTCCTTGAAAATGGGCGTTCTAGCAGCCGAGACAGACAGTAACCAGTGAAAACACTAAGTAAGTGAAAGACCTCGTACATGAGAAGAAAGGGCTATTGATGGAGCCGGGCGTGGGGGGGTGGTGGTGGCAGGAGAAGGTATATAAATATATATAACACGTAGGACACACTGAGAAGACAACATTTAAGCCAACACTTGAAAAGGGTAATTACCCAGCTATAGCAATAACTTCTGGAACAATATTAAAGGCAAATAGAACAGCCAGTGCAAAAAGCCCAGGGCAGAAGTAAGCCTGCTGGTTTTGAGAGACAGCCAGGAAGCCCCTGAGAATGAAAAGAAGGAAAGGAATAGATTGGGTGTCCACAGTGAGAACATTGTTTTAATCAAAAACTCTAATTGGGAGGGAAATACAATTTACCCGACCATGGACAAACTCTCTTGGGGCATTTAATTTTGTCAAACAAGACACTGTAGAATAATTATAAAATTAGTATATTTTATTGGCTCAAATTAATTAGCTTTCCCCACATTTCCAAATGCCAGACTTTGCCCCATTTATTTGGAGTCTCCAAGCTGACTATCCCTTGACCTTTTGATTTCCTATGCCTCTGATCCTTGAATTCTCTCTCGAGAGTTCCTGCCCAAGAAGCAAACATCCACCCTGAGGAGGAGACAGGTCCCTGCAGTCAGACCTGCTGGATGATGACTCCATGGAGCTCCTCCAAGTCACAGAGCCTTTCTCCCTGAACCTCTGTTTTCCCATGGGCACTGAACAGAGTAACAGTGCCCAGCTCACAGGGTGAACACTGAACAACTTAATGTGAGTTAGCACTCAGCCAAACCCTGTAGGCATTTATATACATGTTAGCAGTTATTTTTTATCATTTTTTAAATGCTTATTTACTTTTGAGAGTAAGAGACAGAGCATGAGTGGGAGAGGGGCAAAGAGAGAGGGAGACACGGAATCAGAAGCCGGCTCCAGGCTGACCTGTCACAGCACAGAGCTCAGTGTGGGGCTTGAACTGACGAACCCAGCCATGAGATCATGACCTACCTGAAGTCGGATGCTAGACCCACTGAGCCACCCAGACACCCCTACATGTTAGCACTTACTATGACTCACCCTACCTGTTCTCGGCTCCAACCCCTGCAGTGCTGATGAGATTTCATTCTCTCCTGAGGGGGCTTTGGCTTCTTGGGGTGGGTTTGCCTGTTAAGTTATTCAGCTCAAATCCACCTGCCTGCAATTTGCAGCACTAGCCCTGGTTCTATCCCTTAAGGTCAAATAGATCCCATCCATCTCCCACCTGAAAGTCCTTCAGTGATTAAAGGTAATCACAACATCCCTCTCAAGTCTGTCGGATCCTTCAGCCAAGCCTCATTTCACTCAGTGGTTTTCCTTCTCCTCACCACACTAGCCTGTGCATTTGACCTTGCTCCATTTGCCTTAAATCTGTCTTCAATTACATTTACACTTCTTCCCAACCACTCTTCCTTGCCTGCCTTTTGATTTAATTAATTCCATTGTTATTGTGGTGGCATGTCCAGGTTTATAACACATGCCGCGCTCTCCTCTAACCCTAACACCTACCACGGGTTAGCTTTTAATTCCTTTCTTTACCATAAACACCTGAGCTCTGGTTTTGACCAGTATGAAGGGCGGGGATGGGAATTGGGCTTCCTCTGTCCTGATCTTAAACCACATTAATAGCCCAGTTTTTGCTGTCCTCCTAATTCATCTCAAACTGAAGGTCAACCACCACATCTCCTGCAACTCACTTCACACATACTGCTTCTGGGTCTGCCTTGACATTTGTAGCGTAAGCCGGACTCTTGACCCCAAAATAAGACCTTATTATTGCTTTCCCTGCTAAAACCAACTACATTAGCTTTCATTTGTCTTTCTCCAGCTTATCGTGATCTTTTGGTATAGCTGCTATCTATGAACATTGCAATGGCATGGTTTCTAAATCCTCGTTGAAGTTATCGATTAAAATATTGGGCATCGCAGGACTAAAGACAGAGCCTGGTGATGTACCCCTAGATAGCTCCCATAGGGTAAGATAATTCTGATTGTAACTCACACAGATTATATGATATAGTCTTGACTGCCCTCTGACCATGAGGGTATTGTGAGTAATTTTTCAAATTCCTTGGTCTAATCTAGATACAAAATATCTATAGCAGTTTATGATTTATTAATCACATGTTCACCTGATATAAATGGAAAATGACAAAATGCTGATTAGGCTTGTTTACCAAACACCCATTAAAAAAAAAAAACAACAACAGATGATGTCTGTCTTTTGTTTGAAACCATTCAGCGCACTCTCTGGCAGACACGGTAATAACTATCGAATATTCTACGTGTTCCCTTACACTTTGGAGATCTCTTGTCATTAGGCAGGGCCTGGTAACTTGTTCTGGCAAGAAAATATGAAAGGAAGTGACATGTGTCACTTTCTGGCTGAATAGTGACAATTCCACAGATACGATTCCATAGTTTCTTTTTTCCCCTGCCTCCGTGATTGCTAAGGATGATAGTGTTCCAGATGGTGTAGTTGCAAGATGGCAGAACCCCCACTGCCAGGGTCCTTGAATAACTGCGTAGAGCAGATCCCCTGTTTGCACATGTGGATCACGCATATAGTGTGGGTACATGTTCCCATGTTGAATCACAAAGATTCGGAGAGTCGTTTGTTATTAGAGCGTAGCCTAGGCCATTCTGACCATTCCTTTCTCCTGCTCTGAGAGTAAAGCTCAAACTCCTACCATGCACTAGTGGGACCTGTGTGTTTAGACTTCTGTTTGGCCTTCGGTGTCACTTCCATGTTGCTTCTCTAGATGCACTGACCCGATCACTGGTCATGGAGTGTGCCACACTCTTCACAGACTTGAGGCCTTCAGGTATATTTGGCCTTGAGGATCCAAGTTTCCTCCACCTCAAATGCTCTTCCCTCCCCTCTGGACTTACTTTGACCACTTTCCCTTCAGATCCTCACTTAGGTACCACTTCCTCAGGAAACATTCCTGGACTTTCACAAACTCTGTTAGAACCCCCATTATACGGTTTCATAGCATCCTGTCTCTTTTCCACAGCACTTTGCATTCTTGCAGTTATTCAAGGTGCAACATTTTAATCGAATATCCATTTTCTTCCCTGGACTATAAGCTGCTTGAAGCAGGGGCTTTATTTAATTCCCCAGGGTCACCTCAGCACCTCCTACAGTACATGGGACAAAACCCTCCAATTTTTGACCACTAGTGGATCTTCCCCATCAAGCTGAAAAAAAGACAAACCTGAAAGATTTTATTCATGTTCTTAAATTCCTTCCAGTTCAGTTGCCTGATTTCTTTTGATCTCAGAAAGCCAAGCCGCTTAATATTATGCTTGAAATAGAATTAACTTCTTTAAATTTATTTATCGGGCCAAGAGATGATGTGTCCAACAAAGGCAGAAATGGGTGAAGAGAGCAGAAATGAAGAAACTTAGTACTCAGTTGCACACTACAGTCATAAGAAAAGTGAACATTTAAGTAACAGGTGAACTGTGGAGCTCCGTGGCCCCCGGATGGGCGGTTCCCTCGGAGCCCAGGTGCCGCCAGAAGGGGTGGATATTTAAAGCCCGTTGTGGGTGCCAGGGGTAACCACCCTCCGTCCTGGGGCTGGACACAGAGTTCCTATCACAGATTTGCCTTTTATCAGCAGCTGTGAGCGGACCGCTCTCAGTTCAAGTATATCACCTACGAAAACTAACAGCCGCTCCCATAGTGCCCAGCTTGGTGATGGGGCGTAAAGTCTTGTAACAAACCAGAACTAAATTATTGATTGTGCTCTATAGAATCAGTAAAACCAGGTTTTGTTTTTTATTTAAAAAATTGTTTTTTATTTATAACTTCTAAAAATTATTTATTTATTTATTTTTGAGAGAGCGCAAGAGAGCTTGAGCAGGGGAGGGGCAGAGAGAGAGGGACACACAGAATCCAAAGCAGGCTCCAGGCTCTGAGCTGTCAGCACAGAGCCGTACGCGGGGCTCCATCCCACGACACGTGAGGTCATGACCTGAGTGGAAAAGAAGAACTGGATGCTCAACCAACTGAGCCACCCAGGTGCCCCTAAAACCAAGAACCACTTTTTTAATCATTTGGTGCCACTGTCACCATGATTTGAAATCTCTCACTCACATCCAACTTAAGCATCTCACATCAACTCTAACTTAAGCAGGAAAGTTTCAAGGCCCAAAGTGACCTTTGTATATTAAACTCAGCCAGCGTCTGAACATGTACGTCTGCCTCTGTCAGGAATGGGGGGTCATATTTGCTTCGGTTCCTGTGCCACACACTGGAAAGCACATGATATTAGGTGTAAAGTGCTTTTACATACATTTCCATCACCTGGGGACCACAATATATACATTGTGCCTTACACATGTGTGTGTGCGTATATATACAAATACATGTGTATATATGACATAAATACATTAAAAATTTTTTATTTTATATTTAATTTCTAAATTTTACAAGTATATTGATTTTAATGTTTATATATATTCACATACATTTTAACATCCTTCCAAGCATCTTTTAATTTCAACAGCTGGGAAAAATTCTAAGCACTAACACTTCTAAAATGAAAACAAAAAAGAACCACCTAATTTGTATCTATGTTTCACTATAACCAAAGTGTTCTACAATCAAAGAGTATTCGTTGCTGCTCTTGTGTTACCACCTAACCTGTGGAGCCACTGTAGTCAAACCCATGAATGTTTCCAAGACTTGGAGAAAGAGGCCAGCAGCCGAGGACTCTTGGGGAAAATGAAATGGGAAGTCAAACCTGGGAAGCAGGTGTTCCCGTCTTTTCTCCAACCACAGTCCCCTCACCTAATTTAGTTGGGAACAAGGGCTTTTATTGTTACACATCTCCCTTATTTATTGCTCAGCATTTATCAAGTGCCTACTATGTACCTAACATTTTCTGGTGCAAAAGAAAGATACGGTAGGTAAGATTCTAACAATAACCCACAGAGATCCTCATCACTGTGGAACTCCCATCCCACCATCACTGAATGGGGCACTGTGAATATGATGAGGTGACACTCCAGGAACCAGATACTGCCCTGACTTGAATCAGCTTTGAGGGGGATTCTCCCCAGGGCTTCCAGATAAAAGCATGAACTAGAAAACACCTTGATTTTGGTCTTATGACACCCTAAGTAGAGATCTCAGTCTAGCTCACCTGCGCTTTTCACCTACACAGCTGTGAGATTATAAATGGGAGGTATTTTAAGCAGCTAAATTGTGGTCATTTGTTATGCACTGCTGGCAAACTGATACAGAAGTAAATTAAAATGAGAGAATTCAGGGGCGCCTGGGTGGCTCAGTTGGTTAAGAGTCTGCTGATTTTGGCTCATGTCATGATCTCATGGTTCATGGGTCTGAGCCCCACATTGGACTCTGTGCTGACAGTGCAGGGCCTGCTTGGGATTCTATCACTCTCTTTGCCCCTCCCCTGCTTGCTCTCTCTCTAAAAGTAAATAAGTAAACATTTTTAAAAATAAATAAAATGAAAAGTTTCTTTTAAAAACAGAAACTTGAGGGGTGCCTAGGTGGCTCAGTCGGTTGAGCGCCTGACTTTGGCTCAGGTCATGGTCTCACAGTTTGTGGGTTCGAGCCCCACAAAGCTCAGCTCCTTTGTGTCCCTCTCTCTTTGCCCCTCTCCCTCTCCTCTCAAAAATAAATAAACATTTCTTTTTAATTAGAAACTTGAGGGGCGCCTGGGTGGCGCAGTCGGTTAAGCGTCCGACTTCAGCCAGGTCACGATCTCGCGGTCCGTGAGTTCGAGCCCCGCGTCAGGCTCTGGGCTGATGGCTCAGAGCCTGGATCCTGTTTCCGATTCTGTGTCTCCCTCTCTCTCTGCCCCTCCCCCGTTCATGCTCTGTCTCTCTCTGTCCCAAAAATAAATAAACATTGGAAAAAAAAATTAAAAAAAAAAAAAAAGAAACTTGATCCAAATATCAGAAGCTTACTCTCCACTTGGGAAAATAGGGTTTGCATTCCCTCCATGTCAACTCCCCTCCATGCTAAAAAATATGCCAAGTGCAGTTTTATTTTTTGAAGGGTCAAGTCAATGTCAACATTGCATCCACTCTACTCTGGTTTTAACAAGTTCCTACCATGTACTCTACACTATGCTGGGCCCTCAGGTCAACAAAGAGACTCAGTGTCTGTCCTCAGGAGGGCTCTCAAATGAGAACATGAATAGGACCACAGGACAGGTGCAGAGCCCAGTGCCATGAGAAACCACAGAGAACTCTGGGACACAGAGAACTGGCTTTTACCCAGCATGGGCACGAACAGCTCCCTGAGGGGAGTGACAACAAAAAATAATCTGGAATTTCAAAAGTCATATGAGGTCAACACGTCTTACAATATTTTTCAGACAATTTCACCCAATGATTGCACTTTAAATTTTGTATTGTTCACTGGACATTGTGATGCATTTAACTGCCTTCTTAAAAACTGTGAGGACAATTATGCAAAAAAAAAAAAAAAAAAGTCCATATACTGCTTCCATTAGGTAGTACCCACCACTGCCCCTGAAGTCATTTTAGCCAATTCCTTAGAAAGTCAAATGTAAGCAGTCGAGGAATCTCGCAAGTACTTGTTGCTGATGAAAATTATAATGTATTTTCCTCCTTTCCTCTTAAATACATTTGGAGTGGATTTGAAAAAAATAGACTCTTAAAGAGAGAGGAAGTGATTACATTTCCAAGTGTAAATGTGTCGTGAGGTGATGAGGATAACAGAGAAACTCCGCATTACGACCTTTCACAATAATTTTTAAGGGGGTCAGGAGAAACGATGGAGTTTCCCTGTCTGTATAAATAGAGGTACAACTCAAATTCTCATTTGAAACCTTTGATCTTTAGAAGAAAGTGATACAGTTATATTTGCTCTCTAATTTTCTCTATTTGAAATTCAATTCCATATTTCTCTTTCTTGTGAATTGCAAATTGCCCTTCAATGTTATGAGACTTTTAGAATTGTCGCACCAGTTCAAGAACATGAAAAGGAATTATCGTACAGAGACCATGTATGTGCAAAATCTATGTGTACACACACATGCATGTACATGCCTCCTTCTTTGTGGTGACTGATTTATGTCCGTGTTAATTTAGAAGTGAACAATCTGCAATCTGGAATTTTGACAGATGATGTTTTTCCAGGTTTCTCATGTTTAAGAACCAAGAATAATGACTATTGATCTTTGGTCTACATCATAAAAAGAAATGCACTTTATCCACTGGCTCATGATTAACGGTCCTCACATAATAATAGCCAGTATAACTCAAAGTGCAAATTGATATTAAAAGGGCAGGAACAAAAGACCATAAAATATAATTACAATAGAAATGAATGAAAGCATATCAACTGAGTGAGAGGCAAAGAGAAAGAAGGGAGAAGGGAAGTGTGTATTACATGTGAGGCTTTATGATAAATGCCAGCAAGGAAAGCTTTATTGAAGACCTGGAAGAGATTTAATTACTTAAAAAAAAAAAAAAAAGGATAAATCCAAAGGGTCATGCTACTTGTATGCTACTGTAGGCTACTCAGCTACCCTTTACAAGCCAATTCAGCTTGGTTGGGGACCACAGACAGAGCAGTCAAATGACTCAGCGCGTGCGCGCGCGCGCGCGCGCGCGCGCGCACACACACACACACACACACACACACACACTAATTATCTCAATCTGCATCTCTATCTGAAATTCTCACCATTAGCATTGCTCTTCCAGTAGTTGTTTTGATGTCATTTACTTTAAAACTGGTTAAAGATTAAGGCATTCAGTTTCTTGAGGAACACACAGGTTAACTAGGGAATACATTAGCAAAGGGGAGTTCTTTTAATTTGCTTTTAGCACTTTGAGACAACTAGCAGACAACATAGCGCCAGGGAAATGACACATGAAATAAGTTCATTTTGTTGGGAGCCAAAAAGCAGAATGGGTGAGACCAGCTGTATGATACCTAGCAGTAGGAGAGCCAGCGCATGGCAGTTCTGAGCCCTGAGATCCTGACAGCCAGAGAACTGGGCAGGGATGAGGAAAGGCAGCAGTAGTAAGAACACTATTTGCTGGGCATTCTTTTGAGTACTTCAGATGTGTCAACTCATTTAGTCCCCCAAACTTATGCAGTGTGAACACTTAATCCCTGTTTTACCTATGAACATACCCACAATCACCTCAAGAAGTGGTGCTATTGGGGCCAAGGAGAGCCTCTGGTGTCCCTGGGATCGACCTCAAGAGTCAGACTCATGCTCTTTGTTCACTACCTCTCTGGGAGGGAGTGGTGTAGAGAGTCACTGGGAACACCTTGACACTCCTGAGGGTTCAAATCTCATATGTGCTGCCAATGAACTATATGGCTTTCATCACTTATTGACCTAGCTTACCTTCAATTTTTTTTTTACCAGTAAATTAGGAATAACACCAGTATCTACACCTCATGGTGTAATTATGAAATTTAAGTGGGATGTTACATGTAGGTGCTCTGTGGCACAGGGACCCTAGATATGCACAATAAATCCCTAATAACATCGACGAAACAAAAGGCAAAGAGGCTGTGTACTGTGCCGGTTTGGTCAGAAAAGCACAGCTTTTAGGGGTGCTATGCAACAAGGGATTTATTATAGCACTAGCCCTTGCATGCTGTGGGAGCTAATGGGGAAGTCTATGCAGGCTGTGCTCTTTGTGTCTAGTGTTGAGTCCAGCATCACTGGAGGTGATACGACTGGCAGTCAGGAAGGAGAATGGGACACAAATGAGTGAAAGAATGACATGGACCCCATGCGGGCAAGTAGAACCCATGTTCATCCCAATGCCCCCACCCTCACCCCACGTTGATATGGCAGTTAATCTGCAAAAGGAGCTGGTGCCCTCCGCAATTGCCCCTGGGCTCAGAGAAGCTGGTAGAGGAGCTGTGGTCCAGGTGTTGCCTCAGCTCAAATACATACACAAGCAACAAAGTATGCAAGCTCCACAGCATGTGGTAGCGTACCTAACCCTCAGAGTATAAAGCTATGTCTGCCGCATCACATTTGCCTTCCGAATAGTATGCAAAATTTCTCTTGTGGCTAAACTTCACAACATGGCGGAGGGAATTCTGGGAAACGGAGTTCCGGATTAGCCAAACTGACACAGTACAAAGCCAAGGGACCAGGATCGCATACCTTATTTTCTCCGTATTGGCTAATTCCTTTATATTTTAAAATAATGGCTGTAGCTCTAAAACAACATTCTGACTCTCATTTGGAGCCGCTTCATGATGGTCACCAGTAAATTTAGACCTATACATTTCCTTATCTGTACCTCTGGAGTCAAAGACCGTGCTTCTTACTAGCTTTGCTACAATAACTGCTGCTGTGGTGCCATGTTCTTCAGTGCTAGGCATTTACACTTCTAACACATCAGGTTTACTGACCACTCCTCTGTCCACTCCGTGGATTCCCATTATAAGATGACTGATTCCAAACTCCCTATGTTGTCCTTCCCATCTACTCCTAACTTGTTCGTGCAGATTTAGATTTCACTAGCTTTGCGTCTCCCCATCATTCTGCTCTACTTTTAATGTTGCTCCGCCAGATCATACCGTAGTTACCAGTAGGTATGTCACCCATTAGACTATTGTCTAATGCTACTTATGGGTAGGGACTGGTTCGGTAAGTGGTGGGATGTACAAATAAATAAAGAACAAAAATTGTATATGTCTCTTTTTCCATTCACTTTCATATATTTACACAGTTATCTTACAAATTTGTATTGATAGGCTTCTATAGGCCAAGTACTCTCTCCACCATATATACAAGGAACAAAACAGCCATGATCCCAGCTGCTGTGGAGCTAACATTCTAGTCGGGAGTCAGATATTAAATAAAAAGACACGTGAATCTATGCACAATCGATCATTGTGATTAGGGGCTGGGAGTAAAAATAAGATAATTGCTACTGTTATTAAGTTAATATGTTTTAAAAATGACTGATTGGATCAAGAAACTTAATTTGTGCACATAAGAAAGCAACATGAATTACCCCAATGGAGAATAGACAAATTAATGTGGCCTTGTCAGCACAAGGCTTGAAATAATTGAAGGAACCAATTCAATTCATCATTTATCAGTTGCACAGCATCCTTCCAGGCACTGAGTGAGTGCCCTTGCTTCCCAATTGCCAGTAAGCTTCAAGAAAACACAAGCTAGGCTCTCTGGCTGTGTAGTCTGCCTGGAGAATGTTGCCCTTAGAGAGTGTTTATCTTTGGAGAGAAAATCAACTCCCACAGATCAGGACCAAGTTGTAGGACTTTAGGGCAGTTCTTATGAGACTGAAGGCTCTCAGTAAGCACATAAGATATCAAACTCTTCAGACAACAATTTGATAAAAACAACAGTTGAGTTTAGGGCATTGAATTTTAATAATCGGATGTTAATCATTTATTTTGTATCCAGCACATAAAATTCCCAGATGTCAACTCCAGTGCCAAAAATGGACATGTGGAGAACAGCAGGTATGAAAGGATAAATCTTGTGATTTATAGGCCTTGCTTGCTGAAAGTCTCTAATGATTCATTTCATCACTGTGGAGCAATTTCCCCAACAAAACATGTCTTTCCCATCCCTTAATCCGAGCGACTCATTTGCTATTCACTTTGTTTGTCTTTCTGTATGGTCTTTGTCAAAGCTTCCCTCTGAAGAATTTCCTCCTTATAAACACTGCACCTTTGATCACTGCCAAAACATGTGAAAGATTATGAGAGGTAAGAACAAAGAGGAACTATTTAAGACCTTCCCAACCATCTGATCTCTTTGTTGATTACACCTGTTTGGGAATTTTTTCATGTCATATTTTTATTCCAGGCTGTCATAGGTTAGACAAGATATTAAAAATGCATGTGAACATTGTCCAAACAGAAGTTTTTATATATTATGCCATGTTTAGTAACATAAATGAATTTCAATTAATATAATGGAAAATACAGTTGGTATTCAATGCCATCTATGTTTATTCAGCTATTCAGTTATTCTTTCATCGAAACATCTATTCCATCAAGAGATATTCAGTACATTTTAGGTACCAGATATTAGGCATTTAGTGGTGGGCAAGAAAGGTGTGGTTCCTGCTATCAGAGTAATATGGTTATGAAGGAACTGACACACTTAATACAATACACTATGTGCCTCTGTACTTGTGTGTGCTCGCATGCCTGCATACACATGTGCACACATGCATGTGTGTGATGGGGACACAGTAACATCACAAAAAATGTCTAATGTCATGCCTCTGAGGGTATGACATTAGAAGTATGATTTAAGTCATGAGAAGAAGCCAGCCCTGCAAAGATCCAAGGAGAAATTATTGTAGGTTAGAGGAAGAACAAGTACAAAGTTCTTGGGCAAGAGTGAGTTTGGCATGCCTGAAGACCCAAAAGAAATCCAAAATGGGGGAAGTAGAGACAAAGTTGCTAAATTTGGTACAAGATGAAGGTGGAAACTGAGCAGGAGAGAAATCAAAGAGGATTTATTTGTATCAGAGTTTCTTCATTTCCAGTACTACAAATCTCTGGATTCTGAAGATCCACAAGGCCCTTATTAATTGCACTAAAATTTTCTTCATTTATGCATCTGTGCATTTTCAAAGTAGTCTGAGACTCAAGGAAGTCTAAGAATTAAGACCTGGTCTATGGAATATTGATAAAGTTTAAAAACTGGTCTAATGCAGTTTTAATAAAAATATTGGGTAGCTACATCATATATTAATGATTAGGTTCTTTTAGACCCCCATGATACCTTGTGTCACTGATTTAAAAACCTTGGTAATTACACATTCCAATCCTAAATGGTTCATCCAGCTGCTGTTTGAGGTTCTGTTCTTTTCAGGTAAGAAAATGGAAGTGTTTCATTAAATCATGCCAAGGTTCATAGAGTTAAACTTTTTTTGAGAATAAGGACAAAACTGGATTAGGACTTGTTTTATTCTTCTTGAACTCTACATTAAGTGAACACTGCCTGGGATGGATATGATAGATAATTTTTAGCCCTTGATAATAACTAAAAAATGTAAACCTTTTCCATCATCATTTTTCACCCGTGTTTGATAACTATTGTGTGAGAACAATGGAGGCAGATATATGATACTGTATTCAATATCCCAAAAAGATGATGAATGATAACACTTACAGTTTAAAAGAAAAATGGCCCAATTTCAAGTGTCCTTTCTGGAAGTTCTATGACTGTTTTGGGAAAACTTGCTAAAAATACTAAGGCAGTAGAGACAAGAATGAAAAGAGTAAAATATAGTCTCCATCCTTTTTTTTATGTTAAGGATACTGTTTAACATACATCATTTTGACAAAGCTGACTTATTTATCAAATAAAACTTAGGATCATTAAATAGCTTTCCAGATGCTGTGTCCATGAATAGTGGATTCTGAGAAAGTTCATTACATGAATGAAAACATTGAAAAATATCACTTTAAATGTGATAAATGTCTTTGTCTGCCTTGCCTCATAACTTTGACTGAAATGACCTGACACATGAATAAATATTTATATCAGCTTTTATACTAAAAAAGAAAAGCCTGCTGGAAAATGTTGTGTTGCAATTACTCATGGGTATTTGCCTGATGATTATTTGTCTCTAGTACAGAGCATATTCTAAAATAAACAGAATCTGGCATAGAACTGTTATAGAATATATTTATACATTAGCCAATTCACAACCAGTTTAAAGGGATGAGTTCAGACAAGCCTCTGTTTGTCTGCATTGCTCTGAATAGTTGGTTTGATATTCCCACTCAATGACCAGTTTTAGTTTTGCAAAGTTGCAATTATTGTGGTTGCAAGGAGACAGTGAAAGGTATCTTTCTCTATGGTGGCTGTTGGGAAATTATCCTAAATACTTTCTCTAGTGTGTAGTAGAGGGGAGCAGAATTTGTCATTCCTAAATACGTCTATTTGGCATAAAGATTATTTTAGGCTGAATATTTTTAAGAAACTAGAGATTCAGGAAAAGCTCTTTACCTCCCTCTCAATTGCCTAAATTTGCATTGGAAAGAGGGTCTCTACCAAGAAGAGAGCTCTTACCAGAAATACCTGTTTACCTAAGAAACTTACCTGTGTAACAGAGCAACCTATGTTTTCCAATCATCTCTTCCCAACTTCCTATGAAAGGCCTCTCTTCCCTTTGTATCCAGAAACTTTTCCCCTTTCCTTACCTCAGGAAGTTATAGAAGCCTCAACTATCTGGTTGCCCTTTGGGTCTCATAATTATATAGAGCTCCCACACACACAAATTTATTTTTTCTCCTGTTAATCTGTCATATCAATTTAATTATTAGACCAGCCAAAGAACCTAGAAGAGAAGAAGGAACCCTCCCCCCCCCCTCCTTTTCGGTAGAATCAGACACAAGTCTGGAGTATTTAGGGAGTTGGGGAAGGGCTACCTAGAAAGAAGATAAAAGATGGTAAAAATTGTCATGTTAAGTGGGGACATAGCTCAAAAGACCCTAAATATCAGAGGATGGTGTACAGCTTTACGTGTGTACAATGAAGAGGCCACAAGAATTCTTACCTGGAGGAATAACTTAGTGAAATTGACTTTCCTGAATGATTTGTCTGACCAGAGTCTGCAAGATAGGCTTATAAAAGAAAGTGCATTTCTTTTTGCAGTGTAAATATGACCTCCAGAAACTACTTCCAGCAAGAGATGGAAATTCTTTCCTCTCCACTTGACTCTGGGTTGGCTATGTGACTTGCTTTGACCAACAGGACAGTGCAGAAGTGCTGCCACATGAGAGGCCTGGAAGTTGCTCTATGCTCTTACAGAGCCCAGCTGCCATATGGCAAGGAAGCAAGTGCTATCCTCCAGCACAGGAAGAGGCTCTGGAGAAAGGTGCCATCTGATGAGCAGATGAAGGCATGGAGAGGAAATGAAGTGTCCCAGACAACAGGAAATACTAAGGCCCAAGACATGTGAGAGAAGCTTTCATAGCACCCCCACCATCACCCCCAGTCCCAGCCCACCGGCCAAATGAATGCAGCCACACAAGAGGTCTACAAGACCAGCATATGCATCACTCAGTCTACCAAGAGAATCTCAAGAATTGGCAAATCGTTGCTGTTTCAAGCCACTAAGTTTAGAGGGGGGTTATTGCATAACAAGAGAAAAATAGAATAACATCTCACTAAGTATCTTTCTCATAATCAAACTCAGGAAAGATTCATTGAGTCAGAAGCATGGAAACCAGTTACAATGGTATTTCAGAAAAGTTAGCATGGGGTAATGAGAAGGTGGCCTAGGTGAAAAGACTGGGGTTTAATTAATGCTCACATTCCCTTCTCTCATCAGGAAAGGACCGGACCATAAAACATGCAGATTAAAATGTTGAGTTTAGAAGTGACATAAAACTGGGCTCCTCCCCTGGTTCCAACATTTAAACATTTCTTTCCCCAAGACTAGGTCTTCTCACCTAAAACACAGAGCTAATAAGAGCCTGCAAAAAAGGAACTCATTATGAAAATCAGCTGGGGGAAGATATGAAGTTACTCAGCACAGTGATTTGCAGACACTGAGTTCAGGGTCGAGAGCTAAGGTACTATTTGGAAACAGGAACAGACATTCCTTCATTTCCAATACTTCCTCTTTATCGTCCTGAGTTCTGTCTTCTGTATCTCCAGGAGGGATGTCAAAGAATAAATACACGGAAAATAGAAAATAATAATTCTTGATTGTTGGGTTTCAAAAGCTTAGAGAATTTGTGTTTCAAAAAGCTCTGCCTTGAGGCCAGTCTCTGGAAGTTGAGAGAAAGGGTCAGCAGCCTTTTACTTGCTTCCTCCCACCCCAGGATCCAGATTCTGATGTAAAACCCCTAAGATGGAATCTGTCCTCTGTCTTTAGCAGGATCCCCCTCCCTAGGCCATCATCAGGCAATCCACATTTCAAAATAGGGGTGACTATGAAAAACCTTGGGTGATTCTAAGATGTCTTAGCTTAGTTAAGAGAAAGCAGTAATACTTCAAGGGTCCTCTGTGTCCAGAAGCTGAGCTTCCATAAGGAAAAGTTGAAGAATATTTTGAATGGGTAAAAAAAAGACTTCTATGTATCCTGTCTAGCATATCTTCCTGGGCTATCTCTCCCTTATATTGTCTTTGAGCTATGTTACAGCTGTGTAAGTTACAGAATACTGACAGTAATGCAAATAATTCCTTTTCATAGAAATGCAAACTGTATCCAGTTGAAGAAGTTGGCTATTGCCCCATGAATATTGACCAATTTGGTATATATCTGTAAATTAATTTCAGCCTTCCTGATAACCCATAAGTGTGTCTGTTCTTTTGGATTTTCCATGAAACTGGTTATGTGTTTCTTTCAGATTTCGATGAGAGTCATAGTGACACCTCTGTATTACTTTGCCAGGTCTGCCATAATAAAGCATCACAGACTGTATGTACACCAGAGAAACGTGTTTTCTCATGATCTGGAAGTTTGAAGTCCAAGATCAAGGTGTTGGCAGGCTGCTTTCTTCCAAAGCCTTTCCTTTGCCTTGGCAGATGGCCTCCTCCTCTTATTCTTCACATGGCCTTCCCCTTGTGCTTGTCTGTGTCCTAATCTCTTATAATGACACCAGCTGTACTGGTACTGGGTTAGGGCCCAGTCATGTAATATCATTTTATCTTAATTATCTCTTCAAAAGCCACATCTCCAAAACAGTCACATTCTGAGGCACAGAGGGTAGGACTTCAAGGTATGAATTGGTTGTAAGGGGGTACACAATTCTGTCCCTAACAATGTATTTTTAAAAATTAAAGTATTCTTTAATACTTCTTGGGTGATAATATTCCCAAACAGACCCATAAAGGCATATTTAAAATATCAAAAGTGGGCCAACATTATGACTAAAGATTATGGTCTCTCTTTTAACCACATGTACGAGTATTCATATTCTATCATTCCTGAGGACTTTGCAATAAATGTTTTCTCTTTATTATAGGCATATTCTACAGCTCTATCTTCACATTCCATCAGATAATTAAGGAAACATCAAAGGTATGGCTCTCTTCACTAGTCCTCACCCCTGAGCTCCTATGTGTGTATGCATTTTCAAGAATGTGCAGAATGAAGCATATTGTGCTGAACAAAATTTTCAAGATAAGGGAAGCTGAGGATTTCAAAGAGTGCAATGAAAGTAATAAAAGTCTAGATTTTTAGAAACCCAACATGTAACTCTACCTGGAGAAAAAGTCACATTGAGTTTCACCATATAGTTTTCCCAGCATTGCCCTATGGATGAAAAGAAGTCACAAGCAACCCTAAAGGATAAGAAAAGTGAAAACCCAAAGCACCAACAAATTCTTCTAAGTTTTCATTGGTAAATTCTTTTGGCATATTCCAATGAGTCTGATTTTAGAGTATGAGAAATTTCTGGCAGCATGACAAACAGATTTGGGAAATCTGGTGTGAAATGACAGCTCTGATCCACATGGCTGAGTGAACACATACGGCTTTCATTCATCGTTTTGCTTTTCTTATTTACTGCCTGACACCTTACCTGCTCCTAAGAATGCGAGATCTTAGGAGACAGAGACCTGGTTTCTTGCTCTTGGCTATATCCCTGGAACAAGGAAAAAAGGCGGGAGCATGGTAGGTGTTCAATACATATTGCTGAGGGGAGGAGCCAAGATAGTAGAACAGCATGGAAGTTTTTTATGTGTCTTGTGCCCATAAAATACAGCCAGACCAACACTAAAACATCCTGCCTACCTAGAAAACTGATCTGAGGATTAACACAACAATCTGCACAACACGAACCACAGAATCAAGCAGGTACGTGGTGTTGAGAGGTGAACTGGGGGAGAGAGAAGCCCCAGAGGGCAGGGAGCCACTTTTGCTTATAGAAAGAGGATAGAGGTGAGTTCGGCAGTGGCGGGGGGAGGAGGGAGGAAGAATACAGGAAAAGAACTCCCCCCCTAAAGCAGCTGGATAGAAAGTGGAAAAGTGGAAACTGCCACAGGGACTGAACTACAAAGGGAGAAAGGAGAAAGGAGAGAGTTTAAATTCCATTAAGACTATAAACAGGGGGAGCACAGAGTCTAGAACTCCACAGCTTGATACCTAGTGGTGCTCTGGTGGGAAGGGCTAATCCCCAGGAACAGAGTGGAGTCCGGGGTTCTTCAGGCCACATGGGGAGAGGCAGTTCCCCTGCTGGGAGGACACCAGGTAGAGGCTGTGTGGGTACCCCAAAGGCAGAGCCCCAGTGGACCTGAGAGAAGAACCACATTTGCTAGTGCTGGAACAAATCGTTAAGGGTGAAGCCTGGTGCCAGATGTGTGTTGAGATTTTCCATAGTCCCTGAAATGTTGCTTCTATGCTATCTCACAAACTTTTTCTGGGGCGGGCTGGCACCGGGCCACAGTCTCTGGGCCTCGGCAGCAGCACGATCCCACAAATGTACCTGAATGGAGCAAGCACCCAGCCATTTTTCAGTGAGACCCTCCTGCAGAGGGGCAGAAGGGGTCAAAGCCACAGTCCCTCAGGAGTAAAGGGTTGGGAAAAACAGCCACATCTGTGACAAAACTCAGGAGGGCAGTGCTGCCTGGAGCTTGGTCACAGACTGTGTAAAGCAGGGAGTGGACGGAAGCTGAAAACAAAGGACAGGTGTGCAATTGCTAATCAGGGAGAAGAGTTCCAATACTAGAGACTGGGTAGCTGGGTGACGCCATTTTCACCTCTCCTACACATGCACATATGCACCTATGAGTGATGCGATAATCCACCCCAATAAGCTAAGCAGTGCCATCTAGTGGAGAATGGAGCCATTACACTAAGCCCCGCCCAACTGGGCCAACCTTGCTCTTCAGGAACACGAGTCTCTGCCTGTTTAGTTTATGAACTATAAAGGGCTTCATAGTTTGACTTTTAGGGGAAAACAAAGTAATTTCAGCCATATTTCATTCCATTTGCCAGTCTGTCTATTCAATTTTCGTTCTTTTCTTTTTTTTCCTCTTTTTTGTTTCTTTTCTTTTTCTTGAATACAGAAAGAGAAAAAATCATTTTTATTTTCAATTTTTATTAAAAATATTTTTCTTTAATTTTTTTCTACTATATTTTTTACATTTGTGTAAATTTTTTCAAATTCTATCTTACTTATATCATTTCATTTTAGTCTACTTCAGTGTATTAATCTTTTTCAAATTTTCAAATGATTTTCTTTTATTTTTCTTTCCCGTTTTTTCTCTAATCTTTTGAAACTCTTTCAACACCGAGACTAAAACACACCTACAATCTAGCATCATTTATTTGATTTTTTCTGTGTGTGTTTTTAATTTTTTAATTTCAATATTTTTTTAATTTTAATATTTTTTTAATTTTAAGTTTTTAACTCATTAATTCCTTTTCTCCCTTCAAAATGATGAAATGAAGGAATTCACCCCAAAAGGAAGAGCAGGAAGAAACGACAGCCAGGGACTTAACCAACACAGATACAAGCAAGATGTCTGAACCAAAATTTAGAACCATGATAATAAGAATACTAGCTGGAGTCTAAAATAGATTACAATCCTTTTCTGTGGATATAAAAGAAGTAAAAGCTAGTCAGGATGAAATAAAAAATGCTATAACTGAGCTGCAATCTCAAATGGATGCCGCGGTGGCAAGGATGGATGAGGCAGAACAGAGAATCAGCGATATAGAGGACAAATTTATGGAGAATAATGAAGCACAAAAAAAGAGGGGGATTAAGGCAAAAGAGCATGATTTGAGAATTAGGGAAATCAGTGACTCATTAAAAAGGAACAATATCAGAATCATAGGGGTCGCAGAAGAGGAAGAGACAGAAACAGGGGTAGAAGGGTTATGTGAGCAAGTCACAGCAGAAAACTTTCCTAACCTGGGGAAAGACAAAAACATCAAAATCTAGGAAGCACAGAGGACTCCCATTAGATTCAACAAAAACCGACCATCAACAAGGCATATCATAGTCAAATTCACAAAATACTCAGGCAAGGAGAGAATCATGAAAGCAGCAAGGGAAAAAAAAATCCTTAACCTACAAGGGAAGACAGAACAGGTTTGCAGCAGACCTATCCACAGAAACTTGGCAGGCCAGAAAGGAGTGGCAGGATATATTCAGTGTGCTGAATCAGAAATATATGCAGCCAAGAATTCTTTATCCAGCAAGGCTGTCATTCAAAATAGAAGGAGAGATAAAAAGTTTCCCAGACAAACAAAAATTAAAGGAGTTTGTGACCACTAAACCAGCCCTACAAGAAATTTTAAGGGGGACTTCTGAGGGCAGAAAAGATAAAAAATAAATACATGTAAATGAATGAATGAATGAATGAATGAATGAATGAATACCAAGCAATGAAGACTAGAAAGGACCAGAGAACACCACCAGAAACTCCAACTCTACAAGCAATATAATGGCAATAAATTCATATCTTTCAGTAGTCACTCTAAATGTCAATGGACTCAATGCTCCAATTAAAAGACCTAAGGTAACAGAATGGATAAGAAAACAAGATCCATCTATATGCTGTTTTCAAGAGACCCACTTTAGACCTAAAGACACCTTCATATTGAAAATAAGGGGACGGAGAACCATCTATCATGCTAATGGTCAACAAAAGAAAGCTGGAGTAGCCATACTTATATCAGACAATCTAGAATTTAAAATAAAGACTGTATCAAGAGATGCAGAAGGGCATTATATCATAATTAAGAGGTCTATCCACCAAGAAGACATAACAATTGTAAACATTTATGCACCAAATATGATAGCACCCAAATATATAAATCAATTAATCACAAACATAAAATCATTGATAGTAATACCATAATAGTAGGGGACTTCAATACCCCACTCACAGCAATAGGCAGATCATCTAATTTAAAAATCAACAAGGAAACAATGGCTTTGAATGACACACTGGACCAGATGGACTTAACAGATATATTCAGAACATTTCATCTTAAAGCAGAGCAATATATATTCTTCTCCACTGCACAGGGAACGTTCTCCAGAACAGACCACATACTGGGACACAAATCAGCCCTCAACAAGTACAAAAAGTTTGAGATCATACCGTGCATATTTTCAGACCACAACACTATTAAACTCGAAATCAACCACAAGAAAAAAATGTGGAAAGGTAACAAATACTTGGAGACTAAAAAACATCCTACTAAAGAATGAATGGGCTAACCAGGAAGTTAAAGAGGAAATTTAAAAGTTCATGGAAGCCAATGAAAATGATAACACCACAACCCAAAACCTCTGGGGTGCAGGAAAGGCAGTCATAAGAGGAAAGTATATAGCAATCCAGGCCTTCCTAAAAAAGGAAGAAAGATCTCAGATACACAACCTAACCTTACACCTTAAAGAGCTGGAAAAAGAACAGCAAATAAAACCCCAAACCAGAAGAAGACAGGAAGATTAGAGCAGAAATTAATGCTATCGAAACCAAACAACAAAAAACAAAAACCAAAATATGGTAGAACAGATCAATGAAACCAGAAGCTGGTTCTTTGTGGTTTTTTTTAAATTTTTTTAATGTGTATTTATTTTTGAGACAGAGAGAGACAAAGCATGAATGGGGGAGGGTCAGAGAGAGAGGGAGACACAGAATCTGAAGCAGGCTCCAGGCTCTGAGCTGTCAGCACAGAGCCTGATGCGGGGCTTGAACTCACGGACTGTGAGATCATGACCTGAGCTGAAGTCGGACGCTTAACCGACTGAGCCACCCAGGCACCCCTGGAAGCTGGTTCTTAGAAAGAATTAACAAAAGTGATAAACTACTAGCCAGTTTGATCAAAAAGAAAAACGAAAGGATCCAAATAAATAAAATCAAGAATGAAATAGGAGAGATCACAACCAACACAGGAGAAATACAAACAATAATAGGAGAACATTATCAGGAATTATACACCAGTAAAATGGGCAATCTGGAAGAAATGGACAAATTCCTGGAAACATGTATACTACCAAAACTGAAACAGGAAGAAATAGAAAATTTGAACAGACCCATAACCAGTAAAGAAATCGAATTAGTAAACCAAGAAAACAAGAGTCCAGGGCCAGATGGCTTTCCAGGGGAATTCCACCAAACATTTAAAGAAGAGTTAACACCTATTCTTTTGAAGCTGTTCCAAAAAATAGAAATGGAAGAAAAACTTCCAAACTCTATGAAGCTAGCATTACCTTGATTGCAAAACCAAACAGAGACCCCACTAAAAAGGAGAACTAAAGACCAATTTCCCTGATGAACATGGATGTGAAAATCCTCAACAAGATATTAGCCAACCGGATCCAACAATACATTAAAAAAATTATTCACCACGACCAAGTGTGATTTATACCTGGGATGTAGGTCTGGTTCAATATCCACAAAACAATCAATGTGATTCATCACACCAATAAAAGAAAGGACAAGAACCATATGATCCTCTCAATAGATGCAGAGAAAGCATTTGACAAAATACAGCTTCCTTTCTTGATAAAAATCCTCAAGAAAGTAGGGATAGAAAGAGGATACCTCAAGGTCATAAAGGCCATATATGAAAGACCCAACACTAATCCCATCCTCAATGGGGAAAAACTGAGAGCTTTCTTCCTAAGGTCAGGAACAAGACAGGGATGTCCACTCTCGCCACTGTTATTCAAAATAGTATTAGAAGTCTTAGCTCTGCAATCAGACAACACAAATATGTAAAAAGGCACCCAAATCGGCCAGGAGGAGTTCAAACTTTCACTCTTTGCAGATGACATGATAGTCTATATGGAAAACACAAAAGATTCCACCAAAAACTGCTAGAACCGATTCATGAATTCCACAAAGCTGCAGGATATAAAATCAATGCACAGCAATCGGTTGCACTCCTACACACCAACAATAAAGCGACAGAAAGAGAAATCAAGGAATCGATCCCATTTACAGTTGCACAAAAAAACCCATAAAATACCTAGGAATAAATCTAACCAAAGAGGTGAAAAATCGATACACTGAAAACTATAGAAAGCTTATGAAAGAAATTGAAGAACACACACACACACACACACACACACACAATGGAAAAAGATTCCATGCTCCTGGACAGGACGAACAAATATTGTCAAAATGTCTATACTGCCCAAAGCAATCTACATATTCAAAGCAGTCCCTATCAAAATAACACCAGCATTCTTCACAGAGCTAGAACAAAGAATCCTAAAATTTGTACGGAACCAGAAAGACCCCAAATAGCCAAAGCAATCTTGAAAAGAAAACCAAAGCAGGAGGCATCACAACCCCGACTTCAAGCTATAGTACAAAGCTGTAATCGTCAGGACAGGATGGTACTGGCACAAGAATAGACACCCAGATCAATAGAACAGAATAGAGAATGCAGAAATGGACCCACAAATGTATGGCCAGCTAATGTTTCACAAAGCAGGAAAGAATATCCAATGGAATAAAGACAGTCTCTTCAGCAAGTGGTGCTGGGAAAACTGGACAGCGACATGCAGAAGAAAGAACCTGGACCACTTTCTTACACCATACACAAAAATGAACTCAAAATGGATGAGAGACCTAAATGTAAGACAGGAAGCCATCAAAATCCTCGAGGAGAAAACAGGCAAAAACCTCTTTGATCTTGGCCACAGCAACTTCTTACTCAACACGTCTCTGGAGGCAAGGGAAACAAAAGCAAAAATGAACTATTGGGACCTCATCAAAATAAAAAGCTTCTGCACAGGGAAGGAAACAATCAGTAAAACTAGAAGGCAACTAACAGATGGGACATATTTGCAACATATTTGCAAACAACATATCAGATAAAGGGTTAGTATCCAAACTCTATAAAGAACTTATAAACTCAACACTCAAAAAACAAATAATCCAGTGAAGAAATGGGCAAAAGGCATGAATAGACACTTCTACAAAGAAGACATCCAGATGGCCAACTGACACATGAAAAAATGCTGAACACCACACGTCATCAGGGAAATGCAAATTAAAACCACAATGAGATACCCCTTACACCTGTCAGAATGGCTAACATTAACAACTCAGGCAACAACAGATGTTCATGTGGATGCAGAGAAAGAGGATCTCTTTTGTATTGCTGGTGGGAATACAAGCTGGTGCAGCCACTCTGGAAAACAGTATGGAGGCTCCTCAAAAAATTAAAACGAGGACTACCCTATGATCCAGCAAATGCACTACTAGGTATTTATCCAAGGGATATAGGTATGCTGTTTCAAAGAGGCACATGCACCCCAATGTTCATAGCAGCACTATCAACAATAGTCAAAGTATGGAAGGAGCCCAAGTGTCCATCAATGAATGGATAAAGAAGATGTGTGTGTATATATATGTATATATATATATATATATATATATATATATATATATATATACATATATATATATACCCACACACACACAATGGAGTATTACTCGGTAATCATAAAGAATGAAATCTTTCCATTTGCAACTACGTAGATGGAACTAGAAGGGATTATGCTAAGTGAAATTAATCAGACAAAGAAAAATATGATATGACTTCACTCATATGAGGACTTTAAGACACAGAACAGATGAGCATAAGGAAAGGGAAGCAAAAATAACATAAAAACAGGGATGGGGACAAAACGGAAGAGACTCAAATATGGAGAACAAACTGAGGGTTACTGGAGGGATTGTGGGAGGGGGGATGGGCTAAATGGGTAAGGGGCACTAAGGAATCTACTCCTGAAATCATTGTTGCACTCTATGCTAACTAATTTGGATGTAAATTTAAAAAATAAAATTAAAAAAATTGTTGAATGAAATGAATGAAAATCACTGAAATTCTTTGGATCTCACTTTCCTTGTAATTTAAACCTGGAGTGGGTAATAAAATTCACTGCACATCATTCTTGTAAGGAATAAATATGCATGAAGTTCCTAGATATACCAGGCCCTTAGCAGAAATTTTGTGCCAGAATACTCCCCAGCTTCTCTACAACCTGACTTCAGACTGACCGCTAGTCTGTGAAACATGCGCATAGGTGTGGTTCCCAGGTTAAGCTCTAGCTCAGGCCCCACTACAGCTCCATGTAATGTACAATTAGTCCATACTCCCCTTCCCATTGAGGATCCAGACAAAATTACCTAAAAGTGCCCCTTATTCAAAGATATTTTCCCCTAGTACTTTTCATGGTATTTACCTTTAATTACCACTCAATAAATGTGTCTTGAATGACTTTTACTCACAACACCTATACACCCTACTCTCTTCCTTCATCCTCAACATTTCAGAAACTTTTAATTTTGCGGATTTATGCCATGGCCAAAGATATTAATTCCTTTTTTAACATGGCTAAGGTATAATTCTAAATTTGGGGGGAAAAAAAGCTTAATAGCCAAATGGAACATTTAGATGTGCATCAATTCACCAAAAAACCTAACAGCTCTAAGAAAATTCTCCTAAGTCAGACCGCAGGGTGACCTCTAGAAAGTGACAGGATTTACCCTGATAGCTGCTGGCAGACCCACGTTAGCGTCAGCATCTGGAGGGATGGCCAAAGACTTCCTTCTCACTTACCTGGAGTGTTCAGACAGCTTTCACTTGACAATTTTAGCTGCAGGAGAATTCTGAGGAGAGGCACAACAATGACCAGAAACTGGAAAGTCTCCCAGAGCAGTAAATAACCTTTTGGGGGTACAAACCTCTTTCTTTCTCATATTAGTGTCTTCATGTAGAAGAACTCAAGAGTCCAGCAGCACTGGCGCCAAGTAGCAATCAAGACTCTGGATTTGGGTCATTTTTGTGATTCTTATTCCTGCTTCTTTCCCTCCTTCTCTGACATACATGCCGAATAGGGAACTGGGATATATGCAGAATAGCACTCAAACTGGAAATCTAGAGGAAAAAAAAAAAAAAAGACAGAGACAGAGACAGAGAACGTCTGAAAATCTCCACCCACTCCCCCAACCCGAAACACCTTCACAAAATTCAAGGTCCTTTTTGTTTTAATTAACTATTTCTTCTGCTTCAGAATCACCCTCAGGAGGAATTTAAAAACCTCAAACTTCAGAATGTGCAGATTCCCCTCAAACCCCTTATGTCATTTTTCATTTGGTACCAAACATGATCATACTCTAAAATGTTCAGCAGGAATTTTTTACAGTAAAAAAAAAAAAAAAAAAAAAAACCTGAGAAGAGCAGATACGGCACACACATACCCAGCTTTTGTCTCTTTAAAAGCATAAGAAATCAAACCAAATGACAACAGGGACTACTAGTACCTTAACTACTCCCTGGGAACAGGTCGAGGGTCTTTGGAAATTGCATTAACTCTTTCAGGTGAGGCTTGGACACTGATTTTCATGCTGCTGTATTAACTTGATCGGATCTCCAGACTTGTGGGTAGCGCTGAGATCTCAAAAGGTCACAAGGATATTTAAGATTTCTGTTTGTGTTTGTCTCAGTGACATTTGAGATGCAGCCCATTATTTTTCTTCTAAAATTATTTTTTTACGATAAGAGAAACTCTCTTTCTTCAAGGAGCTGAAAGGAAAGGTTTTTGCCTTGGGATTGGAGGTCAGTTTTAGATAATGAAGTGAGAACACAGGAAGAATATTTTGAAGTTATATGAGGTATATAGCCAGGTCCTATCTTATGACAAGGTCAAGTTGTCAAGTCAGCAGAAGTCCAGTCAAAACTACTCTTAGAGAATACTTGGGAAGATGCCACACTGGAGATATATATATATATATGTGTGTGTGTGTGTGTGTGTGTGTGTGTGTAGAGAGAGAGAGAGAGAGAGAGAGACAGAAATGACTGCCATGAATGAAGTAATTTACTCAGTTTCCTAGAAATTATAAGCACAGCAAACCATGCAGGACCACATAGGATGGCACCAGGGTCATTCACAAGGTAAAGTGACAAGGGGAAAATGTGGTCAAGAGGGTTTATGGTGGTTTATTTTAGAAGGAATGGGTGAGGCAGGGTAAGCAGGCTTAGTATTGGTTAGTTTGAATAATTTCAGTGGGCTCTGGGGCTTAAGGGTTGTCCCTAGTTGTCTATACCTGGTCCTGGGGGTGATTAAGACAGGTAGACAAAATGGGCCAGAGTGAGAGCCCAATAAAGAAGGTGGTTGGGAGTATGGGCTCTGGATTTGTTGATTTTTATATCAAAGGTGTGCTCCTTTGCTATCTCTAGAAATTAGCTAACCCTGGGAGGTTCTGTGCCTCCAGGGTCAGCAAGTCCCCAAGATGTCATAGCATGAAAAATGCAAAATAAAAGAACATTATATGTACACACACACACATGCACGTGTGCATACACATATGTACTCTTGTGCTGTTTTGATGCCCATCAAACAACTTTCAAATTTTCCTTTCAGTGCATTTGTTATTTTGGTCTTCCCATAATGTAACACCCACCTCTAATGCAAGCTGTATTTGAAGGTTCATCAAAGTTCTCTGACCTTCCCTGACAAGGGGTGAGCTTTTGACCCAAGCTATAGCCAACTTTCTCTGTCAGAAAGTTGAACTTTGGATGGAGTGAGTAAAGACAAGAAAACCACTGGTACACATTCAAGAAAACTGTACCCCAACACACCAACACGTTAGCAGGCAAGTAATTTCCAGAGCTACTTTAGTTTTTGTCCTCTCTGAAACCCCGTTCTTCATTATTTCATTAAACAGAGCTTCCCTATATGTTTTCATTAAATTCACTTTTAATATAAGCTGGTCAGAGTGGATTTCTGTTGCTTACAGACAAAGAAACTGCAATGAAGCTGTCCACCTGTAAGTAGAGAAAGTGCTGGTGATTTGGACTCTTTAGTACTTCTTATCAATTTATAGTGATTCAACAAAGCTTTCCTCCAACAATGATTGTGCTTTTCATATCATAGGAAGCATGAAATAATCATGCAGGGGGTTCAGTTTTCTGTGACAGTTATATTTTCTACTATGTGCTAATGAATCGGCATCCTGTTTTCCACCTCAGCCTTCTGCATCACAGTTAGCATGATGTCTGATGTTTCTCACGATAGGTGGTCACTGACAAGGGCTAGACCCTGAAACCTCAAAATGGAAGGCCAGTGCCAGTCACCTACTTTTAGACATCATTGCTCACTGAACACCAATGCCGGCTACAAGCTCTTATCATCCTCTACTGATTTTTAGAGGTCTCAATGACACTTCAGGGACTGAGGTGGAAAGGTTAACACAAAATTACTTTCTGGAGTTTGTGGTCATAGCAACGGGAAGAGAGCTGCATCAGTGGCTTCTCTGGCAGCTGCCAGGACAATCTGCTTACTGTCTCTTGACATTAGAGCAGTTTAAGCCTCCTTAACTAGCCTCATCTTGCCTGCCAGCCTATGTGGATTTTTTCTCATTGGTGACTAGGTATCTTCACTCTCTGTTCACACAAGGGCCACATTGTCTGGTCAGACAATGGCTGGATTGGGTCTTGGGGCAGAGGGGTTTTGACAGCTTGAATACACCCCAAAATAACGTCAAAGCAACTAAGGGCATTGAATGATACACTCAGTTGTGTTGTCCTCTGCTCTTTTATTACTCCTTGAAAAAGGGAATATCTTCTCATGCAAAAGGTCATTCAAGATAGGGGGATCATGCCTCTTGGAAAAGTAACAGGTGATTGTAAATTCAAGCTTAAGGATGGTCTTTCCCAAAACACAGTACTGTTGAAAAATGAGTGCAAATATAGTGGAAATGGGTATCATCAGAAGGCCTCTGGTCGTGGGAAAAGGGGAAATAATATGGTATATTGTGCCCTTAATCCCCAAAATAGTACATACCATTCCTCCCCCCAAAAAACTATTATCAAACAACATATCAAAGAAATGAGAACATGAATCCTGAAATCCCATATTTCAGGAAAGGTAAGCAAGGGCTCTCAGGCTATGGCAATATACCAGTAGCATTAGTTGATGCTGACTGTGTGGCACTGGCTTGTTGCCTGGAAAACAGAGTTTGGGGTATTTTTTATGGCAATCAAGACGGTTTCATTAAAAGATAATTAGTAAGAGACAACACTGGGAAAGCCTTTCATCTGATTCATCAAGCTCATAAACAAGATAGTCCCAGCATGCCACAGTTCCATGAAATGAAAAGACATTTGTTATCCTGAATTACGATCAGTGCCTGTTCAACATAAGCCTCTGTGGCCTGGAGAGTCCAGAATGCTTGGTTGTTCTTTGCCAATGTCCATTTGGTTTAACATTTTGTTCTCTTTCCTTCACTTAGGAAAGGCAAGGACGTCCCCTGGCTAAACTTGAGCAGCCAAAACTTTTAATCTACTAGTTACAAAGGGCTCAATATATTTCAGGGACTGCTGAGCACTTTGCATGATTTACTTCATTTAACCTTCCACCACTCCCAATAGCATCCCATTTTCCAGGTGAGGAAACTGTGACCTTGCAATCTCCCTGCTGAAAACACCAATGGCCACCCCGTATGTTTAAAACGAAAACTTCAACTTATGGTAGCTGGCAAGGTCCTGCATAATCTGGCCCCTGCCTACCCTTTTGACATTATTTCAGGATAGGCTTTTGCTCATGCATTCCTTTTATTCTATTTCTTGAACTGAGTATATATCCCTGCTCCGTAGCCTTTTCTCTGGCTGTTTCTTTTGCCTGCAATGCTCTTTGGCCAGATCTTCATAACTGGCAGCTTCCTATTATTCACATCTCAGGACTAATGTCACTCATATGGAGAGTCCTTTCCTGACCACCTTTCTAAATGACTTCTCCCCATCTATTCTTTTCTTTTATCTTTTTTCTCAATAGCATGTATCACCGTATGAAATAATCTGTTCAATAATTTATTTTTATATCACATTTGCCCAATTTTAACATATTCTCCAAGTCAGATACCTCAGTGTTGTTTATCACCCTCTACTCACTCACTTGGGGTATTTAGTTTAGGCGTATGATAAATATTACTGATTAAATACAGGTGTGAATGAATGAGTAAACTTCAGGGTTTATAGGTGACTTACCAAAGGTCATATAACTCTTAAGTGACACAGGACTTCCTAATTCCAGAACTCAAATCCAGGTCCTCCTAATTCCAGAACTCAAATTCTTTTTTTTTTTTTTTTTTTTATTATATGAAATTTATTGTCAAATTGGTTTCCATACAACACCCAGTGCTCATCCCAACAGGTGCCCTCCTCAATACCCATCACCCACCCTCTCCTCCCTCCCACCCCCCATCAACCCTCAGTTTGTTCTCAGTTTTTAACAGTCTCTTAAGCTTTGGCTCTCTCCCACTCTAACCTCTTTTTTTTCTTTTTTCCTCCCCCTCCCCCATGGGTTCCTGCCAAGTTTCTCAGGATCCACATAAGAGTGAAACCATATGGTATCTGTCTTTCTCTGTACGGCTTATTTCACTTAGCATCACACTCTCCAGTTCCATCCACGTTGCTACAAAAGGCCATATTTCATTTTTTCTCATTGCCACATAGTATTCCATTGTGTATATAAACCACAATTTCTTTATCCATTCATCAGTTGATGGACATTTAGGCTCTTTCCATAATTTGGCTATTGTTGAGAGTGCTGCTATGAACATTGGGGTACAAGTGCCCCTATGCATCAGTACTCCTGTATCCCTTGGATAAATTCCTAGCAGTGCTATTGCTGGGTCATAGGGTAGGTCTATTTTTAATTTTCTGAGGAACCTCCACACTGCTTTCCAGAGCGGCTGCACCAATTTGCATTCCCACCAACAGTGCAAGAGGGTTCCCGTTTCTCCACATCCTCTCCAGCATCTATAGTCTCCTGATTTGTTCATTTTGGCCACTCTGACTGGCGTGAGGTGATACCTGAGTGTGGTTTTGATTTGTATTTCCCTGATAAGGAGCGAAGCTGAACATCTTTTCATGTGCCTGTTGGCCATCCGGATGTCTTCTTTAGAGAAGTGTCTATTCATGTTTTCTGCCCATTTCTTCACTGGGTTGTTTGTTTTTCGGGTGTGGAGTTTGGTGAGCTCTTTATAGATTCTGGATACTAGCCCTTTGTCCGATATGTCATTTGCAAATATCTTTTCCCATTCCGTTGGTTGCCTTTTAGTTTTGTTGGTTGTTTCCTTTGCTGTGCAGAAGCTTTTTATCTTCATAAGGTCCCAGTAATTCACTTTTGCTTTTAATTCCCTTGCCTTTGGGGATGTGTCGAGTAAGAGATTGCTACGGCTGAGGTCAGAGAGGTCTTTTCCTGCTTTCTCCTCTAAGGTTTTGATGGTTTCCTGTCTCACATTCAGGTCCTTTATCCATTTCGAGTTTATTTTTGTGAATGGTGTGAGGAAGTGGTCTAGTTTCAACCTTCTGCATGTTGCTGTCCAGTTCTCCCAGCACCATTTGTTAAAGAGGCTGTCTTTTTTCCATTGGATGTTCTTTCCTGCTTTGTCAAAGATGAGTTGGCCATACGTTTGTGGGTCTAGTTCTGGGGTTTCTATTCTATTCCATTGGTCTATGTGTCTGTTTTTGTGCCAATACCATGCTGTCTTGATGATGACAGCTTTGTAGTAGAGGCTAAAGTCTGGGATTGTGATGCCTCCTGCTTTGGTCTTCTTTTTCAAAATTCCTTTGGCTATTCGGGGCCTTTTGTGGTTCCATATGAATTTTAGGATTGCTTGTTCTAGTTTCGAGAAGAATGCTGGTGCAATTTTGATTGGGATTGCATTGAATGTGTAGATCGCTTTGGGTAGTTTTGACATTTTGACAATATTTATTTTTCCAATCCATGAGCAGGGAATGTCTTTCCATTTCTTTAAATCTTCTTCCATTTCCTTCATAAGCTTTCTATAGTTTTCAGCATACAGATCCTTTACATCTTTGGTTAGATTTATTCCTAGGTATTTTATGCTTCTTGGTGCAATTGTGAATGGGATCAGTTTCTTTAGTTGTCTTTCTGTTGCTTCATTGTTAGTGTATAAGAATGCAACTGATTTCTGTACATTGATTTTGTATCCTGCGACTTTGCTGAATTCATGTATCAATTCTAGCAGACTTTTGGTTGAGTCTATCGGATTTTCCATGTATAATATCATGTCATCTGCAAAAAGCGAAAGCTTGACTTCATCTTTGCCAATTTTGATGCCTTTGATTTCCTTTTGTTGTCTGATTGCTGATGCTAGAACTTCCAGCACTATGTTAAACAACAGCGGTGAGAGTGGGCATCCCCAGAACTCAAATTCTTAATCACTGTCCTTCCTTGTTTCTCTGTGGAGCTTTAAACTGACAACTTTCATTCCTCATTTGAATATGTGCTCAGAGAAATTGGGCTCCAATGAATTAGGGGATGGAGATCATAACTAAATATGTGAAAGAATGCAGGGCTGATATTCAACTGGTACACCATAGCATTACCATATTGGTGTTAAAAGTATTAAAATGCTTTCCATAGTGATTGGTTGGTGGCCATTGCTACAATATCCCCAAGTGACCCTGTCAGTCTCTCCCTTGAGACCTCCTCAAGATTCGGAACACCCTCCTGCAGGATCTGTACTTGATACAGTACCTAAAAGATTTATACCTGACATGGCAGCAGACTTCCAGGAACACTTTCATCCATTCTGATTAATCATACCCACTGATCACCACTGTTGGAAAAACACTGAAGACAGTCATTGTAAAAGCCAAGTTCTTAACTTGGTCTACCTTTTGTCGAGATAATAAGCCTAAACCACATTAGCTCAGCTGCAGAAGAATAAGCAAGAATGTTCTTTTCCCTTTTATCTCATCAAATTCACATTATAAATTTAATAATTTTAAATAAATTACATTGAAACTTAATAAAAAAAAAAGAAAAGGGTAGGCAATAGTGAAGGGTATCGTGAACGAGTAATTGAACTGGCAAACCTAAAGTGTCCTGAATAAGATTTAGGGTCCTATAAGGGACCATGATAATCATTTTCCCTGCAACTTTAGCTTTTAATTCTCTTTTTTGTCCCAGGCCTCCCATTTATATTGAATGCTGAAGAGTAACCGGATGGATAAGCTAATGCGAAACTATCTGCTGGATACAGTAATGGCCAATATTTACTGGATATTTACCATGTCGGGAATTGGGAATAATGCTCAATCTTTTATGTCTGTCTCATTCATTTATTCAAATTCCAAGCTACCAGATGTAATCCTCACAATACAATTCTATAAGGTAAACAGTAACATCTTTCTGTTACAGACAAGAAAACTGAGCCTTGCAGACATTTGTAACTTACGTTGTCTTAAGTTAGCTAATTGTCTTAAGTTGTCTAATTACTACTAAGTGTTAGAGTCCAAATTTCAACCACGGTCTCAGTGATTGCAGAGCCTCTCTGCAGAACTCTCTTTATAAAAGACAAACTTGACGGGTTTTCCAAGTTTCTAGTTAACATCTCTGCCAAGAGAACAAAGTGAAAGTAGTTTGTCTGGAAGCTCCTGTTAACACGAAATGATTAACTCTTACATTTAAGCAAAGAATGAAGCAATGGTTACCTGTTTTTGCTTTAACTTTTCCATATGTTTCTGTTCCACTAGCATATGGTAATGTTGAGTTTCAGACAGTTCCCACTGAAATATAATTAAGCCTCAGGACGAAACTAAATCCTAACACAGGCCTGCAAGTCCATTTCACTACGATGCTGTTCCTGGTGCATTTTTCAGTCTAACAGATAAAAGACTGTATTAATGGCTTCTGGGGCTCTGAGATAATCCCTTTGCCTTCTCTGACTTACGACTACCATTAAGAGACTTAATGCAGCAGCGGTGTGGGCAGAGAAATCCCGCCCAATAAAGAACACAAAATGAAGTCATAGGAGGGGCTGTAGTGAGAAAAAAAAAAGCTTGTAAAGTATTGATTAACTAATTAGTCAATGTTTATAAAGAGCCTTAACAATTAGTCTCACTATATATATCTTAAGGATTTTTTTATTGATAGCTGGGCAGTATAGAAAGGTTCTTTTTTTGGTAGTGGAGGAGAGCGTAAAGAGAATGGAAATAGGTACTGAATGGCAAAAGCCTAATGATAAAAGCACAGTTTTACCTCATTATCCCTCCATCTTTCTATATTTAAAACACCTAATATATTCAATCTGTCAAGTAAAACAATCAAACTACATGAGTTCACAATTATGTGGACACTAATCATTGGGGCTGAAGATAACCCAGGTCTTCAATCATCTCTCATAGATTGAATTGGGTTTTATGCTTTTCACACACATTGGCAATTTATGAGAATATATGTAGGTTAGTGGGAATGAAATACGACTCCACATTGTTGCTTTCAATCCAGTCCTTTTGCCTTTCCACTTTTTTTCTTTATGTCCTAGTTTCTTGACTTGGTATCATTTTAGAAGTCTGTGTGGATGCCAAATAAATCATGGCTGTTGCCTTAACCATAACTTCATATACACACATAATAATTATAAGGTAAACCAAACTGGTAAGTCAGTAAGTGCTGTAAGAGAGGCACTCACACACACACAAAGGCAACTGTAGGAAAAATGATGGAAATGGCATGGAAAAGCAGGAAAGTACTGATTACTGAGCACCTAGTACATTCTAGACCCTGTGTTAGGCCTTTAATCTATGCAATTTTATTTAACCTTTGCCATAACTACATGAGATACACAATCCTTTATACTATTTTATAGCTACTCTGAGTCTTTGAGTGGTTAACTGGCTTGCTGAAAAGCCCATATCTTGTGAGGGACAATGTTAATGGACACTGGTAGGTTAAGAACTCACGTCTTTGGCCCTAAAGTGTATCTTTCCATTCCATAAGAAGCCACTCAGAAACAGCTCTGTCAGTCTCATGGTTCTGAGAAGACCTCAGGAAGAAGACAAAAAGTGTGCAAGTCCTTGAAAGGCGGATTGAACTTCTATAGGCAGGGGGAGTGCTTGTTTCAAGATAAAGAATTTGTACAGAGGACAAGAGTATCGGGGCACGTGGTAAAGGCCGAAAGGCAAGGACCTGTGTCACATCTTGAAAGACCTCAAATGATCATTTCTGAAACAGAGTGACATGTTGTAAGTGACCTCAAAGAAAATAAACCTTATGCACTAGTGGCAGTGTTGAAAAGGATCTGTCAGGGGCGCCTGGGTGGCGCAGTCGGTTAAACGTCCGACTTCAGCCAGGTCACGATCTCGCGGTCCGTGAGTTCGAGCCCCGTGTCGGGCTCTGGGCTGATGGCTCAGAGCCTGGAGCCTGTTTCCGATTCTGTGTCTCCCTCTCTCTCTGCCCCTCCCCCGTTCATGCTCTGTCTCTCTCTGTCCCAAAAATAAATAAACGTTGAAAAAAAAAAAAAAAAAAAAAAAAAGAAAAGGATCTGTCAGAGGGAGAAGTCTGTTACCGAGGGATTTAACACGAGAGCCATTATGGGTGAAACTGCATCCCTTTAAAATTCCTTTGTTTAAGTCTTAACTTTAGAATGTGATCTTATTTGGAGATAGGGCCTTTACAGAGGTAATTAAGTCAAAATCTGGTATTATGTGTGCACCCTAACCCCATATAACTGATGTCCCTATGAGAAGGGGAAATAGACCACACACATGTACAAAGCAAAGATTCCATGAAAACACAGGGAGAAGAGGACCATCTTGAAGCCAAGGAGAGAGCCCTAGAAAAAATCCTCCCTCATAGCCTTCAGAAAGAATCAGTCCTGCTGACACCTTCATCTTGGACTTCTAGCCCTCAGACCTGTGAGAAAATAAATTTCTGTGGTTTAAAAGACCTCAGTCTGAAAGACTTTATTATGGAGGCCCTGGCAAACTTACACAAGGAGTAATGCCTAATTCTTCATAGGTCTCGATGTAAGCAAGTCAGTACCTTTCCACTTTAGCCCACATAACATCAGTGCCTTTCTGCTCTGTCCTCGCTACCTGGTCTCACCGTTCACTCTTGGTACTTTAAAACTCTCTCCTACAACCCTCATATCAAAACCTCATTATATCAAGAGTGGAATGAATTTAGGCACCTTACTGGGTCTCTTCAGTCTTGGATGTACAATTAATCACTTCCCTTTTTGCACTTCCTTTCTTCCTTATTTCCTCCTTCTTCTCATTTCAACCTCAACACCCCTGCTTTAACTCGCTTATCCCCAAATTAAGAAGATAAATCTAGGACAGTCAACTCCATGAAATACACAAAGATGACTCACACATTGCACAGGGGCTCATGAGTTGAATAGTTAAAACATATTTTTGGCAAATCCTGAATCACAGAGATTCCTTTTTGTCCTCAATATTCCAGATGACAGTGTTCCTATTACAATGTAACTATACACCTGCGGGACTGTGCAATTAAAATATATGAACCATAACTTTGTGTCTTTTCAAAGGTACTGAGCTCAGTGAAGATCTCAGCACTACAAACTGGGATCAGCTTCACATATTTCAACAATGAAGCGAATTTTTCAGTAATTCATGTCAAAGAAATTAAATTCACCTTGTTTTATTTTTATATTGCTGTATTTAAAATGAACTGTTTGTGGGGTGCCTGGGTGACTCAGTCATTTGAGCATATCACCCTTGATTTCGGTTCAGGTCATAATCCCAGGGTCGTGGGATTGAGCCCTGTGTCAGTCTCTGTGCTAACAGCACGGGATTCTCTCTCCCCCTTTCTTTCTCTGTCCCTCCCCACTTGTGCTCTCTTTCTCAAAATAAGTAAATAAACATTAAAAAATAATAAGATTAATGAAATGTTTCTTTCCTCTCTTCCTCTACTGTACTGGAAGTTGCAAAAGTGTAGGTATATTGTCAGTGTTCACTGTGGTATTCCCAAAAACTAAAGCAGTTCTCTGAGGATAGTAATCATTCCATAACGTATCTGTTCAATGAATACAAAGACTCCTTATGACTTCAAATAATGGGAAGCTGATGACACTGCTTCATCTAAATAGATTAATTGGCTGGAGTTTGGCTAACAGTTAGGGATATATCTGTAAGTGCTCATAATTCGTGGAGACTGGAACCATGTTAATCTTTGGAGGTGCGGAGAAAAGCTAGTGCTTTGAAAAGTGAAAATATGTAGAAATGTTAGGATGGAGTCTCAAGTAGGATCAACTTTTACTCGGTAAAAGATCAATCAACTTTACTGCTTTCTATTTTGTTAAAAAACAAGACAACAGGTCCAAAATGAAGTCATTTATGTTAACCCCATATCACCAAACCAAAACTTAATTATAATTTTGGCTTTCCCAGACATGGCACCTTAAACCAGTGAGTCAGGAATCTCCTGATCATTGGTTGTTAGGTAATATGCCTAATAGACACCTGCCATCCCCTACAGGCAAGTCATGTCGCGATAACCAACCTGTTTTTATTTTCCTTATTTCCCCTCCTTTCTGCCTTTAAAAACCTTTCATTTTATACAGCCCCTCAGAACTCTTTCCTGTCTCCTAGATTGAATGCAGCCTGATTCAGGAATCACTGAATAAAGCCAATAAGATTGTTAACATTTACTTAGTCAAATTTCGTTTTTTGACTTTCTGATTAAAAAAGCAATAGACTCTCCTCCTAGAAATCCAGGGTGGGTGAAGATAGTGGGTACTCACACATTAATGCTTTTGTTCCCATTATATTGGGACTTAATTTTACAGAATCACTAAGTTGATAGGCATTTAACACGTTTCTTACAAAAGCAATGGGAATAGTCAAAACACATCAATGTCTTGGGAACATTCACGAGGTAGGAAATTCTGAAATGTACCTACAGAGACGGGCAGGTGGTGTAACGAAGCTGTCAAAGACAGGGCCAGCCCAATACTAGCTTAAGGCGCACTGACAACCAACTGGCCCCAGCTGGTAGAATAGCCATATATTGAATTATAACCACAAACTTGCCAGAGTTGATTGGGGCAAAGGTGAGAACAGAGCCAAAGGCAGCCTCCTTTTAGGTTTGCTTGTGACAAGGCATGAGGGGGACATGAACCAATGTGTTTCCCTCTTCCAAGTGCCTAATCTCAAAAATACCAAGAGAATGAGGCAGATCACAGAGAGATCAAGGCTAACAGATCTTGGCTGAGAAATCATAAAGGTCTGAGCTGAAAGTATCTAGGATCAGATGTGATCAGAATACAAAAACTGTGAGACGGAGAAAAGATATTTGTAGTCTAATAAGTCAAAACTGGCCTTTCTTGAGCCTTTGTGCTACCATGTCTATGTATTTTTACTCTCTAAGGCTCTGGTACTTATTCCCACCCCTAGTGAGTATAAAATGGATTGCTAGCAGAGAATACTGAGCTCTCTGCGTTCCTATTACCTTTCAACTCCAGGTCGTAAGTCTAGCCGCACAATTAACCTCATCATCCCTAGAGAAACGTGAATGAGTCTTTCCCAGAAATCAAAAAGTATTAGGAAGAACAGAGTGTGAGGTCCAAGTGGTTTCTTTCCCTAACAGACATAGAAGTACATCTGAACAGTCACTATAAGATAACAAGATCTATTGTTGAATCATTTGCTTTTCTTTATTCCTACTTTGGATAAGGACCTCCTTTATGTCCTCTTACGTGCTACAACTGTACTTTTTTCATATTCATGACATAATTTTTACTCATGCTTTTGGCCTGGTAGGTTGTTTATTTCTTTCCTGTCTTAGGCAGACAGGACACACACCCCAGACACAAAAAGCCCTGACCGAACATAAGGATTTATAGCCAGATGAAGGAATGCTACAGGGATGCCAAAATAAATAATACTAGGAGAACTCATTTGACTATTTTGGAAATTTCAATGTTGTATTTGTTCTCAGTAGTTTCTTTGTTTGGGTAAATAAGGTATTTTCTATCTTTTTCCCAGTCTTCTCAGTAAACGGCACTATGAATGCAATGTGTGGGTCAGGGATGGAATAAATAGATGAGAGAAAGAGTAAAAATCGCCTTTGCTCTTATATCTGCTCCTATTTTGTCTATGATTGTTGAATTGCTTGTGAATTGTTCTATGGATGTTTTTCTCAAGGCAAAAGTAAAGAAAATAGAACGGGTCCTTCTTAAAGGGGAGGGACTAATAATCTCTTCTTTTTAATTCAGATACAGCAATAATAGTTGCATTCTAATATAAAAGACAGGAAGTGAGGAGGGAGTGTTACTATTTCATGGAAAATATTATTGATCCTGTTGCTTACTGAGGCTTTACTATTGTTTATAAAGTTGGGGATTTAAAATAAAATAAAAAAAAACCTTTTACTTGTGCAATTCCTAGGGAAAGAAAACCAAACAACTTAAATTAGACTCCTATTTGAGAGCGGAAATCTAAACGAGTATCTGGACACTCTCTACAGTTAGATCATTGATTTTGTGTGCTCAGAGGCAAAGCTAAATTATAGCATCTTAAAATTATTATCCCATCTGTGAAAAACTTAAAAGATGAGGCTTCATAGACAATGCCACAGTCACATTAGTCACACAGGTAGTCCTGTGCCAGTCTGATTCTACACATGCGGGAACTGTGCATTTAATTGATGCCGGCACCCAAGTAATTGACCCTGTTGCCAAGTACTGGGTATTTCCATGGGTTGCAATGTCATCTTCATTGATTTTGTTATGTATTTTGGAGTAAGCAGGAGAAAAAAATATTTTCGAGTTTTATCTTGTTTGGATTTTGTTTTTGTTTCTAAGGGCAGAAGCTTCTGGAGAAAACAGAAATAGTGATAAGAACAATACTGTAAACTAGTTGGCTCTGGTCCCTTTTACCCTTCCTAATGGATGTATTTTCAGTCCTCGTGGATTATGGTCAGAAGCTCCAAAAGGCAGTTTCTCAAAGTACTTGTGTGATTCTAGGTACCAGAGGGGTTACTTCCGGATCCAACTCAAGGTCAGCAGAGAGTAGGAAGAAGGGCATTCACCTATTTTCTTGCTATTTCCTGAGAGCAACCCCCGGGAGCACTATGGAAAAGAAGAGTAGCCTCCGTGCCCACTGTTCCCATCAGAGTGACCACGAAGCAGTGTGTTCACCGCACCAATACCAGTGGCCCCTCAAATACCTGGGGCCAGCCAGCTTGCACGGGGTGGAAGAGCATTAATGGATTTCCTGCATAAGATAGTCCAAATAAGGTCTGAATAAGGTCTTTGGGAAGACGGAAGCCTTCCAGTCAAACGAGGAGGGTCTGAAATCTGGTGACTTTCAGGATGGAAACCGATGTGAGCATAATTAATTGTACTTAATACTTGTTAATGACTATAGGCTACTTAAGTTTCTGTGAAATCCTTGACTTGGAAACAACAACCACACAAAAACTTCAACTGGCCTTAGGGAAAACTGTGTGTTAGAGAAGACTGTTTGCAGATCATCCCCCACCCGTTTCCACTTTGGGGTCCTTTTCTCTTCTTTCAGTAGTTCACAACTCTTGAGTTCCCAGTCATCTTAGTGAGTAAATACCCAGACTCCTTACTCTGCCAATCCGCCTAGTTTGCTGCATGTTTTTCTCGAACTTTCTAACTCCTTATTCCTCTCTCCCTCAAATCTTGCAGTCCCAGGTAAATGGAACAGCAGCCAGAGTCCAGACCCAAATACATATGGTAAATTGGTATTAGTATTTGATAAAACAGGTGCAGCATGTCGGTGAGGAAAAAGGGAAATCTTTCTTGGAAATAATAGTGGTATTTCTCATTTATTTCCTATAACAAAATAAAACCCAAGAAGATAAAGAATTAGACATAAAAACATAAACATGTTTGAGAATAAAACATGGAGGAATGTTTAATACAAAAAGATTGGTTGTATTCAACTTCAAGTAATAATATTCTATGTGGGAAAGTTACGAATGAAGTCAAAGGCAGTATTTAATAAGCAAAGTTTGCAATAGAAATTATGAAACAATGGTTCAGTTTTTCTTCATATCAAAAAGAAATAGGGTAACAACCCAATGAAACTCTGCAAGAGACATGTAGAGATAAGTCACAAACAAGGTAAAAGTAGTATTTTAAATATTAAAAAGCTCAGCTTCACTCACAAGAAACATGAATTGAAATTATTGTCACCTTCACCTATTAAATTGGCAAAGATATGCTAGCTAAGTAACATTCTCTGTTGTGAGTTTTGTGGACCAAGAGAGGGACGGTCTACTGAGCTTTGGTGGCAGCATAAATGGGCACAACCTGTACTGAGGACAATTTAGGGATATCTTTTAAGATCACAAATGTTTATATCCTTTGACCAAACAATTTCACTCCAAAGAATTTTCTTTTCTAGGTAGTCTCAGACGTGTTAAAACATGACTATAAAAGTAAATTCTTAGCTGAAGTCTTAATAGCAAAAGATTAGAAATAACCTATCAATCTGTCAATATGGATCTCATTAAATAAATTATGGTGCAGGCATATAAAAGATTATAACAACAGCATTAGAAGATCCACTTATGCATATATGATGTGGAGAAATGTCCAATATATATTATGAGTTTAAAAGAAAGCAAGCTACAGAATAGCACACACAGTGAGCCGTCATTTGTGAAAATTCCTATGTACACATATGCCTACACCCTCTCCTGAAGAATGCACAGAAACAGGTAACAGTGATTGGTTTTACAGGAGAGAGGAGACAAGTGGGTTGCTGTGGAAAAGAAGAAAGAGATTTTCCTTTCACTGTTGATTTGTGGTACCTTATGAATGTTGCATCTTGTACCTTTATGAGTTATTCAAAGAGAGTAAATTACTTAAAGCACTATCTTACTAGTTCTATTTCTATACTCAGAAAGCCCTGTGTCTTTTTTTTTTTTTAATATTTATTTATTTTGAGAGAGAGAGAGAGAGAGAGAGAGAGAGAGAGAGAGAGAGCATGAGCCGGAAAGGGGCAGAGAGAGAGGGAAAGAGAGGGAATCCCAAGCAGGCCCGGTGCTGTCAGTGTAGAGCCCAAAGTGGGGCTCAGTCTCACAACGACAAGATCAGGACCTGAGCTGATATGAAGAGTCAGACACTTAACTGACTGAACCACCCAGGGGCTCCAGCCCTTTGTCTTTTATAAAGGGAAGTGACTTCACCACATCCCATTCAGCACTTAGTAGGCCATTACTATTTGCTGAATGGATGAATAAGTAGTTAGCCTTTTGCCAACAGATATTTGAATGACTGGTTCACCCAAAGGAGGCAGGCAACCTGAGGCTTGTACAATGCATGGGGCTTCACTTACCTCTTTGAGTCCAGGCACTGCCAGGCATGTCACCTTCCATGAGCATACTAACTTCCATCATGGCCCTTTGCTCTATAACCACCTATTAACAGGCTTATTTGTTTATTGTAAGCTTCCCCTATGAGACTCTTCTGTTTTTGTTGAATCTGTCCCTCCAGTATTCAAAAATTATCTACCATTTTCCAGGCAAATGGAAATGGATATCAAGTACTAGTTTTAGGAAGAATGACTGAATAGAAATGTATATAAATTGGGGTACCTGGGTGGCTCAGTCTGTTAAGCATCAACTTTGGCTCAAGTCATGATCTCACGGTTCATGGGTTCAAGCCCCGAGTTGAGCTCTGTGCTGACAGCTCAGAGCCTGGAGCCTGCTTCGGATTCTGTGTCTCCCTCTCTACCCATCTATCACTTGCGCACTGTCTCTCTGTCTCTCAAAAATAAACATTAAAAAAAAAAAAAAAGAAAGAAACGTGTAAAGTGAATTACCAACTTTTCCTCTTAATATGGTGAATTTTAGATAGACCCAACTCAGTTTTTCCAATAAATTATTTCCTCTCTATAATGCTCCGGATCTCCTAAGACCAGCAGTGAAATGATGCACAATGAGAGGAGCTTTCAACCATAATGGCACATAGACTCACTCATACAAACCAGGATTTTGATGCTCAAGCCCCACGTTGGATCTAATGAAAAAAAGCCCTAGACATTGTATCCCCATAGTTTTCTAAAGCATCTGGATGACCTGGATGGATTGTGAGAATTGAGAACTATCGATCTATGAATAGACAATCACACTGTACATCCTTATGCTGCATCATTCAAGATGGAAATAAGGTGCCCACAAAACCAAAAGCTAATAAGAGAAAGGCAAATTGTTGGGAAGTAAATAAGGTATTTAATTCTGAACTGCTTCAAAAGTTTTCCCTTAATGGTGGTAATATCTGCATGCAGCCTAGAGTCATTTGGAAAGAAGACTGTGGAAAGCAGATGCTTCACCCACAGATCTTTTCATTCTAGTAACAGTGAGACCTATTAAACCAGCTTAAACAATGAAGGGAATGTACTGACTCAAAATTGAAAGATAGTCCTGATTTCAGGTAGGCCTGGATCCAGTTACTCAGATTACATTAGTAATGTTAAAAAGAAGGTACTAACGTCACTTTTTCTACCTCCTTTCCTTTCTCCGTGGTGGCATTTCAATCCTCAGGCTTCATACAGTGAATGTCACTACAGAAACCTTTAGGCTTCCACTTGAGACACTAAATGACCACTATCCAGACATTATATCCACACTCCTACATTACCCAATGGAAGACAGATACTTTCTTTTGGTTGCTTTTGGAGAATACAGACAACCTTATATTCCACGAGCTGCACTAAATATAAACCTCTTCCTGAATGTCTTCACTTTCATTGGGTCACATTCCTATGTCTCGAACCAATAAAAATCTTCAACGATTTTGAATACATTGCTTGGTGTCAGTACAGTAAGAGATGACCAACCCTGGAGCAGGGGTAGATTCAGTGGTGATCTAGAGCTGGCTTGTACTGGCTTACAATGGCCAAATGTTAAATTAACAGAAATTTTGCAAGCTGGTTGTTTGACAGACACTATTAAATACTAAAATATATAAACTTACCATGAAATCAATATTTAAAACTAAGGAAATAAATAAATCACTTGTTAGTCTTTTTACTACATTTTACTACTATTTATGCCAGAGGTCAGTACATTACAGGCCTTGGGCCAAATGGAATCTGCTGCCTATTTTTGTAAATAAAGTGTTAATTGGAACATAGCCATGTTCATTCTTTTACGTACTGTCTGCGGCTGCTTTTACACTAGATTCCCAGAGGTGAATAGTTGTGACTGAGACATTCTGGCTCACAAACCTAAGGTCTTTGCTATCTTGCTTTTTACAAAAATTAAGTTGTTTACTCTCAATAGATACTCTTGAGATTGTTTACGTCTAACGTGTCTGTATGGTGGAAAAGTTACAAAATGGTGTCCTACTGCACATGTCTTCCCAACCCTACATTCAGTGACCTCTAGCTTGAAATTGGCCAGGGGAGTATTGACACCACGGATATTAGCAAACATTATAAATCAGGGCTTTTGTTCTTTTTCTACACCCAAAAGCATTTTGTTAAACACTTCCCAGTACATGACTACATACAATTAACTTCATCCAAAACATATGGCTGTGAAAGATGGCTTCCTAGAGAGGAAATGAATGTTGGGTGATACAAGGTAAGTAAATGTGCTCTGTAGTTAGCATCTCTGGTCTTTTAGTTGAGTGTATTTAACCAAATGATTCTATAAGGTACAGAAAGAAGATACCTAGGATTTCTCAGCTGAAGAAAGTTCAAAGAGCATGGCTAGAGAAGATAGAAGTTGTAAGAGGAAGCAAGAAAGGTGAACTCTAATAATGGGCTCTGCAAAAAGATGACAGAATCTAGAAGAGCCTAAGATGAGAAGAGGGAGAAGGAATACAAAAAAGACACACAACAGAGGAAATAAAGGGATATGCTGTATGCAGCAAATAGCCTCAGAACAGAATCTATTTAGAAGGTGAACATGAGAAAAAATTGAAAGAGCTTAAGACAAGATTCTGACAAGAAACAGAGGCGAGGAGAGCATCTTAAATGAAGAAGCTCAAATGTGTCCATGGTCAGCTTGTGGGTGTCAGCCAATCCGCTGTTAGGTGGGATTCCCACTACCACAGGTCGGAAATAACACTTTTTGGGGATTGCTTCATTTCCTGGTTCATTAAAATTCGACTGGGTTTCCTCCTTTCAAAGTTCAGAAGTGGAGGAGTACCTGGGAAAAAGATTTCTGATTAAGCACATAAAACACACAAAGCTCTCTCTTTTTTTAAAAATGTTTGTTTATTTTGAGAAGTGGGGAGGGGCAGAGAGAGAGGGAGAGTGAGAATCCCAGGCAGGCTGGATGCTGTCAGTGTAGACCCTGACGTGGGGCTCAATCCCACAAACCGTGAGATTATTACCTGAGCCAAAATCAAGAGTCAGCCGCTTAACCAACTGAGTCACCCAAGCGCCCCAACAAAGCTCTTCTTAAGGTCATTGCTTGAGGGCCTATTTACCCCGGGGGGGACGTCAAGCCAGCTACAAGTCCCAGGCAGCTGGTGTGCTTCCTAATGTGCACAGAGAGAGCACATGAAGGCAGTGTCTGTTCACACCCAGTCATCTCAATAAAAAATGAACAAAATATATATTCTATGGATGCTCACATGGGGCCAACAAGCAGCTCTTATCAAAAATCACAGGAGGCTTTGTGCTGGGCATCAAAAGGGGGAGAAAAAAATGAAACCTGTTGGCAACAGAGTTAGCCACAATGGAGCGTCTAGGGGATACAGATAGCAATGCATCAAAGGGTTGGTCTTAATGATACCTTCAAAAAGAACAGAGCTGTGCTTAATGGCTTCCTGAGGTACTTATGTTCTTTAGAGCAAAGACGTGGAAATAATGTTCTCAAAAAGTGAACTGGGATGTAATTTAGTGGAGTGAAATGAAAGAAATAACTCCAATGTACATATGGGAGGATTTATATTATCTCTATAAGCTACAAAATATTGATAGCACTGAAAAACAATGGAAAATAAAAGAAGTATTACCTTTTTGAAGGTTTCTTTTGTATAACAGAGTTTGTTATAAGGTAAAATCAGCAATTATCATGAGTTAGGGTTACTAGTACCCCTTTTGGCAAAGGTTCTTTACTTGCCCAAACTTTGGTCAGTTTCCTGAACCTTCTAGGCCCATCTGTACATGTCCTTGCGAAATTCAGTTTTATTAAGAACCGTGCTGACTCAAGGACACCTGGGTGGCTCAGTTGGTTAAGCATTTGACTCTTTGTTTCGGCTCCGGTCAAGATCTCACAGTTCTTGGTTTCAAGCCCAGTGTCAGGCTCTGTGCTTGGGATTCTCTGTCTCCCTCTCTCTCTGCCCCTCCCCTGCGCTCTCTCTCTCTCAAAAATAAACAAACATTTAAAAACAAAAACAAAACAAAAAACCCTGCTGCCTGAATTTAACCAGAACCACCCACTCAGTAGCTGATTATCCTCAGTATCTCATCAGATTCCCTGTCCTCTACCCACCCACAGATGATATCCAATCATCTGACCAGTCCTCAACAAGCATTTTGTTAGGTTGGTTTAGTCAGAATCCCACTTACTCCTGATTTTATCTGTTCGTAACTTTTCATCCACTAACCCCCACTGTGCCCCTTGGCTATAAATCTCACTTGCCTGCCCTGTATTCGTAACTGAGCCCTGGTCTACACTAAGGTCTCTTTTCCTCTGGTGCAATAGTCCTGAATAAAATCTTTTTTTCTAATACTTTGACTCCTACCTAGCTCTGGTTTTCTTTGACAACTTTCGCAGTCTGCTGTATCCCCTGACAACTGAATAGCCACAGATTTGAAAATAGGTATTATTTTTTGCATACATCTGTCTTGGTTTTAGGGAGTCTACTCTGGTTTTCAGCAACATGTTTCATAATTAGTCCTCTGATTCTGCTATCATGTGCAAACTCAGAAAACCCCAGACTGAATTTGTTTCATCCTGCAGCTACTTAGTCAATTTGTCAAAGAATGGGTCAATTCATGGAAGAAGAAGGAGAGGAAGAGGAGGAAGCAGGAGGAGGAGGAGGAGGAGGAAGAGAAGGAGAAGGAGAAGGAGAAGAAGAAGAAGAAAGAGAGGAAGAAAGATAAGAACAAGAACAATAATAAAAACCAGTCTGGAATTCCACCAAATGAATTCAATAAATCCACAAGTATTTTCTGAGCTTTCACTTTGTGACTTGCTTAGTCTGAAGACAGAATTGAGAACTTACTGTCTGGTGTAGCAGAAAGGCAAGAAAAAACTTTTTAAGGAAAAATTGTAGCTTGTGATAGTTATTATAAAATAAACAGGGTGCTAGAGAACAAGAGAAAGATAATTTGTAAATTCACTGGGTTGTAAATGACTGGCAAGGGGAGTAGTAATGGTTCCCACTGATGTTTGCTTTTCACTTGGGCTAAGTGCCTTAATGTAAAGAAATGGTATTTTTATAGTTCAGTGGTTCCTAAAATTGTTCATGTGTAGAACCACCTGGAAGTTGTAGTTTCCCCTCAGAACATAATGGAATATCATTATATGTAATAATAATATCATGAATGCAGTTAGCACAAGCTTACATAATTTGCTTAAGTTCATGGAACTTAGGGATGCTCAATTTAATTAAATATTCACACTACAAAATGAAATCTTTAAAAAATCACAATGATAAATAAATATGTCCCTAAAAATGAAACTACCACTGTATATTAAGTCCACCAATTTCAAATTCTTCTCCAATGCTTGTTTTGCTGCAATGAAATCACAGCAGATGCAAATAATTAAAAAAAAAAAAAAACTTTGGGGGAGGGGGAAAACACCTTAAAATTGAAAAAATTCTATTCATTTGTCTTAATTTTCCTGATCTGTTCTTCTCTGACACAATGAGAATATCTGCTGCCCAACACTCATTTTTAAAATATGGACTCTGAAGGTAGAATCCAAGTGATCAAATATGGTTTCTTATATTCCTGAAATAATGCCAACAGCTAAGTCATAACAATAAGTGAATTCTGCTGGTGCCCACAGTCCTGTAGTATTGCTTTACTTAGGTGTACACATCTTCCATGTGGGGTGTAAAGGAAGGACAATTGTCAGAATTTATTTCAGATACGTTTTAGGAAAGATGGCAATTTTTGAGTCTGAACTCAAAATATCAAAAACATTTGGACATGTATTTCAGAACCTCAGAGGTTGATTTATAGAGTATCATGCAAAAAGGAGCTGGTTTCCTTGAACCTAACGTGCTTATTTTCTTCTTTTTACATATACTGAAATGCGTCTAATGAGCTGCTTCTTTTAATGAATACCCTTGGACAGCTTGGAAATGCTGCTTAAATGTAGCAGTAGCTTTTAGCCATAGTTGGAGGCCAACCTCTATTGAACTGTTATCATTATAAATACATATGGGTAATTTGCATTAGTTCTTTCTTTTGTGCATATGTTATTGCAAAGAAAGCTTTCCAAAGACCTTTTCAACTTTTCTGGAGTGCTAGGTATCAAGAATTTTAATGAAAAAAAAAATCAATTATTGTGAGGCTCCCCAGAAAGCTTTTAGTTTGTAAATGATCATCTCCCTCTTAACATCTTAACAGTAAAAGACATGAGCTGATAATGAAATTCTCATAGGTCAGAACTACTTGGAAAGAGAAGCGCATCTTCTTGCTCATTCTGCCAATTTTCCTCATGTAACTGCCCTGGAATCTGATGGTTTTTGCACTCTCTGCTTGCGTGGTGATTAGCTCCAGAAAACAGGAAGTCCTGCACATGAAATTTCTGAAGCAGCTCAATTTTATGTTAGTATTCAGTACATCAACTCTTCATAGGACCACACGTAAGTATCTTGGCTACAGTGTCTTTGTCATCCTTAAAGAACCAACTTCATTTTGATTGGAAATATTTGTGATGTCTGAGGACTGCTGAGGGATCTTTCCACATGAAAACACGATATCTGGTCATTATAAATCATAGTGCTATATAAGCAGACTTATCAAATCCATTTACAAACATCTAAACTACAGGCCAATTAGTAAGTTTGACTGTTTATATTTGTTCTTCTATGTGCAACTTTTCACATATATGCAGATATCCTTCAAGTTTATGAAATTTCAATGAGTAAAACATTCTAATCTGGAAAAGAGTATAGGTTCATTAGAATCATAGAGCTATGTACATAAATTAGACTCTAATACAGTATTACAAGTTTCAAGATTAGACATAACCACTGATGTGAATGTATAGTCATAAAAATAATGTTAAAAATGTGTGTGTATATGTGTGTGTGTGTATATATATATATATATATATATATATATATATATAAAATCAAGACCCATGTTAAAAGGTGTGCAGGTATGCGTGTGTATAGTTCATAAGGTATATAACATTGTTTGCCTGCTTTCATGTTTGTGATTAATTTTTCCTCATTTTATAGAAAGAAAATCTTTTGGAGCATTTTATTTTTTAAATGATCATAAATATGTATTAAGATGCAAAGTGTTGGGGCACCTGGGTGGGTCAGTCAGTTGAGCATCCGATTTTGGCTTAGGTCATGATCTCACAGTTCATGAGTTCAAGCCCCGCATTGGGCTCTGTGCTGATGGCTGGGAGCCTGGAGCCTGCTTTGGATTCTGTCTCCCTCTCTCTCTCTGCCCCTCCCCCACTCACACTCTGTCTCTCTCTGTCTCAAAAATAAAACAACTATTAAAAAAAATTAAAAAGATGCAAAGTGTTTTGGGGCCTCTGGGTGGCTCAGTAGGTTAAGTGTCGACTTTGGCTCAGGTCATGATCCTATGGTTTGTGAGTTCCAGCCCTGCTTCGGGCTCTGTGTTGACAGCTCAGAGCCTGGAGCCTGCTTTGGATTCTGTGTCGCTCTCTCTCTGCCCCTCTCTTACTCATGCTCTGTCTCTCTCTCTTTCTCTCAAAAATAAACACTAAAAAAATTTTTTTAATTCAAAAAAAAAAAAAAAAGCAAAGTCTTTTAGTTTCCAAACCTAAAGCATTAGCCTCATTTCAAATGTAAACATGTGCTATGCTCAAGTTTTAAAACTTGAATATTAATTCATTAATTTATTCAGGAAAACTTTTTTGACAATATAAATTAAGCCAAGTAATTTCCCAGGTGACAATTTCTGTAACAATGGTAAACAGACAAACATATAAAACCAAACATAAGATAATGAAAATAATGAAGGACATTGTGTGTCTACCCTTATTTTATTTTATTTTATTATTTTATTTTAAGTTTATTCATTTTTGAGAGAGAGAGATAGAGCATGAGCAGAGGAGGACCAGAGAGAGAGAGGGAGACACAGAATCTGAAGCAGGTTCCAGGCTCTAAGCTGTCAGCACAGAGCCCGACGCAGGACTCGAACTCACAAACTGTGAGATCATGACCTGAGTCCAAGTCGGAGGCTAAATCGACCGAGCCACCCAGGCGCCTGTGTCTACACTTTTTTTTAAACCAACAAAGTAATGAAAACAAATTATGAAAACAAAAATGAACAATGCCATTAGATTTAACAAATGGTAATTTGTCTTGACAGCAAATTCAAGTAACACTTCTTGAGAACCAGCTAAGCAATGTGGTCTGAGCTAATTATTAGCACAATACCCTCGAAGAGTCTGCATTAACCCCATTTGCAGAATGGAGATGTAGAAAGATCGTTTTTTAAAGTCACAAAAGTGCCCTTTGAAAGACTTATGATATTTGTACCTCTAGTGCCTCATTCCACTTCTTTTTTTTTTTTTTTTTTTAAATTTTTTTTTTTTCAACGTTTATTTATTTTTGGGACAGAGAGAGACAGAGCATGAATGGGGGAGGTGCAGAGAGAGAGGGAGACACAGAATCGGAAACAGGCTCCAGGCTCCGAGCCATCAGCCCAGAGCCCGACGCGGGGCTCGAACTCACGGACCGCGAGATCGTGACCTGGCTGAAGTCGGACGCTTAACCGACTGCGCCACCCAGGCGCCCCGCCTCATTCCACTTCTTAACTACTTAAATTGTAAAATGTGTCATGCGTAGGGAGATTACAGAACATTTGTGTAGTTTGGAGAACAATAAAGGAGACACCACCAGAAGATGAAGAACATTACCAGTACCTCTGAAGTGCCCATATGCTGCTGCTGCTTCAATATAAGGTAAGCACTACCCAAGCTGGGGCATCAAATAGTTTTACCACTTGTATATGCCTCACTGAACATTATTTGTTTCATTTTGTTAAGCTGAGAAGCAAACTCCTATGCACGTAGGAATATTCTGGCTTTCAGGGGATGCCACTATTAGGTAAAGGCTGCCTGGAGAAAGTAAGGGGACAGAGACTTGAGGTAAGAGTCCGCTTTCGACATTCGTCAGTTTAGAAGCGCTCAGTATGGGACCATCAGTGGGTAAAGTCAGGGATACTTCCAGGGACTATAACACTCACCAAGGGTGAGCCGTCCAGCAGACTGGCCAAAACCTGGATGTCTGGAAGAAATAAAACTCAAGAGTAGTTGTCTCTATATTTGTTTTTTTGTGTTCAGAACATTTCTTTTTCAAATTATCCTGTTTTTGTTTCGTGGATGCAATATCTCCCTTAATCTTGAATTTTTAAATTTAATGTTCTTTTTTGAGTGGTCTGTTTCCTTCAAGCTGCTTTATTTCTGTGTGTGTGTGTGTGTGTGTGTGTGTGTGTGTGTGTATTTCTGGTTTCTATTATCAATTTTAGAAGTTTTCCTCAAATATCTGAAATCCAGGGCATCTATTTTAGGTGAGATTTAGATTTTAGAAACCTAATCAAAGGCTTTGAGCAATATGAGTGGGGCATTTCAACTTTGAGCTTCATTGTCTGGTGAAATAGGTGGGCCATTTTAGAATAACACCCAATATAAGTATCCTTAGATATTTCTTCTTGGGCAATTCAGATTCACCCGTCCACAACCTGCAGGGTTATGGCCACGAATTTTCCTAGAACTCAGTGAGGGAATAGTTTGGTATTTTCTTTCTTTCTTTCTTTCTTTCTTTCTTTCTTTCTTTCTTTCTTTCTTTCTTTCTTTCTTTCTTTCTTTTTTAAATGTGTATTTATTTTTGAGAGAGAAAGTGTGAGTGGGGGAGAGGGGCAGAGAATGGGGTGGGGGGAGGGACAGGGATTCTGATGCGGGATCTGTGCTGTCAGCACAAAGCCTGATGCCTAACTCAAACTCATGAACCGTGAGATCATGACCTGAGCCGAAGTTGGACACTTAACCGACTGAGCCACCCAAGTGCTCCCAGCTTGGGATTTTCTACAGTCAGCGTTTTAGCTGCAGATGTCAGCCACAGAACTACTTAATCCTTCTGTTTTGGGAACCCCCACCACTCCTGGTTGTACCTCTCATCCTCTTTTTCAGCATCTCAGGGAAACAAATGTGCGGGGCTCTACTGGAGTGGGAGAGCTGCTAGGGCATAGAGCAGGGAGAGAATCTAGGTGTTTACATATTCTCAGACAGACTTCACCAATTCTTCCCCATTTTCTCCGTCCCACCCTTCCCCACATCCTTTTATCCATAGCTTCAGAGACACACTTGTTCTCTGCCCTTTCAGGAGTACGGGGTATGAGCTGCGGTGGTTCTCAACACTTCCCGCCAACCTGGCATACAGTTTCCACTTAGTTGCTGTATTAGTCACTATTTGTCCGACTGTTTTTCATCTTCTAAAATTTTGTGGGTTTTTTCGCTTCAATATCCTTCAATATGCAAAATTCTGCTTTTCCATGTTTGTGCATTTATTTTTCATGGAAACCATTTACTAAAGTTTTAGGAGATTGTCTGGAGGATGTAAAACAATTACATGGTTTCAGAGTCACTTTCTTAACCTGGTGGGTAAGAACAGCTCCTTTTTTATGTGTCTACTACATACAAAGAACTCTGCCAGGTGTAGCAATCAGTGCTAAAATATGTAAGGCACTGACTTAATCTGCTCAGGTCGTCATAACAAAATATCATAGACTTGGTGGCTTTAAACAGCAGAAATTTATTTCTCACTGTTATGGAAGCTGAGAAGTCCAAACCAAGGGGTTAGCCAATTCAGTTTCTGGTGAGGGCTCTCTCCCTGCAGATGGCCGCCTTCTTATTATGTTCTCATGTGGTGGTGAAGAGAGAGCGGCTGTGTCTCCTCTTTTTATAAAGGTCACCAGCTCCATTGTATTAGGGCTCATCCTTATCACCTCACTAAAACTTCCTCACAGGCCTTATCTCCAAATACAGTCATTTTGGGAGTGAGGGCTTCAGCGTGTATGTTTTGGAGACACATAATTCAGTCCGTGGCACTGGCACAGTCTCATTTCTCCAGGGATTTATCACAAGTTTAAGGAACAAAGGCTTTCATACACACACAATGAATCAATAGCACAGTATTTTGGTAAGGTACTCTGTAAGCGATATGCTAAAGCATTACATGTTTAATTTGATAGTGTGAGATAAGGAGAGTCAAGGAAGTATTGCACATGTTGATAGAGAGCAAATAAATGTAGACCAACCTTTGGTCCAATAGGCTTTGCAAATCTTAGCTCTGTCAAAGTGACTTGGACAGGTTACCTAAACTCCAAGCCCCTCCCGTGATCTAAAAATGGAGTGATCTAACATCCATTGGACTTGTTATGGGTCAGTAATGAAGAAAATGTTTTTAAAGTGCCTGGGTATGGCACTTGGCTCAACAAGTATTAGCTACCAAGGAAAGAGGGAAGGAAGAGAAAAAAAGCAAAGTGGGAAGAAGAGAATGAAAAGAAGGGAAAAAGTTTGTATCAGTCTACATACGCTTTTCTTTACTGGAACTTCATTTTCATAGCCAGCTCTTAACTATTCTCAGAGAGGAGCAAAGGACGTACAATGCATTTTCATGGCCCATTACTGAAAAAAAGGAAATCAAGCCTTGGGTATGATCTTCTTTGGCACAGATCCTGGGCGTGCAAAGAGACAGAAGTAAACATTTATGAGCGGGGATAAAATTGGAAATATTGTGACCCTTGGAGCAAAGTGGTCATATGCTTGTACTAATTAATCCTTGTTTACCCTTGAGGAGCAGCAAGGGTTCACATGCAAAGGAGGAAAGAGATTAAAAAAAAATACCACTTTCTTTTATTTGAACTTTAGCACTTTATCCATTAACCTGGCTTCTTATAATGTTATTTTGAAAAGTAATTCTCTCAGAAAGAACTCTTTGTACGAACGAGAGATTAATACCAGTAAATCCAAATCATGGACATTCTAGCACTGAAATGCTTTTTCACAAGAAATGGCTTTGTAGGTAATTTTTTTTTCATAGTCATTATTATTTTAGGGAGCAGCGGTATGGATGTTTTCCCTGTGGATCGTGAGTAAGATTGCTTCTAAATAATTCTTAGTGCCTGAAATAGTTGATTGTTCTCTTTTGGGCAGAAGAGAGCTGGGAAGGAATGTAGGTTGGATGAGGGTTGGACCTAAACAGTCGTTTTAACATCACACACACAAAATGACAGCCTAGCTCTTCCTTGAAGGGGTAGTTTTGCCCAAGCAAAGGTGAGATGAATTGGTCCAAAAAGCTCTATTAACTGGCTGAAGGAAATTAATAAACTACTCTTCTACATGGCTGTGAGTCTCAAATGAGTGTGTGAATTTCTTATTCAGGCTCCTTGCTTTGTACGATACAATTCTTCCTGAATAAATAAGAAGTACCTTGGCTTAGTCAACAGATTTGTTTGACATTCTGTGACTTGGAACATAGCACAGGAGCTGACATCACTGTTTTTCCCTTTCTGTTTTCCATACGATATGTGCCTTTCCTTTTTACGTGTCATATTTCTTTACACATGAAAGAAGACTCCCTTTTCCCATTATGAGGTTTCCTTGATTTCCCAATGATGACAGGTGAAAGAATCAAGCTGTACAGCCCCCAAAACACAGCCACGAGCAGTAGAGGCACCAGGCCACAGGAACCACAGATCTAAATGATGGCTTTGGGAAAGCACAGAGGGAAAGGAATCTAATCACCTAGGCGGGAGAATATTTCATTTCTCTGGATATATCAGCGTAGAACAAAGGAAGGGGATAAGGTTAGAGACTGTAGAAATTATTATGGGTTCCTGAAAGCTCTAACAGGATTCTTAGAAACCCGGAGATTTTTCTCCGAAGAGGACAGGAAGACCAAGCAATATGATCTGCAAACATTTTCTTCCATTCTGCGGGTTGTTTTCCACTTTCTCAGTGGTAATTTTGAAACAAAAATTTATAATGTTGTTGAGTCCAATTTACCTTCTTTTGGTAGCTCATGATTTTGGGTACTGTCCCTATGAAAGCTTTGCCTCACCTGAGGTCATGGAGATTTCATCCCTATTTTCTTCTAAGATTTTTACAGTTCTAGCTTTTTTTTTTTCTAATTTTCTTTAAAAAAAATTTTTTTTAACATTTATTCATTTTTTTGAGAGACAGAGCATGAGTGGGGAAGGGGCAGAAAGAGAGAGACACAGAATCTGAAACAGGCTCCAGGCTCTAAGCTGTCAGCACAGAGCCCAACACGGGGCTCGAACTCACAAACCGCGATATCCTGACCTGAGCCGATGTCAGAGGTTCAACCGACTGAGCCACCCAGGCGCCCCTACAGTTCTAGCCTTTACATTTAGGTCTATGATCCATTTTCAGTGAATTCTTGTTTAAAGTATGAGGAAGGGTTCTAACTTCATGCATGTGGATATCCCAGCACCATTTGCTATGAGACCATTCTTTCCCCCTTTGCAGTGTCTTGGCACCTTATGGAAGTCGTTTGACAATATTGATTCCTGTGCTCTCAGTTCTGTCCCACCGATCTCCATGTGACCACAGAGTGCTATACTGTTTGGATGAATGTTACTGTTTTCATTTTAATTACCAAGATTTAGAAGATTTTCCTAATTGTTTCTTCACTTGTTATAGTCCTTGAGAATAATTTAAAGAAATTTTAAATGTTTTTTTAAATATAAATGTTAATAGTTTTCATGTGTTAGGGTTGTTCCTCTAAAGTAAGAATCTATGGATCTCTTTACTCCACCCTCCCAAAGGTCTTTCCCTCATTTTCTGCAACAAAGAACAAAGCAGGAAAAGAAATCAAAATAGACTCTGAAGGAAATGGAAGAAAAAAGGAAACACATGGTTAACTCAATTAATATTAACTCAATTCTGAGAGCCCATGACAGATAAAACACACTAAATTTAGGATAGGTTTCAGAAGATTTGAGTCATATTACTAAAATTGTAATAATAATAAATCATTTTTATAATAATAAACATCTACTTACTATGTTAATGTGAACTGAGATACATTTAATGTATCTATTTAAATCCTTTAAATATATCATACATCTTTACTTACTGCTTACATCATATGACCACCAAAAAAATCTCAAATTCTAGAAGGTAAAAAGTAAAGATCTTATTTTTGGAAAACTGATCCAATAAAAGTAGGTATATGTAAGAAAATAGTAGATAAAAAGTACACCCTAAAATAATGCCCTTGGATTTCAAAATAATTCTGTCTTAAACAACTGTTAAGCTAACAAAGAATCCAAAATTGAAGATACAAAGTCTCTTAAAAAATTGTAATAAAAATACATCCAACTTTGCACATATAGTTAAAGTTGTATTTGGAAGAAAATTTGTAGCAACAACATGTAAATAGTTGAGGAAATATGAAAATAAGTGAGTTAAGCCTTTAACTCTGGTGGGAGTGGTGGAGAAAGGACACAAAAACTATAAAAAATAGCAGAAAATAGAGATAAAGTGAAAAATATCAAATTTAAAAAGCAAAAAATAAATTGATTTAAAACATCAGGGGCTTGTCATTTCCATTTACCAATAGTCAAATCAATCTGTAATTACACTAACCAAGAATAAAATGGGACCAGTCAAAAAGAAAAGGTGGAAATGACCACAGATAAAGATGAAAGTAAAAGAATTATGGGAGTAATCCTTCAAAACTCTATGAGTACACTTGAAAACCTGACTAAAATGAATTTATTTTATTTTTATTTTTATTGTTGGTAAATTTGGGGAGACAAAATGGGTCCTGATGGCATAGAAAAGAGAAAAATCAATAGGAAGACACCAAGGCTTCATTTCAGAGTTTCAGACAATATCCCAGTACATTTTTTAAAATGTTCACAAAACTTAAATCTGATACTTTTTTAAAACTGTTGCAGAGAGTGTTAAAAGAAGGACAACTTCCAAATTCTCTTCACAACATCCTATTTGTTTCAAAACAAAGATCGCTTCCTATAAGTTTTCTATTACTGCCATATCAAATTACCACAAATTTAGTGGCTTAAAACAACATAAATGTATTACTTCACGGTTCTATAGCTCAGACGTCTGACATGGCTCTCCTCAGGCCAGAATTACTTTGTTGGCAGGGCCTCTCTCCTTTCTGGAGCCTTTAGGAAGAGATCCATTTCCTAGCTCTTGTGGGTTGTTGGCACAACTCAGTTCCTTGCAGTTGTAGTACTGAGGCCCCCATTTCCTTGCTGGCTGTCAACTGAGGGCTGTTCTCGGCTTCTAGAAGCTGCCTGCATGCCTTGGCTGGCGTTTGATTAGACTGAACCCACACAGATAATCTTGGATAAATTCCCTATCGAGGCAAATAACCTGAAATACATGTACAAAATGCCTTCTGCTATGGAAAGTAACATATTCGCAGGTTCTAGAAATGTGGGCATCTTTGTGGTGACTCATTATTTACCCCCTACCCAAAAATAAACATGGAAAAAAAGTTACAGATGAATCCCATTTTTGAATATTGACACAATATAAAGAACTGAAGGTAAGCAGCAAATAAATTTTGCAGCATGTTAAAAGTCGAAGAATGACACCCTTAGCTGAGTGTGATTCATTTCACAAATTCAAGTGTGATTTAAAAGTACAACTTATACGAATACATCACACCATGCAATTAAAGACAAATAAATCAACACCTTTTTTTTCAATGTTCAAAAATCAAATTCATTTGGAACGCAATGAAAATATTAAGGAAAAGAAAGTGGGATGGAAGAGCTAATTGTCTAAAATCTGTAAACTTCATCTTTGGACTTTTTCTTGTCAATGGCTCATAATGTCAAATAACAGAGCACTTCATAATCGACCCACCACCTAACAATTCTATAAAATCAGGAGTTATACTGCACCATTTTGCAGAAGAAACCAAGCTTCATATGTGAAATAACTTCCTCCAGAACATCCGCTGGTGTCTTTCCCTCCATCATCTCTTATCCCTACTCCATCAGCAGGGCCCCAGCAGCCACGGCAGCCACCATCACAGCGGGGGCTGCAAAAGGGCACTCTACTTCTAGAAGCATTTCAGAAACTTGCCAGGGATGGAAAATAAACATATAGTTTGATTTCCTGGGGGTGTAAAAGAACCTTTTATATTTTCTCCTCCAAACCTGTGTTTTCACAAATTAGAAAAAGATTGAAGTTCAAGAAAAGACTTACCTAAGATCTTGCATTTATTTTGAAACAGCATCTAGATCAGAATCCAGGTTTCCAGGATCCTTCTTCCATTATTTTACGGTCCTGGGGAAGGGAAAAGAAGAAACACAGAAAATTGCTTACATCTATCCTAAGCACAGTTGATGACATTCTGACATCCTTTTTGGTTGCTTTGGAATTTTTGGAACTTAAGTTGTTTGAATGTGCCTTTTTCCTTTCCTTCATGGACTGGTGAACCCAGTCCTGCTTGCCTCACCTCTACCGCCTGTTCTGCTCCTTGTCCTCTGGCCATTGTGCTATGTATAAGACCATCATTAGAACCTGGGAAAGAAAGTAACACTAAATTCATGTCTCTGGCAATTGTTTTGGTCACCAAGTTCAATCTCTAGGAAAGAACCATTTTCTTCTTATGTCTTCACCTAGTCTTTGAACCTGGCATGTGCTTCAAGGCTCACTCTGTAAATTCAAGCTCTGTATCTTGACTTTCTGGCACAGAATAAGATATTTCTCCTCTAAATCCTGTAAGTTGCTGAACACCTAGTATATGCCAGATATTGAATCGAAGGCTTCCAAATATTCTCCTTTATTTAATCTCAGAACAGCTCGTTGAAGAGGGATTATTGGTTCCAAGATGAGGAGATTGTAAAACTCAAAAGAATCATAATATTAAGAAGGCCACAATCATAGTCATTACCATTTACTGAGAATATGCTATGGGCCAAAGGCTGTCTTAAAGGCTTTTTAGTATTAATTTGTGACAGACAATCCCATAAGGTACCACCACTATTATCCGTATTTCACAAACAAGAACACTGAGGCATACAGAGCTCAAGAATCATGCCCAAGGACCCATACTTCATAAGTGTAGCATCAGATTTAGAAACCAGGCAGTTGAATACAGAGCCTAGCTCTTAATCAATAAGTTATTTGTCCAGGATCACATAGCAGGTAAAAATAGCATTAGAGAGGGGCATCTCAGTGGCTCAGTGGGTTAAGCGTCTGACTCTTGGTTTCAGCTCAGGTCATGATCTCACAGTTGTGAGATCAAGGCCCAAATCAGGCTCCGCACTGAACATGAAGCCTGCTTGGGATTCTCTTTCTCTGTCTCTCTATGTCCCTCCCCTGCTTGCGTGCTCTCTTTCTCAAAATAAACAAATAAATATTGAAAAAACAGTATTAGAGAAATAAATGAACTGCCCGTCAACTGAGAATTTGAGGATGGATAAACAAAATGTGGTATACCTGTACAATAGACTAATATTTGGCAGTAAAAAAGAATGAATGAAATACTGAAACACGCTACAACATGTAAATTATAGAAGCAGTTACAAAAGAATGCATATAATGTGAATCCAGTTATAGGAAATGACCAGAATAGGCATATCTATACAGAAAATAAAACAGCAGTTACCTTAGGCTGAGAAGGGAAGGCATGAATGGAGAGGAATGGGGAGAGACCACTAATGAGTATGGCCTTTTTTTCGGGGAGTGATAAAAATATTGTAACATTATGGTGTAGTTGCACAACTGTGTGAATATCCAAAAACCCAGTGAACCATATATTTTAAATGGGCAAACTGTAAGGTATGTGAATTATATTTCATTAATTGTGTTTAAAATAATGGGGCTAGAACATCAACCCCAGACTTTCAGATTTCAAGCCTGTGTTTCTTCTGCTCTATTTTCTTGGCCACCCCATCATTATTTAGCATCCCCTCATATCACTAGTTAGCTTTTCCTTGTTGGTTCCTCAACTCTTCATAATTAGTCTAATCAACTACTATAGGACAAGAACTGTATCATCATTTTCTTTGTTCCATCAAATTCCAAAAGGCCTAGTATTTCCAATGTCAGCTCAACATATTTTCTATTGAATGATAAAAAAACATTTCCAACTGAGGTGATTTCAAGCTTACAAAATAGGTCTGTTCCTAAAAAGTTGAGACTTCAATTTTATATTGAATATTTAAATATTTAATGTGCTTAATATCTGTCACCATGTCACCAACTCTGTTTTAGAGTGAATGGCCATCTGCCTCTTTTTTATTTTGGGAAATCTGATTATTTTTTATTTTTTTATCTTGTGGCCTATACTCATTGAGATATCCTTACAGAAAGTTACATTTTAAATCTTCTTGCCTATTACAAATTAATTTGGCTCATTGTTACAATGCTAGAGACTCTATGCAGGAAAATTTAAACTTGTTAAAACTGTTTTTGACATTCAGTGTTATAATACTGTAAGTAGGTTTCAATTCAACATTTCCATTAGCTGGTGGTAATAACTTGTACTAAAAATAACATACGATTGCAATATTAAAAGGGCAAATAAACAACTATGTAGATGTGTGTGTGTAATTCAGCAGTTTTCACGGACTTGTACTATCAAAGAATCACATATATTAGAATGTAGTTAAACAGTATTTTTTTAAGTATTACTGTGTTCTTACCTTCCTTCTCCACTAACTACCAAATCTCTCAATTATATGATAAGGACTCCCCTGCCTTCTTTCTTTCTCCTCCCTACCCATTCCACCCACCTCAGGAATTTTACCCTACCACCCAGGGAATGATGGAAATGGATTCTGGTGTATACTTGGAGACAATAGATAAAAGATGGCTATGGAAGAGGGAAAGGAGAGAGGAAGGGATCCTTCTGAGAAAAGAGGGATGCAAAAACTCCCCTTGAGAGCCCAAGGATGTTTCCAAACCTCTCTCCTATTATTGACCAGACAAGACCACTTATCAGCTCATTGCATATAGAGTTTGACAAAATGGGTCAAATCTGCATCCCCATGGATTTTGCTCTGTGCATCCTTCCTCTGCCTGTCCCAGGGCAGGTGGACCTGCAGAAAATGGTAATAAATAGCAAAACGATTTCTTTGTAGGCAGCAATTTTTTTTTTCAGAGAATGAACCACTCTCACACAGACTCACATTATATGGAGAATTTCACTTGGACAAATTTGAGCACAAACATTCATTTGTAAGGAGACAGAGAGAAAGCAACAAAGGGAGTCAATGAGTGAAGTGTTTGAAAGATGGAACATGTGAACCTCATCTTCTTTCTAAAATTCCCTATTCCCTTGCTCTTTTGGTGCAAACATTATGGCACATTAAATTACATATTTTGGTACAAAATGTCCCCCAAAGGCAATTCAGCTTCATCCGGTACTCAATCAAAAAAAGAAAGACAGTTCCAAAGCTGCTGGGAAAATCTGGCTGGGTTGAACTTACCAGGAGACGATATATATGACTTTCTAAAGGTTTGTTCAAGCACAATATTTATTAAGGTGATGGTTGCATTCCCCACTGACTATTGAAGAAATTCTTTCATCATATTCTATAACACTCTATTGAGTTGACAAAATATGCTTTCTGCACTTGCTTTTTTTGGTGGATTTGAGATATTTATATTAATTCTATAACTAAAATATTCTGTTAAAACTTTTACAAATCACATAGTTGATAAAGAACTTGTGTGCAGTATATAAATAATACTTATAACTCATTAATGATAAAACAAAGGAAAATATTAAAGGGAGCAAAACTTCATCTCTGTGATATTCTTTCCAAAAACTCATAACCTTCATCTAATGATGGTAAAAAAAAAAAAAAAATCAGACAAACACAGTTTGGGAGATATTTGACAGAATACCTGGCCAGTACTACATAAGAATGTCAAGGTTACAAAAAACAATGAAAGACAGAGAAAGTGTCACAGACCAGAGGAGACTAAGGAGATAGGGCAACTAAATGTGGTATGGTGCTCCAGAATAAATCCTGAATAGGAAGGAGACATTAGTGCGAAAATTTGCAAATGTAAATAAAATTTGGAGTGTGGTTAATAGTGATGCATCTATTTATAACAAAGGTACCATGTTAATGCAAGGTATTAGTAATGAATGGACCCGAGTAAAGGTTATAGAGGAACTCTGTATGCTACCCTTGAAACTTTTTTATAAATCAAAAAACTTGCAAAATGAAATTTTTATAAATTTTTTTAATGTTTATTTTTGAGAGAGAGAGAGGCAGAACATGAGCAGAGAAGGGACAGAGAGAAAGGGAGACACAGAATCTGAAGCAGGCTCCAAACTCTGAGCTGTTGGCACTGAGTCTGATGTGGGGCTCAAACCCACGAACCACATGATCATGACCTGAACCAAAGTCAGACGCTTAACCAACTGAGCCAACCAGGAACCAGGAATTCTTATTTTTTCAAACGGGCCAAATATTTGACTAACATTCACCACAGGAGATATATAATGGCCTAAAACAGACCAAAAAGAGAGAGAGAGTGAGAGAGATTCAATAGTATTAGTGAAATGCAAATTAAAACCACAGTTAGATACCACTGCACAAATATCAGAAGAAAAAAAATTAAAAATAGTGATAACACCTATTTCTAGCAAGTGTGTGGGGAAATTTGATGACTCATCCCTTGGTGGTGGGAATATAAAATGAGGAAGCCACTGCCAAAAACACTTTAATGGTTTCTTACAATATTAAACATAAATGTACAGTATGACTTATCAATTTTACTCCTAGCTACCTACTCAAAGGAATGAAAACATGTGTTCATGACAGTATTATTCACACCAGCCAAAAAATGGACACAACCTAAATGTCCATCAACTGCTGAAATGTTACCCAAAATATAGGATATTGACACAAATGGAATATCATTCAGCCACAAAAAGAAAGAGGTACTGATATATGCTGCAACGTGGGTAAACTTTTGAATGAAGACAGGCACAAGAACCACATATTATGTGATTTCATTCATCTGAACTGCCCAGAAAAGGCAAATAGAACATAAATAATTGATTCCCATGAGTTAGGGAGTAACCATAAATATGCACAAGGTTTCTTTTGGGAGTGATGAAATGTTCTAAATTAGACTGTAGGCATGATGATACAACTTTGTAAATGTTAATATCTTAAACCACCCAATTGTCTTCTTACATGAATTTTGTTTATATAATTTATACATCAACAAAACTGTAAAATATGTGAAACACATGGGTTTTTTGGTATAAAATTTAGATTATGAAAGAAAGTAGAAAGTACTCATTACTGATAATTTCATCACTTAAAAATACATTTTGGTAGATATTCTTACAGCATACGGTTTCCTATTGATTTTCATTTTAAAATCAGGGCAAGTTGTAAGGAAATTTATTTTCTCAGCTGACGCTTATTAACTTAGAGAGTTAAATAGTTAGGGTTTATACCTTGGAGACTGTCTTTAAGAACGTGATCATACTTTTATGTCACATGGTTTAGTCCTCAATGATGCGACTGCCAGATAGTGTTGATTACAGTCAAACCGGCCTGGAAAATCCCAGCGTATCCTTGTTCTCCAGCAAAGCAGAAGCCATAACTGCACTTCTAACCCAATTAGAAACACAAAAGCTCTGTCTCCAAAAAACAACTCAGGAGATCAGGAAGGTCATATACTTGCATTTTGGCTTTTCAGACCAGAACGTGGAGGGCACTTTTCTTGTCATCTGAACAGACAAGAGTGGCAGACACTGTCTGTGACCTTTGGCGGCCGTGCTGTGCAGAGAACTACCTGCATGGCTTAAGAAAGAGTGCTCAAAATAAAACACATAAGATTGTGTTTGGGTTTTTTTCCCTTTCTTTTATTTTCTTGTTATTGTTTTACTGTGTCAAGGAGAAAGGAAAAGCTTCCGTGTATTGCTCAGATATTGCTAAATGAATAAAACCTCCCCACCCCAAAATAATTAACCCTCCAGAACTTTTTCAGCTATTCTTGAAAAACCTTCTTTACCATACCTCATGCATGCAACCTGCTTTATCATGTGTAGACAATATATGCAATGACAAATTTACTGAGCAAAGGAAACTTGAAGAACACACACACACACACACACATACACGAACAAATGTGGCTTAAATTATTTCATTTAAACAACCTGCTCTTCTATACTGAATTTCTTCCGGGCATGTCAAAAGTATAGATAAATCTTGCCTGTCATAATGGAGAAAATGAAGAAAAGTAGAATATCCCAATAAATGTGTGTGTGTGTGTGTATATATATATATATATATATATATATATATATATGTAAATTTTTTTGGCTATTTATCAGCCACATAAAAAGCACTCAAAAAATTTCTAATGCTGCCCGAGTCCTGACTTTTTCTCTGCCTGCTGTGAAACTATGGGGAGGGATCCTTCCCTAAATAATTAATTTAATTCCAAATGCCCTAATTAGAAGGTGCAAGACATTGGCAGAAACATGCCCACAAGCACTAGAGGGCAATGCTGGACAAATATTACTGAGATACAAGTAAACACTAGTGAGTATGACTGGATACTCAATTGTTTTCAAATGAGCAAAATTTCAGATGCGGCTTTGAATATTCGAACTCTGTAAGCAGGATGAAGTTTCCAGCTATTATTGCCTTCCAAACTGATTACAGGAATGGAGAAATAGGGCAGGGTTTTCTTGGTAGCAATCAACTCTGCTTCCTGGCTTCATCAGGGCATTTTGCCGAGATTGAGGCTGGGCCAGTTAAAGAGTAGGTCGACACAGAGAGAGGAGATAATGGCTAATATTAAAGTCAAGGAAGTTTCTAGAATCAGAAATCAGAATCAAAGTCTGGATTCTACAGTGGAAAAGAAAAGGCTGCTCACTCAATTATGTATCATGATCTCATAATGTATTGGGAACCAAGGAGTTATATGAGGGTGAGAATTATTTATGCAAGTTTAAAAAATTAATTTAATTAGAAATTAAATTAAATGTGGATTAAAACCACAAAATTGGGGCGCCTGGGTGGCTTGGTTGGTTATGCGTCCGACTTCAGCCCAGGTCATGATCTCACAGTCCGTGAGTTCAAGCCCCGTGTTGGGCTCTGTGCTGACAGCTCAGAGCCTGGAGCCTGTTTCAGATTCTGTGTCTCCCTCTCTCTCTGCCCCTCCCCTGTTCATGCTCTGTCTCTCTCTGTCTCAAAACATAAATAAACGTTAAAAAAAAATTAAAAAAAAAAACACAAAATTATAAAAGGACCATTGTTGATGAGCATGATGGTGATGGTGGATGCAGGGTGCAATAACAATAAAAGATTAAACTCTGGGTCTTATTTTTTATTTCTCCCTCATAAGTGCAGTAGAATCATAGTCCTGCAGAAAATGAGGATAAAATCCCCTAGTAGAGATTCAGTAAAGCAGGGGGTTCCAATGTGTGGCCCCAGGACAAACAGCATCAGTATCATCCAAGAACTTGCTAGAAAATAAAGTTCTTAACAAAAAGAAAGAAAAAGAAAATTCTTAGACTTCACTCCAGAGCTCCTGAGTCAGACTCTCGGGCAGTAAAGCCCAGAAATCTGTGTTTTTATAGGATACATGAAATTTCGAGCAACACTGAACTAGAGGAAGAGTAGAAGAGGTTATATGTGGAAAACAACAATTATATAACATCATATATGTTACAATCATGGAGTATATAATCTACCACCTCTGTTATACTTGCTTTATTTCATACACACAAAATCTTCACGTTGTAAAAAAAACTATTTTCCAGAATTCATAATTTATTTTTATGCAACTTAAGATGTATTTTATATAGAGTGATTTAAATGCTGATGGCTAGATTCTAAAACTAGCACAGAATCCTCATTAAATTTCTAATAATAGTACTGACAATGATAGTAAAGCATACAAATGTATAATACTTTAGCCTACAAAACATCTGTCAAATAGAAAAAGTGAGTCAAATAACTTGCCAAAGATCATATAATTAGTGTTGAGTAGGAAGCTAGAACTTGAATCCAGAACTTGCAACACCATAACCAGGGCACTTCCCATGACATCACAGCTACTTATACCATAAATGAAACACTATCAACAGTCAACAACAACAAAACAGTTCCCGGTAATCGTGATTAAGCAAAATTATATTTTCATAAAATTGACTGGCATTTGATGAAAACCTGGTTTAATTAAATAAAGAAAAAAAGCAGATGGAGTTTCCTAGAAAGTGGAAGGAAACTTTGGGTATTTTGCAAGAGTTAAAAAGGGAATCCAATTATGGAAAAGATACTGTGTGGAGGAAACAACCCAGCTTCCCAACAGTGACAACTCGCGGTGAATGCCCAGTCCGCCACCAGGGGAGAAAGGAAAGAGGAAGGTATTTGGGGCTGGGTAGCTAGTTGCCATTAGAGCTGAAGAGTTAAGTACATCTGAGATTGGGCAAGACACGGGAAAGTGTGACTTGCTTGTGATCAAGCGATCAACACTTACTAGGGAGCTACTTTGTGCCAAGCACTCTGAGGTCCGGGAGGAGGGTGAAGCAAGCGGGGCACTTGCCCCAGGTGCAAAATCTAAAGGGGACACAAAAAACACTCAGCAATCAGGACCTTTCAATGCAATATTTTTTTAAATCATAATAAATGTCATAAATTCATGATGAAGAAAATAGCAAAACGTGAAGTAAAGATGCCATCTGTTTTATTATTGTTTTCCCTTGGTTTCAGGCTCCAGTATGTGTTAGGGTGCTGTTAGTGATCTTGTCTTTATTCCCCGTTCCGATAATTTGCTCACCTTGAGATGTTTTGTATTAATTTTGATTTGGAGAAATATTGCATAAAAATACTGACTTACCTTAATTATTGAGTTTGAGTCCTTCAGTTTTGTACCAGGTGCCTCATTCACTGTACCCTAGCCCTGGCCCTGCATCGTGCTAAAAGCTCTACGTCATTTATCTCAAGGAAGCATCACAACCCATAAAGTACATGATTTGTTAGGTGTGAAAATTTAGTATTTGAAAAAAATTTTTTATGTTTAGTTTATTTTTGAGACAGAAACAGAGCGTGAGTGGGGGGGAGGGACAGAGAGAGAGGGAGACACAGAATCTGAAGCAGGCTCCAGACTCTGGGCTGTCCACACAGAGCCTGACGCGGGGCTCAAACTCAAGAACCAACTGTGAGATCATGACCTGAGCCGAAGTCAGATACCTAACTAACTGAGCCACCCAGGTGCCCCCCAAATTTAGTATTTTTAATGCAGGAAAAAACATTGCATTTGAAAATATATCTAAGCCTACAAAGATACACAGAGACGTGCAAATATCCTATCATATTTGAGGGAATAGTGGGTATCAACTCAATCTCACATGCCAGTTTCTGTTTGTAATAGCCAACAGTGCCCGAAGGCACAATTCCACGTGTTTGACTCACTTATTACATTTCTTTCCATCACTTTCCTAATTTGGTACATGAAACATGCTCAGATTTTATAAGTCCTGTTAATAGTAGGAATCATTGAACCCCCACTGAAAGAAACGCATCTTAAAATCTATACCTCAAAAATCTGGCCAATAATTGATTCTGGTTGTTTCCTGGCATGGAGAGACCCTAAGAGTGAAGGGACAGGTGGAATGGGACCAGAAAAATGAACATGAGAAAAAAGCAGTGGCAGAAACACTAGAAAGAAGCACATGTCCCCGCTAAGGTAGAAGTCCCGGACTTGCCTCCCTTTGTCTCAGAATCACGTGAAGCCTGGGATCTTTCTCAGACCTTCACATTCTGCTTGTCTGGGGCGAAGATTGGGCATCCCAGAGGATGCTGATGTGCAGCCAAGCTTGAGAGCCAGGGGACCCACGGACTCAGTCTGGGTTGAACCAGTGTAAACAGGACTCTCCTTGGTCTTGCTCCAGCAATGAGAGATATACAGTGTTGGGGCTCTCCTATGCTTTTGTTGGGCTGTGAATGGGTTGGTAAACAGGGAAATCTGAACTCTATCCAGAATCTCTATCCAGAGAATAGAGGGAATGTTTAAAGGGGTGCGTGTTTGGCCTGGGTGGCTCAGTTGGTTGAGCGTCCGACTTTGACTCAGGTCATGACCTCACAGTTCATGGATTCGAGCCCTGAGTAGAGCTCTGCGCTGGGACTGTGGAACCTGGGATTCTCTCTTTCTTCTTCTCTCTCTGCCCCTCCCCAGCTTGCACTCTTTCTCAAAATAAATAGCTTTTTAAAAAAAGTCAAGAGCTGTGTGGTTGTAGGGTGGGAAGGAAAGACGAGATCACTGAGAAATGAGTTTTTATTATGTTTAAGCTGTATAGTGTGGTACTTTAGTGCTTTTATTCCCATGTGACCTTCAGAAAAATATTTCTTATTGCTGGCCTTTGGCAAAGACTATCTTTCGGGGCTGATGTCAAATTGCTGAGGACTTTTCGGGTGGAGAGGCATAAGAGCACAGACTGCCCTTCAGTTATGTGGTCTAATAAGGAAAGGGTATACGGAAGGGGCCCTGGCAAACAGCAGCCAGAGGATCCCAGCTTCCAAAAAGAGAGAGTACCAGGTGCTGCCACCACACTGCCTGAATGAACTGGAGATCTCACAGGAAGGATGTCTGGCAGGCATTTCATTTTTCTGGAATCACAGCCTGCAGGGGACCGATACTCAAGTGTTCTGGAGTACTGACTATTACCACTTATCACATCCCTTTTATAACCTCTTGCTGAGTTGCTTTGCCAGTGTTAAAGTGATGGTGTGGCAGTGTGGTGTATTTTTCAAATTGAGCTGGAAGGTATGAGTTACCACAACCCTTGTACAGTTCACAACACAGTTTCTGTGAGGGTCACACACATCCACTTTGATCATTTTCTCTCATAAGCACAGTTAAAAGGAATGCATTATAAAAGAATTTTGTGAAATACCAGCATGATGAGCATGTTAAGGGCAAAAGCAGTAATTACTATTTTAAGATGGTGTGGCCCAGACATGTGGAAGGAAGCAGAGCTGACACCCTCTAGCTGCATCAGTTTCACTTCTGACCTTGGATAAGAGACCTAGATATCTGCACTTACAGCTATTTTCCTAGGGGCGCCTGGGTGGCTCAGTCAGTTATGTGTCTGACTCTTGGTTTCAGCACAGGTCATGACTTCACAGTTTGTGAGTTCGAGCCCTGCATCAGGTTCTGTGCTGACAGCACAGAGCCTGTTTGGGATTCTCTCTCTCTGCCCCTCCCCCACTCTTTTTCTCTCTCAAAATAAACTTAAAAAAAAAAAAAAGCTATCTTCAATTTTCCACATTAAATACAAAGATCCCGTGGTAGTATTTTTTTCAAACGGCCACAGCAATATTTCTGTTCTGTATGTTTTGTCTGTTTCCTTTGTCTGTTTCCTCTCCCTTGAACCTGAGCATGCCTGGGACTGTGTGGTGCATAGAGTCCAGCAGAGCCGACATTGTGAGACTTCCCAGAAGGTCACAACTTCTCCCTGGCTAATGGGTAGGATATTCAGTTACCCTGTAGCCCCATGTTGGAGAGATCATGTGGAGGGACCCCATAAAGACACAGAGACATGCCTAAGCAGCCCCAGCTATTCTAGAGTCTTCCCAGATCAAGCGCCAGGTACATGAGTGAGTGAACTTTGGATGATGCCAGCCCTAACCTTTAAGCTGTCCCACCTGACATGAAGGGGAGCAGAGAGGAGGTGTCCCTGCGGGATGCTGCACAAATTCCAAATTCATGAGCAAAATCGATACAATCATCATTTTAAGACATCAAGAGTCAGCGTGGTTGGTTATATGGCATTAGATAAGCAGACGAGATGCAGAAAATCTATTACTGACAATAAATTGCACCAGTGGAAGGAATACGTTCTGACCATCTGATATAAAATAGCAACCCTCTGTTGCCACTCTCTCTACTCTTTACATATTTTTCCATAGTAATTACCACTCCCTAGTATTATCTATTGACATTAATCTATCTATTGATTGTTTATTTCTGTTTCTCTACACTAAGAGAGTAAGTTCTGCTAGGCACAAAGAGACTTTGGTTGTTCGCTGCTGAGTCTAGAATGTACAGACACATAGTTCTGTAGCGAGAATGAATGAGAGACTCTTTACTCACTGCCGTTCCTAAAAGAATAGCCAGAAACTAAGTTCTTGATATTTTTTTTATATGATCTGGGTCAAATATTTAACTTGAGTAAAGAACAAAATTGTTGAGCAGCCTAATTTTTATTTTACCAGAAATGGCTGGATTAAGTTTTGGTTTTATTTCCCTGCGACTTCAATTTTATGAGAAACCAAATCAACATTTTGGAAATGTGCTTCTCTTCATATGTAATGAACCTTGATGAGTCATGAAATGAAAGTATGTCCAACCTCCTCAGGAACCTAATGAATGACATCTCCATGAACATGGTAAGGAACTTAAACTTCAGGCCAGATTCCATAAAATCCTTGTAAGCGTTCTCTAACGGTGCAGTCGATACTTCCACAAGACTAATCACAACAAATGATTCAGGGCATTATTTAAGTGTGAAACTCATGGCTGTGGAAAGAATAAAAGAAGCGTTGCAATAGCACACATCTTGTTAAAGGCTGACATGAAGCCAATTCTGTTCACATTTTTGTTCTAATTTCAGATTTCTCAATGTTCAGCTCCTTAACAGTTTCCTCCCAGCAAGTACTTGAAAGATGTGGGGTTTAAAATTGAGAAATGTGAAATTAGGTGGCTTGGAACTCAGATACCAACCTACCAAGGAAAGGGAGAAAGGGTGGAGGCCTCCTAGGGAAGACTAAGTGATTTTTAGGGAAGATGAATGGGCCTTCAGAAGAGTGATGGGAGGCATGGTAGTTTGTGACTGTCTGTGTATGGTATTTATTTCCAGTCTCCTCTGCAGTGGTTAAGACCCTATCTTCCCTGTTTGCTGGCATTCCCAGGGAGGCTTTCTAGGCCAACTGAATTCCTTTCAGAAAATCTGTCTTGAACCAGGTAAGGGCAGTTCAGAGAAAGATTCTTCCTGTATCCGCTTTCCTTCAAGTGCCTACAGGTCAAAACAATCAACATATCAAAGCAGCCTATTTTAGGGTGGCAACAGTGCTTGCAACCATCACCAATATCCAACTCCAGAACTTGTTCACTATCCCCCACATAAGCTCTGTATCCATTAAATAGTAGCTCACCATTCGTGCCTCCTGTGAACCCTTGGAAACCTCTCTTCCACTTTCTGTCTCTATGACTTTGTTTACCCTAGGTACCTCCTGTAAGTGGAATCATAGATTACTTGGGGATTTTTTGTTTGTTTCTGCAACTGTCTTATTTCACTGGCATAATGTTTTTTGAGGTCCATCCATGTTGCAGCCCGAATCAGAATTTCAGTTTTTTTAAGGCTGAATAGTAACCCATGGTATGCATAAATGAATATATCACCTTTTGTTTATCTATAGGCCAAAGCACATGGGAAAAAGTCTAAATATATCTCATGAGAAGGGAAGAGAAATGTTGCTTCTCAAAAGGAAGGGGGAAACAAAGCAAAGCAAATAATCTCAGGAGCAGGGAAAGTAAGTAAGGCGGAATGAGGTTGGGACCATTGTGTGGTGGGCCAATGGACCTTGAAAGAATGTAAGTTTCCAATGTTTGCTTATCAGGTGTTTGACTACCTGTGATGAACTCCCTCTCCCAACTCATTTCCACATCTTTAGTAAAACCAGTCACTACACTCACAAGTACATAGTAGGAGTAATGCTCTTCATTTATTTACATATTTTTCAGCATCAACTGAGAATGGAATGAATTTTACATCTGGTTCAGAAGAAGGACTCCCAGTTGATTGTGAAATGGTAAACCCCCAGGAATCCCCTGAAATACCAGAGAGGGGTTTGTACTTTTACGGAGCAGGCATGAGGATCAGGTCAGTCATGTCAAAATTTCAAGGGGCCTAGAGATCTCATGAGATAACTGGTCTAATTTACTTCACTACCTTTTGTAGAAGGAGAATTTTGAAAAGTCACTTCACCAACCAGACTGAATGACCACCACCGATCAGTTTTTGCCCTCAGGTTTGCTGTCATTGAAAGAGCATGAGGGCTACTTTGGAAAATCCTTTTGGAAGCCCATTCAAATACATCAAGACCGCAAAATTCAAAGAATTGTTCAACTCTGCGAGAATTTCAGAGAAAATCTCCTGGCATCTGTTAAAAATAGTGTTTTTGAGAGATGCTCTAGGTTGTGTAATTTGAGAACACAATTCTGGAACAGAGCTGTGGTGTACTTCCCCACAAAAATAGCCCAGCGTGTGGACATAAATGCACTGTGCAGAGGAATCTAAGAAGGAGGCAAGTATTGGCTTTAGAAATTACTAATATCCCATTAAAAGATTCCTGCTTGGTCACCTGTATTTGCTTTAACTATTTTATTTTTTTTTTATTTTTTTTTCAACGTTTATTTATTTTTGGGACAGAGAGAGACAGAGCATGAACGGGGGAGGGGCAGAGAGAGAGGGAGACACAGAATCGGAAACAGGCTCCAGGCTCTGAGCCATCAGCCCAGAGCCCGACATGGGGCTCTAACTCACGGACCGCGAGATCGTGACCTGGCTGAAGTCGGATGCTTAACCGACTGCGCCACCCAGGCGCCCCTGCTTTAACTATTTTAAAAGAGCTTTCACCTTAACTATCAGAAAATTTTCTCCAGGTTGGTGATTATAATCTTTCCACTGACACATTAGGCTTTTTACTCAATTTCTCTTTGTGTTTTTCAATCCCCACCCCACCCCAAACACACATACATAAATACATATACACACACACATATACCCATACACACATATGGACACACACATACACCCATACATACACACACATACACATGCATACACTCAATATACCCATATATATACACACACTCAGAGGCTTCATTGTCATTCTCTACATGCTTAGCTGCTTCTTGCAAAGTTATCTCTTCCTTCTCATAACATTCCTCTCTTTTGAACAGGAAAAAAAATCCTGTTACAATATTGATTTGGACATCATTAACAAGCAGTGGTGGCCTTGGTGACTGATATGTTTGCTCTAGTATGTGAATCCTTATCAGCAATCAGCCTGATGAAGGAAAAAGTCACCAGGACAAATAAATGAAGGGCCTCATGACACCATTAGGAAATGAGTTTTCAAGTTCTAGTCCCAGCAGGTTTTATTATGGGGCCGTGTCCCATATTATGTTCATCATTTGCTACTCTGGAATCACTGACTTGGGTTGATGTCAGTCCTGCCCTCTCAGGCATATCTCTGAGTTACGGGAAAGGTAAACGGATCAGATAGAGTAATCAAACTCTTTGCCTAGTGTAATTACTTGAACTCATTTTACAGGTATCCTTGTCATATGACCTTGTTTAATTCCCAGTATACAATTTGATGTTCATCCTTTTAATAACATGCACACCGAAAAGTTTTAGCACAGGGAGCAGAGAATCTTATATTCTGCCTGACACCGCACCTTCTTGCTTTCTGCAGTACTTTCTGAACCCATGTGGACAAAACCCAGAGACAAAAGGAAGCCAGTTTGGGGAGGCTCAAATTTAGATGGTATACACATAAATCCAATTTCTAAAAGTGAAATTAATAAACAATTTTCAATGCGGTAGTTTATTTATCACTTCCCTTGCTCAACCAACAAATTAACCATTGAAGGAAATATCCAACACATTCCCTGCCTTGCAGTATACTTTCCAAGGGAAAGATTGACATTTCAATGGATACTACAAAACAATATGCTTCCATCACGGCTATGACCAAAAGCCTGTACTTAAAATTCTTCCACAGCTAGGAGTGGAGGCTGGGCCAATAGAAAAAATCCTCCAGCAGATTGGTTCATCCTTGGTACCTTTGCACATGTCATTCCTATTCTACCTTTTTCCTTTGTACTTCTTTAGACTCACTGTATTCTTAACTATCGATATAATACTAAACAAGAAAGACATGGACGTTCACTTAATGGGATTTGTAATCCAAAGATTACAATACTTTGTCTAAGTGGCACTTTGCATTTATTAATCATTTAATCAAAGCCATAGCAACACTAAATAATAATGATGGCTAATATTTCTTAGGCAGCTGGTATGGGTCCTGGCACTGTTCCAAGTGTCATAATGTATTTAATTCTCACAGCAATTCTGATGTGAGTATTCTTATTATCTTTTTTATACTTGAGCAAATTGGGGAGCAAGAACATTAAATAATGTGTCCAAGGTCACATAACTAGTAAGTAGGAGAGTCACTCTGTAAAGCTAAGTTATCTCACACCACTGTTATGCTACCTCTTTTTTTTTAAAGTATATTTACTTATTTTGAGAGAGAGAGAGAGAGAGAGAGAAGAGGGAGAATACCAAGAAGGCTCAGTCCTGTTAGCACAAGCCCAATGCAGGGCTTAAACAAATGAACGATGAGATCATGACCTGAGCCACAATCAAGAGTTGGACACTCAACCAACTGAGCTACCCAAGCACCCCTAAAATTGACGTAAACCATAGCTTCCACTTCTGGGATTGTAGATTGGTTTCCTTTTATATGCCAACTTTGATGCACATTTAGAAGCTTTGTGGAGAACAGGTTGAAAAATATGACAAAAGTTGTACAAAGATCAATTAGTGATGTCTGCCATAGTTTGGAGATTGTATATACACACAGACATAAATATATATTCGCTAACTCTATTCTGGATTGCTATTTTTAAAGAGGTGTACAGCCAGATGATGTTTCTTTACAGAAATGGGAAACATTGCATGCTTTTTTCCTTTGTCTGGGTCATACATGTAAGGAAATATGAAGATAATCATCTCTCAAGATTTGTGAGAGCCTGGAAAACTCCAAAATGCTTTGTCTGTGCCCTTTCTTACCACAGGGGCCAAGGAAGCATCTAGTTCTTGGGTTACTTAGCTGCACGTGGCCCCATGGGAGAGAGATTTAGCCTTTAAAAGTGGCAGCCTGATTGACAACTGAATCTAAAATTGATTCTTTTGTTTCCAGAGTTTTCAAAGTAAATGCACATAACAAGTTATTTCAGCTCCCTGAGAAGCCATAAAAAACACAAAGTATTAAGATAACTAACATTTTCATAAGGTAGGCCATAGTACAAATCCCCTAAAAAGTCAAAGAGCCATACTTGGCAGAACTAAAAAACCAGGAGGAAATAGATCTGGATCCTATTTTGACTTGTTGGAGCATTAATAAAAAGAAATAAAGACCAATTCGACAGTGTGATTTAAACTGTTTCCATTTTATATCACATTTTTTTTAAAACATATCAAATACCCTCCTTTTCTTCAGGGCCCCAAAGGCTTAAAATACATTGACTTAATGCCTATGGGAAGAGCGACTGTGGGTGTAATTGTGACAGTTCTCCAGATCTTTGCCATTTCGTCCATTTATAAATCATTACCATGGCTACTGTGATAACATTTAAAATAATTCCAATGTAAATCTGACAGCACTTCATTAGATTTTCTTAGAATCGTGTAATTAGGTAAGAAAAGACCGCTGATTGAGAAGGTTAGAATTGCCTCAGACACGATTGCGTTTCACAATTCACAATCACAACATTCCTTCTCAAAAGCCCTCCCTAATTTAACAGATGCTCCTTTAAACTGGGAATCAGGAGACAGTGGTTGTAAAATTTAAGGGTTCAGTGGAGGGGGAAAGAATAACACTGAGCTACCTTTTCCTGTCTTAGAGGCAGGGTAACTGGATAGATGTCCCTCTTCCCTTCTGCGTTGCCAAAGGACTAGGAGCCCCTTTGATACTGGCTTCAGAAAAGCTTAGAACCCTGAGAAGATTAAGCCTCTGGATCTTTAATATTGTAATTTACCGTCTTTATTTTTCTTAACAAAGTGAATATAATTAAGGAAGATAAAAGTGCCGTTAAATCAAGGTTCTCTCAGGACGAAAAGCCTCCTACCAACAGAAATGGCACAAATCTGATTCATTTTCTTAATAATCTTCAAATATATGGCTTATTCCTGGGCCCAGAGGTGAAGTTGAAGTTAAGCATAATTTTTAAACAAACGCATTCTGTATTCCAAAGAAGCGAGCAGCAGCATGAAAGCTATTTAAGCAGCAACCATAGCCGCCTTGTTTGCAAAAAGGCATCATAAATGCTCAGTTTGACACTCTTTGGGGTTTTAACTGGGGGAGAATGTTTACACTCTTGAAATCTTCTATAATGAGGAAGAATTTAGACTAATTGGCAAATCTAATAGGAGAGCTGATTAGTTCGTACAAATAGCTCAAATCCATTATTTGACACAGACCACACAACTGTGGCCTTTCTTAAGAGAGCTCTATTCAATTTTATAACAGAGCGGGGAAAAAAAAATGCAGACAAAATCAATTTGTTATTGTTCTCAAAAGGGTTGCTGTCCACCATGGAATTGACTTATAAAATTTGTGCTTAGAATCAAATTATCCAATCTGAGAGAGGAATCTACGTAGACGCACCTACCATACCAAGCAAGCAGAGAGAGACAGTGGTCCCGAAGCAAACAGCAGCATACCTGCTCAGTATCTGTTGTGAACTGGTGTTTTGTATAAAACTGATTGTTACAATGGAATGGATTTCTCACTGATAATACTGCATGACTCCCTCTGCTTTTCCTCCAAATACCAGGGTCCCAATGAGCAATCAATCAGATTTGAAAAAGTGAAAGGCTGACAACCTCACTTGTTTACCACGCCACCTGACTTTCAACCAGTGATCACGGGGGGGGGGGGGGGGGGGGGGGAAGGTGCGGGTGCGGGTGATGGGACACATTTGAATTTTGGAAGGCATATGTGGCCGTTGCAACCAGAGGTGGGGGTGGGTTATGCTGCTGGCATCTCATGGGTAGAGCCCAGGGATGCTGTCACACATCCTACAAAGCACAACACAGCCCAGAACATCAACACTCCAAAACATCAATAGCACCAAAGTTGGAAACAAACAAACAAACAAACAAACAAACAAACAATCTCTTTAACTAGATGCACTGATTATTTTCTTACCCTTGTAAATAAACTTTTTTAAAAAAATCGTCCATTGCCCAGCCTTCCAAATTTTTTCATTCAGACTCTTAATAAAAGCAGAGATTGTGATGGAGCCACAATTTGTAAAGAGCCCTAAATCTTAAGGGACTGTTAACTCCTCCTGTTCAGAAACAGAGAAGTCATCATGTGAAAGCTAATCGTATTTTCTGAAATCACAGGGGAGGATCTCTTTCCTTTGCTATTTAGGACACATGTCTAAAGGAAGCCTTCTAATCCGGACTCCTGGGAAGCGTCTGCTTACAGGCAAGGAAGCCCCAGAGAAAAGGCAGTTTATACCAGTGGTGAGCTTTACTGACACCCTGAAAGAGGGCATGAGCAAAGCCAGCTCCAGGCTCAAAGCCAGATCAGGTAAAAATAGTGACCAGAGATGGGCCCTTAGGTGACTTCTAAAATACCACCAGTGATGAGTGAAATCAGCCAAGCAAAGCAGGAAAGGTCCTTGTCTTTACATGGAATGAAAACACTGCCCAAAAAGTAGATCAGAGCTAGTTGCACATCATTCCTTCTCCAAGACAGAGATGCATCTCCTTTAAACCAAAACACTGAGGGGAATTGATAGCATACATTTTGTGGCAAACATTAACTCAGAACAAATTTATCCTTTACATAGCAACTTCTGTGCTGGTGATTAAATATGTCTGCTGCCACAGGTCACGCCGTTCGAATTAACACAAATATGCAAGTATTAAATTATTTCAACAGCAAGGCAAAAGCTTTCCTGGAAGCAGGCTCTCGGATCGTATATCTACCTATCTCACCTAACTCTGTGACAAAATGGTTTGGAGTCCGCAGGAATTATTGCCCCATAGAGAGAAAGCTTATGAAGTAGATATTTTAAATTCAAGACTGCAATTAACTTACCTCAAGTTAATGTTTCAGGATTTATACCAACACAGAAATCTGGAAAAAGCCAAGATCAGACTGTAGACCACATTTATGACTCTACTATAGGGGGCCCGTTATCCTAAAAAGACAAAGCATTCCTCTCCTAGCCCTAATCAAAAGGGAACCAATGGCATAAATCTACTTGAATTTTGGAAAGGTGATTTGATGACACTTCGCAAAATTGTAAATTCTGTCAAAGATCAAGTGACTTTTAAACTAAAAACCAAGCAGGCAGTTTCTGCGAACTATCACAAAATAATTGGAAAGCCGCAGCTCAGCGACCGGCAAAAGTTTCAAAGCTAGGCTTTCTGCAAGAAGCACTCTACTGGCTCCTCAACTTCTCCCCTCTACTTGGCTCTTATGCTACAACTCCTCCCAGATCTGACCTTTCTCTCTGGCAAAGAATGATTTGAATCATATGAGAAAGCTTTTGTTTGGTTAAAAGAACCAGCTTCTTTAAGATGCACACAGTCTTGCGTTTCTATGTATTCCAGTCCACCATTCTTTGTAACACAGGCTGATTATCACCTGAATTTTCTTTCCCATTTTCTGACAATTTCTGAGGCAATAAGGCAGGTGCCAGTCTGTACATGTAGATGACAAAGGAGAGGGGGTGGAAGGAAGCTTTCAAAAGGAGGGAAAATAAAGCTTAAGAAGTTCAGAGGGATGATGACCCTCTGACCGTCACCAAATAAAAGGACTGAACTCTTTCTCCATACACACCAACAATATAGGGGAGGCCTGGTAGCCAAATGCACACCAGACAGCTTATATTTGTGCTGTAGGGTGGTCGTTATTCTTTTAAAATTGACTTCATCACTATAGGAGAAAAAGGTGAAATACTTACTGACTAAAAGCATCACTGCTTACCCCCTTCCTCAACAGAAAACTAGGCACTGCCCAGGGTTGTCTGACTCTATGGGGTCTTTGTATCCGCATTGTCTTTGAGCTATTTTACAACTCTGAAAGCTGTAGAATACTGATAACAACACAAATGATTCTTATCCATAGAAATGCAAATTGTCCCAGCTGTAATAGAGTTGATTATTATTGCCCTATGGATATTGACCAAATTTGCATGAAGTAAGCAAATTCATTTCAGCAATCCTGTTTGTCTACATATTTGTTGTCTCTTTAGATTCTCCTTTGAACATGTTATAACATCTTACTGCTTTTCCTCGTTAATGAATTCAGTAAAACATTTTATATGTATTCATTTTGTATTTGTATGAGACTTATGATGATACTCCATAAACAATGTTTTCAAATTGGAAGATGATAGCCCTAAATCAAATTCAATGTTCTATCTTGAAGAAACAAGAAGTTTCAGCTATCCCAGGTTGGCAGGTCTAAATGGGATCACTTAGTTCTAGAAGGTGCATGGTGGGCGCTGAGTTGAAGGGCAGGTGTACTCACCAGTGTTCCATAGTCCTCACTAAGCATTAAAGTTTGCAAACCCTACTTTTCACACATTGTCAGGATGCCCCCTTTTAAAATTTTTATTTATTTTTCACTGAAAATCTCTGGCCTTAAGGCACTGAGAATTGAGTTAGTGACATTTGTCAACATGTGACACAACATTCACCATTACTCTGTCTTCTCTTTTGTTTTTTTTTTAATGGATGGATGTGTCTCCACTCCCAATTCCCTCCCCTTACCATTGGCATTCCCTCCAGTGTATTTAAAAAATGTCTTTCCAATCCATATTTTATAGATTTATTTAGATATATGGCTCCTTAGAAACATTTATTTAGATCTATAGATTCTTTAAAATGCAGTGCTGGTCTGCATGTTGTTTTCATTGCAGGAAGGGTAGTACAACACATATCTCATTCTGTTTCTTCTTTTGTTCCACAATATTATTTTTTGAGATCCACGCAGCCATGCGTAAGTAAAGTTCATTACTTATGATGGTTGCAGAGCATCCTATTATATGTACACAACACATTTCTGCATCCTTTCTCCTAATAATGGAACCGAAGTCACCTCCAACTGTCTGCCGCCCCACCAGTGCAAAAATGACCTTCCTAGCATCTATCGCCTGTCAGTCTAGGAGACAGACATGAATTTCTGGATCTAATGGTATCCATATGCTTGCTGAGACGCAGCACTGCTGAGGGGATCTCCATCAAATGGCAACTCCTCACCCACCAGCACGGCACAAGGCTTCCAGATCCCTCAGTGCTTCCACTATTAGCATAATTCTTCTTGTGCTGATACCTTTTATTGTTTTTGCTTTTCAATAACATTAATATTTGCCATGCAGTCTTGCCTGAAGTTTTAAATTAACTGTTCAGGGTTAACAAGAACCGGATTTTTCTATTGAATTTATAAAACATGAAGCATGGTTAAGAAATAATTTTTCATCTTTTTCTTCATTATTTATTATTACACAGCATTCAAGGATAGTACACCTGTCTTAAGATTTCAAATCTGAGAAATACATCTCTGCCAGGAGTTGCACCTGCTGCTTGTTGGGGTTGTTGGGTGTCTATCTCAGGTATTGTTATGACCTGTCTGATTGGTCCCACAACACTGAGGGTCTGGCTGCCCAGGAGTGCAACAATATGAACATAACTTCTAAATTTTTGCCAAACTTACAGATTGTACAATGGCATCTTTTTTCTGCTGTTTTAAACTGCATTTTCCTTTATGGTTTATTTTCTTCTTGAAGGTGCCCTTGACATTGCAGAGTAGCAGCGACAGAAAAAGAGAGCTAATAAATGAAGAGATATGAAAGGATTATATTCAATAAATTCCTTTTTTTCAAGTCCACAAGGAAAGAAATAAACAATCGTTGACTCAATCTTTTCCAGATCAGATCCTAAGAGATGTGGGCTATTTGATTCACACATGGAAAAACAAACAGAAAAACATATGCATAATCTAAAAAGACAGACAAAGTCTTAAGAAGTCTTAAAGAAACAAAGTCTTAAAAGAAATATTTAACTAAATTTTCTGCAACTTGCAACTAAGACATAGATGTGGTTCCAGGTACCTGGGTGGCTCATTTGGTTAGTGTCAAACTCTCGATTTTGGCACAGAAGTCTTAAAGAAACAAAGTCTTAAAGAAATATTTAACTAAATTTTCTACAACTAGCAACTAAGATATAGATGTGGTTCCAGGTGCCTGGGTGGCTCAGTTGGTTAGTGTCAAACTCTTGATTTTGGCACAGATCATACTGTAATAATTGTGGATCAAGCCCTGCATCGGGCTGTGCACTGGTGGTCGGGAGCCTGCTTGGGATTCTTTCTCTTCCTCTCTCTCTTCCCTTACCCTGCTTGTCTTCTCTCTCTCTCTCTCTCTCAAAATAAATAAATAAATAAACTTAAAAAAAATAGATGTGGTTCCATTTTCACATGCTACATGTACCTACATAGGATACAGTTTATTTATCCCCAGTCACAGTAGACACAGTACTGAGGGACCAAATACTGAGGAGCCACAAAAACATGTTAATTTCTTTTAAAATAAAAAAAAGAACTTTTAGGTCAAATCACATGTTTTAATACAAAATTCTTAATTTTTTTGGAGGAAGGGGCCCACAAAGGCAAATACACTTAGAGCCCAAGAAAAGCATAATGTGGCCTTGATTTTATAGGGCTACATAATTTTATTAATTTGAGTGGCTATAGAGAAACACAGTTTTATGTATTTACTTTCTGGGCAAAATTTTATCATCAAAAAGCAATTTATAGCTATATATTTATTTTTATGAAAAATCAGATCTAGTCTATAACCATGAATCATAAACTAGACAACATTTTCCAGGGATGTTTTATGATGAAGCATGGCATCTGATTGCCTTGAAGGAATTGTTGATTTTGGAAGCAACCATACCAGAAGGCTGGGCAACTGATTCTTTGATAGAAAGATGATTTTTTTTTTTACTTTAATGTTTCATCATCAATTTACATGTGCTACATGACTGACCATGTAGATGCTGTCTTGAGCATGATGGGGGAAAAAAAAAGCTGGTTAGCACTTTGCAACCTTGAAGACAGAGCACAGATAACCCTGTCTTATTTTCCCTTCTTGGGCTATTACTACAAAAATACATAAAACATAGGAGCCCTGTCTTACCCAACATAAGACAAAGGTCTATAAAAACTGGACAAGCATTCACCATGATTAAACCTAATGGCCTCTTGGAATAATAGTAAATCCATTCTAAGTGTCATGTGGGATACAGGTGAAATGGGGGAGAATGTTTCAGCACTCACCCTTTTACTTCTTTCTTCTTCCCTTTTCCACGCAGTCTATGCAATGCTCAAACCTGTTCCATGGCAAATGGCAACCTCATCAAGTTACTGCTCTTTCCTGTGCCTTCCTCCTTAAACCTCTTAAAACACTCAATGTCTCCATTTCCTCATTGGGTCTTCTCCCTTCTTATGCCACTTCTATCTGAATTTCCCCCCTTACTCCACTGATATTATGCAAAGTACAATAAGTAGTTTAAGAATTTCTGTATTTGTAGACATTTAGATTATTTCCCACCTTTGGCCATTAAAAAAAAAAAAAAAAACACTGCTGCTATGAAGATGCTTGTAGATTCTCTCTGTACACACTGGAGAGATATTTTTCCAAGATGAATCCCTAGAAATGTAATTGGTGGGTCAAAAGAAAAAGTTTTAACAGATACTGCCAAAGTGTATTCCAAAAGGGCTGAACTTTAATGGATCTTTAATGGATCTCTCTGTAGCAAATGGTACCAGACTATTCTTTTCTTGTGGGAAAACTTTATCCCACAAATCCTAAAATCTAGTGTAGATCAACATAACTTAGGGAGCTGGTTAAAATATAGATTCTTGGACCCTACTCTGGACTGTAACTTTTAACAAGCTTCTGGGGGTGCTTCTCCATGCACTAATGTTTAGAGAAATTATTCTTGCCCCCCTTGGCCTTCCTCCTATGTATCTGTCCTTCCCATGGGGTTCTTCCTATGCTCAGCCTTTAGAGAATTCTTTTTTTTTTTAATGTTTATTTATTTTTGAGAGAGAGAGAGCATGAGCAGAGACAGAGGGGGACAGAGGATCTGACCTGGGCCCTGTGCTGACAGCAGAGAGACGGATGCGGGACTTGAACTTAACAAGCCATGAGATCAAGACTTGAGCCGAAGTTGGACACTCAACCGACTGAGCCATCCAGGTGCCCTTATGCTCAGCCTTTAACAGAGGTGATTTCAGGGCACCTGGGTGGCTCAGTTGGTTGAGCATTCGAATTCGGCTCAGGTCATGATCTCACAGTTTGTGGATTCGAGTCCCTTGTTGGGCTCTGTGCTTACAGCTCAGAGCCTGGAGCCTGCTTCAGATTCTGTGTCTCCCTCTCTCTCTGTCCCTTCCCTGCTCACGCTCTGTCTCTCTCTGTCTCTCAAAAATACAAATAAAATAAAATGTTAAAAAAATTAAAATACACAGTGGTGATCTCAGGGCTTATCTCTTTTCACTCCACATAGTATCATTGAGTGACATTATCCACTCACAGGTTTCAATTACCACTGAGATGTTAGTGAATCCCAAAGATTCACCTTACCCAAGAAAATCACACCACATATCCAATTGTCTATGGGCTATACATCCACATGGATGCTCCATAAACGTAAAGCGACCAAAGCTTGACATATACACCATACACCCACTCTTTATGTATTCTCTCAGTTGGTGGTAAGCACCTTAACAAAGTCTGCATCAGCCACTTGCCATTTACTTCCCATTTCCCATCTATTACCTGCTGCTGATTATACCACCTCTCCAGTTCTTTTGCTACCCTCTCCACCTAAAATCACTGCCCTCGTTCTTGTCATCATATCTCTCACCTACTCTTACAATAGCTTGGGAACAGATCTCCAGATCTCCTTCTGATCTATTCCTGTCTGAGCCAGAATGAGCTATCACAAAAACTAGGTGCCCAAGTTACTCTCTGCTCTAAAACCTCCCTGAGGCTCTGCTGTACAGCAAGGCACCCACAGGCTTCTCTGCCCTCCACTCTCACCAGCTTTCTCCTCCCAGCTCTTCTCATCATGCACTTTACTCCATCATAACACCAAACCGCTACTTTTTCTCTGACACAACATGCTATTTCATGAGTCCAGGCTTATTCCATTTCCTTTGTCTAGACAACCTGTCTCCTCCTTATTTTGCTCAGTGAATTTTTATTCACAGTAGAAGACTAGGTTTAACCCCTTCTAGTACTCAGTGTTTGAATTGAGCTGAGATAAAATGTGATTTTTTTGTGTTCCATGATCACACATGTCTGTCCTTCTTTCCTTCAAGAAATGCTCACAGAGTGATTTCTACGCATGGGCATCCTAACAGGCATTGAAAATACAGTGGAGGAAAAAAATGGAATAGCCCTTACCACCAGGGACACATCACAGGACTTAGATTATTACAATAAAATATAAACAAAATAGGCTGAAACCACCTTAGAGTTAATGACATTATCTTACTAGGCAGCTTTGTATATACCTTCTTTGGAATAGTCCCTCAGTTAATATTTTGGCCCAAGATGGACAGCATCCATTTGACGATTGGGACTTGCAGATTATCTGACTTCTACTTGATATTTGAGATGACTCTTGAGGTCAGCTTTTTAGAAATTTATTTTAATCTTACCTGGAAAAAGTGATTTTCTATAAGATTATCTAATGCATAATGAATTCTAATCAATTCTAGGTATTCCAGAAATATCCAAATCTGAATGTCTTTAGGGTCTTAGAAGAACTTCTACAACTACGAAAAACTACCTTTCAAAGGGATGTTTCAACCTTTTTCTCAACCATATAGTTCAAGAGACACTTAGACTTAAAAAATTTTTTCCTTGTAGAAAAGAAAGCATTTCATTAAAATTTAAATGAGGGGATTTGTAATCTCTATCTGCTTTACTACTTTATAAAATATGGTAGTTTATAAGAGATGCCCACAAACATTTTGCATGGAACAGAAAGGCCAAAAAAATGAGCTAGATTTGAGCATCAGCAACTCCCCACAATAATGGAAAGTTGAGATACTTTTGCATGGTTCATTTAGAGGCTTGAGATAGGTTTGTAAAGTCAGCACACAGGTTTATCAGACATACCAGATGCTTCCTCACTATGAAAGTGTTCAGCATGTGTGAAAGAATATTTTGCAGAATTAGACTTCTATAAGATGAGATTTCAAGCATATGACTTTGGGCTCAGTGAAGCAGTATTTGGTCCTCTTCAGGTTCAATTTTTTTTTAATGCATAGGTGTTCCCTAAAGCATAAGGTCCAATACAACATTTTAAAGGTGTCTACATGCCATTTCATAGACATGGCAGCACATATATCATGTCCACGTATCAGAACACTGTCTCACACGTTTTTCAGCATGGGAGCTTACAAGAGTTCTCCAGATAGTAAGAGTGATGTAGCAGATGTTAGCACAAAGGAAAGAGCAAATGAGATGTGAATTACAGGGTGACGAGGCTCGTATGAATCTCATTTGTTTAACCATCTGAATGGTGCTCCAGGTATTAAATGAGCTAGATACTATTGAACGCAATTTTCTGAAGAGCCAGGAAGGTGGTTTAATGGACTATGCCCACTTGAATGTCCTCACATCATCTTGCCTTTTCAACCAGCCATAGCTTACTTAGCTTTTCTCCCCAAGTCTTTTAAAGTAATGCTCTGGATGATTATGACCTTGTCATTCTATTTTCTAGGTAATATAACATCAGGAATTATTACATGATTAGTAATTTAATTAGCAGGCGCATTAGCAGAGACTCTTTTGCAAATTAAGAACTTCCTCTTAATAACCGTGCAACATCTAAGGACCTGGCAGTTTGAGGGTTGCAAATTTAATTGCTTTACTTTCTCATACCCACCCTGGCCACAAGAAGCTGTGATATTCCTGACTTTCTAAAATGCTACTTTTCTGAAAACAACTCTGAGGTTTCCACAGTTCTTTCAATAGTTTAACGACTTGATCGTATTAGTGATGCAAAGGTATTGACCCAGGAGAGCTTCTCTTTTTAAGCCTTCCTGTCACTTCTGAAACCAGGTGAAACCACTTATTCTAGAGTAGGCAGTAGAGACTATAATTTAGCTTGCCAAAAATAATGGATAGTTCTGTCGTTCATTTCTCATTCGCTGGATGTGTTTCCCTGTTCACAGATAAGAATTTCAGTGGGCTGGTAAGATAAGTTCATTTTCAAGCTCACCACAGATCTGCTATCTTTCACCTACTTTTGAGAAATAATCGGGTAGAAAATAGCACTTAAAACATGGAATACTTTTGTGGTTACAAAGTCAACAGTTCCAGGAAACTTTTCTGACGTGCGGACAGTGTGGGTTTTTTTTTTTTAATGGTGCAGTTAAAGGTAATTTCTTTATACCATAATGCCAGTGTATTAAAAATAATTTTGTTTTTCCATTTTTTCATTTTGCCTAAGAGAAGTGGTATGAGGAATAAAAAAAAGGTTTTTTTTAAGATTAACACTAAAACATGGATGAATCCATGTAGTTAAGTATGATATCCCAGGACTTAAAAACATCTTCTGTAACTATCTAATGTTCCTGGTAACTGGGAATCAAGGAAAGGCCAGAGAGACAAGGTAACTCTTTAAAAGGAAGTTCAAGCTCAAGGATCAAATGGTGAAATGTGACTGTGATGATCCAGCATCCAAGTTAAAACAGATATCCACTCAAAGAAACTAATAAAATAGGATATTTCCTGGATATATTCATGCTAATGTCACTCACCAGTGTTGTGCCAAGCCTCCTTTAGCCAGAGACTCCAGCAAGGGGGAGATTATGCCTATCTTTTCCCAAGTCTATGTTCAGTGACATCCTGTTGGTACCTGAAATTGGCCAAGGAGAAAGTATTTATACCATGGAAATAAGCAAAGGCTATGGATTTATTTTTTTTGTTTTAATTTTTCCAGTCACACCACCCCATACTAAACAACGGCAGTTGAGACTCCTAAGGGATGGGACCTGGAACAGAGTCAGGAGTCAATTCGGATTATTTTCCGTAACTCTGGGGTTTCAAAGGCTTTCCTGATTACTCTTGCTGCTTCTGTTCTCCTTCTGCTCAACTTTGTATGGCTATGCATGGCTTCCAAGTTCAAATAGTCCACAGAGTAAAACCAGAGTCTCTTGTGTTATCAGAACACCTAAGATCACCAAAGAGATAGTGACTGGTTATATAATAGTGAGTCTTTCCTAGTGCTATCACTTCCACCTTTGCCCCCATATGGTCTAATCTATATACCAGCCAGATGACCCTGTCTATGTGATAGTCTGTATCATTCTCTCTTCAAACATTCTAATACATTCCATCACATTTGAAGCGTAAAGAAAGTACCTCCATAATTTAAAGGGCCCATGACCAGACTCTTTCCTCTCCTTGGATCTCAGTGTCTACCACTCTTCCCACCTCCCCTTCTTCTGGCCATAACTCCTCTTTCTTTTTCTCAGGCAGCCTACTACTTCAGGGCCTTTGTTAAGTTTTACTCCAACCATGACAAATGTGCACAAGGAAGATAAAACTGTATTGACTACAGGGAATGATTTCACCGGAATAGGTATCAACCAAGGTTAGGAGTGTTACAATATATACACCCCAAACAAGAGGCACAAGCAATGTCTGGAGAGTAAATGAGATTCAGAAAGAAATGGAATCAAAGAAAACTGAGAGAAAATGGAGAAATACTAAGGAGCAATAAAACAATGCCTTGGGTATTGTGCTACAGCAAGACTTTCAAATAGCTGCAGGGCAAGTATAGGCAAATTGGTCACTATTAACGAGCCTCCCTTTCTTTCAACAAGGCCTGATACTTCCCAGAGAGTCAAGCAATTGTGGGATAAATCAAGCATAAAATTAAGATACTTAGGGTTGACAAGTGTTGACGAATTTGAGTCAATGGAAGGATATTCCGCAATTTTCCCCTGATAAATAAGGAATCACACTTTTTCATAGATTACTGTAGATATTTAGGTAAATCAAAAAAAAATATTTTTCAAAAGATATGAGGTGGGGATTATTATTGCTAAGATATTTTATTAATACTTATAGTAAGCAACAAATAACCATTAGCTAGGTATCAATTATTAAAACACTAATTTATAGATAAATAAATCTCTATCTCTATATGTTTAATATATCATTAACAACTCAATAAAAGTACTAAGTTGAGTACTACAACTCAATAAAGGTACTAAGAGTCCTATATTATTGATAAAGAAACCAAGGTAGACAGGGGTTAAATAACTGGCTGTGGTTTAATTAACTAGTAACTAGAGTTGCTAGGACTTGAGCATAGGCAGTTCACAGCCAAAGCCCATTCTCTTAACCACTCTACGCACTGATTTGTAAAAAATTGTTTCTTATACATTTTGTTTTTTAGCTTTTAAGGCCAAAAACTCCCTTTGATGAGAAATTCAAAGTTGGCTCCGTTTGTTGTTTTTCCGTAAATCTATACCCAAACATAAGCTTTCCTGCTTCCTGCATGTCTGCATTACTTCCCCCCTGTATGACACACAGTCTCCTGGCTCCAGTGCTTTTCCATGTCAATCCACTGTGCCAGAATAAAGGGGCTCACACGGTCTCTTCCTTCTCAGATGGTACAGACTCTCCCTCATTCTTGTGTGGTCTGTGTACCAGGGCCATCTCCAAATGGTTGGTAATTGGCCCTTGACAAGGTAAGTACAGACATGGAGAGAAAGGAATTTTAGTAGCCTTCATAACTATTTGACACAGTTTTTTACATCTATTCAATTAAATGATGAAGCTTTCAGCCTGTATTTTGGATATTCTTTTTCCTCTCATTTTTCTACTAATTCATGTTTGTTTGTTTTTTTACATTTTCTACAAGTATAGCTAAGTGATGGGTTATAAAATAAAAAGTGGTTTTCACCAGTTATAACTTTAGCAACAGTTCTCTACTGTAAGGTGGCCAACCATTCTGTTCTCCTGAGACCAGGAGGGTTCCCAGGACATGGTGCTTTCACTGTTAAAACTGGGAGTGCCATTGGCAAAGCAGAACATATTGGTCCTAGTCTACAGTTCCTTGTCCAAATTCCAAATTCTTCTGCTGGTCTTTTACAGTTCCCTTTTTTTTTTAAGTTTATTTATTTATTTTGAGAAAAAGAGAGAGAGAGCAGGGGAGAGGCTGAGAGAGAGGGAGAGAGAATCTTAGGCAGGCTCTGTGCTATCAGCACAGAGAACTACGCCGGGCTGGATCCCATGAACTGTGAGATCATGACCTGAGCCAAAAATCAAGAGGACACTTAACTGACTGAGTCATCCAGGTTCCCCAGTCTCTCCCTCTCTCTCTCTTTTTAAATCTGATCTCACTCTGCAAACAATCTTACTTTTTCCTTTTCCCTAACACATATCATTTTATTTTTGAAACTGAGAATTATCCATGAAAAGGCTCATGAATGGAGGATATGATTCATCCTGAAAGCCAACTCTGATCACATTTTGTTATTATCCAATGCACTGTGCTGAGTTCTTGTCTGAGAAGGCCAGTCACCACAATGCAGTGGGAAGGAACACAGGGCACATTCTACCACTCCTCTGGGTCGGACCAATGAAACTGACTCTCCCCTTTAATCCTGTTTACTCACTGTAATGGTTAATTTTATGTGTCAGTGTGCCTGGGCTGCGAGTGGCCCAGATAACTAGTGAAGCATTGTTCTGGATACATGTGTGAGGGTGGTTTCTGAGTAAGATTAGTATTTGAATCAGCAGAGTTAGTAAAGCAGATTGCTCTCCCTATTGTGAGTGGGCCTCCTCTAATCCAATGGAGGCCTGAATAGAACAAAAAGAGGACACAAGTACCTCTCTCTGTTAAATTGCTATTGAGCTGCAACAGCGACTGATCTTCTTCTGCTTCTCTACTGGCTTTCCTGGGTCTCCAACTTGCAGGTGGCAGAGTGTGTGACTTCTCATCCTCCATAATTGTGTAAGTTCCTTATAAAAAATAGATAGATGGTTCTAGACAGAGACACAGATGGGGATATATCCTATTGGTTCTGCTTCTCTGGAGAACCCTAATGCAGTCATCTGCAAAGTGGTATGGGTATGAAAAGACTATAGGGCAGATTATAGGGGACAATAGCATGTAAAGCAAGTTAGCAAAGTACATGGACAACATGGGCATGTTATTCAGCACAATTAAGCCATCAACAGTATTTCAATAGAGAGCAATGATCTTGGCCATGGGTCCAAGGGCTTGTGGAGGTACGCAAGAAGGGATCACATAGGTGGCATCTAGTTGTCCTTCTTGATTTAATTTGGCAACAATATATGTTGACCATTGTTTGAAAATACTCCAGTTTACTATTTGGAATGAGATCCATGTTAATTCTGAGGGTCAAAAGTAAAAATTGTGGAACATAGTAGATGACGTGTGATGCTGTCTCTCCCTTACTGCATGTATTGTATTATATTGCATTGCACTGAATGGCAACACCGATAAACATCTTCCACATAAATAAACAAATGAGGCATCTCCTTCCCTTGTTGTTCTAAAACAATTTTGCTTACTTTTTGCACACCAGATGTTACATTATCTTTTCATGATTTTGTATTTAATTGGCTTAGGAGATCTTGAGTTGAAGTTTGTCATTAAATCTAATATACTCTCATTTACAATAGAGTATTTGCCAACAGCATGTAAATATTTGGGGAACTGGAAAAATTGCTTTGATCCAACTGTGAAACTTTGCACCCTATATAACTCTCACTCTCAAAATCAAACTTTCATGTAAGGCTTTATGTCATGATTTTCATCTTCTTGTTTTGTCCCCGCATTTCTTGTAGGTCGTTAGGACAGTAGCTGCCATTGTCACCAGGCTAGTCAAGTGTGAATCTTACATGTGGCACTTTCTACTGTTGGATGTAAAAATCCTGTAAAAAGCTGAAAGTCAGTTTTGCTGTCTGTTCATTTTTAAGTGTAGGAAAAGACAAGCATTCCTTTATAAACAATGCTAGTGTTCTTTGGAAATTAAATATTGATAGGCTGGCAATGTACTAGCTTAGATTAGATGTATCTGAGCTCTAACAGTTTCAGTGCTTAATATTATCAATTATATTCATTTTTAAATAATGAAGCTTGTGTAAAATTGTGGCCAGTTTGCTTAAACTATGTACTTTGGTCCAAGTCAACACTGAACTGGGTCATTTTCAGTGAATTCTGCCAGGTCTCAGCAGCGCAAGTAAGATTTTTGGTGGCAGGCAGACCTGGATTTCAATCTTGTGCCACTATGTGATTGTGGGTTTAGTATGTACTTTCCAGGTTTCATTTTCAACATCTGTAGAATGGGAAGCTATTATCTCCTGCAAAGAGATTTTGTGAGGCTTGTATAAGAGAATTATTCCTTCATTTACTCAATAAGTACTTAAGTGTCCAAGAATTCAAGGCATTCTTCTATATGCTGAGGGTACAGCAGTGAGGAACAACTCAACTCAAGTATAAAATATACTATATAGTGCTTAGAACACAGTACATCATCAGTGTTGGATTCCTTCCCTTTAAAGTGCAAATTATTGCATGTTACATGGTCTTAGGTACATATAACACCTTATATTATTAGCTTTCCTTTGTAAGTATTTATGTCACACATAGCCAGCTAGGCTGTTTGAGGGCAGGGAGTGTGTTTCTATTTTGTATTCTACCTGGCAGTATGATGCATGCAGGAAATAATGAGGAGGTTGCATTGAAGCAATCACCAGTGACCGACTCACATTTTGTCTGGAGCAGATAGAGGGGAGAGGAGGTTTGGAAAGCAATAACATAGTCTAGCTCTTGATTTCAAAGGTATGTTCTTTGAGGACTTGATTCAGTTCTCATGTTCCACTGGATACCTCAAAGTGTGTTTGCTGAAGGAGTATTGTTATTTTGAGGCATGACTGGTAAAGCAATATCCTCTGTGTCAATGGCATTTCTTTGCATAGTCTAGCATCTTAATTAATCAAATTAATGTTTGATTCCATAAAAAATTAAAAGCCTTTAGCAACACAACTATTTTAAAATGTCAGTCTCCTGCTTCTCAACATACTTAATCACCCCAGGATAATTTTTTCTAAGCATTTAATTATAAAATTAATATCCCTTGGATAGGAACTGGAATAAGCCTATTTTACAATCTTCCTCCCACCCTTTCATATTTACATATGCATGCACACACATATACACACATACCCACACCTACATACGCAACTATTTTTCCTGGAGTCTATAATTGAACACTTAAATTTACTTTATTTTATTTTAGTCACAGAAAAATATAAATGATATTAGCTTAATATTGTATAAGATTTTGTTTTTAAATTTTTTGAATAGGTCATAAATGTTTTCAATATCTTAAGACTGATTAACATTTTGGTAGATATATAAGAATGTCCTCAAAAATGTATATAACTGTTCTCATAATTGCAAAATAATTAATCCTTTATTTCTAAATGTCCTAAAACTAAGTTCAGGACAGAATAAATATTGTTCAAAGGAGAGAATACATAGGGTCTTCAAAAGATGTGCTTATACTAGGGCGCCTGGGTGATTCAGTTGGTTAAGTGTCCAGATCTTGGTTTTGGCTCAGGCCATGATGTCACAGTTTGTGGGTTTGAGCCCCACATCAGGCTCTGCGCTGATATGGCTGAGCCTGCTTGGAATTCTCTCTCCCTTTCTCTCTGCCCCTCCCCCAGGTGTACACACACACACTCTCTCTCGAATAAATAAACTTAAAACAATGTACTTTTGGGACGCCTGGGTGGCTTAGTCAGTTGTGCGTCCGACTTCGGCTCAGGTCATGATATCGCAGTCCATGTGTTTGAGCCCCGCGCTGGGCTCGGTGCTGACAGCTCAGAGCCTGGAGCCTGTTTCAGATTCTGTGTCTCCCTCTCTCTCTGAACCTCCCCCCGTTCATGTTCTCTCTCTCTGTCTCAAAAATCAATAAAGGTTAAAAAATTTAAAAAAAAAACAAAAAACAATGTACTTTTACTCAAAAAGGGACATTCATTTCATTTAAACTCTATCCATTGTGGCTATAGAAATCTAACTCCCCATAATGAAAATAGTATTGGACATAGGTGTTTCTATAGGTTGACATGGATACTTTTTTTTTTTTTTTAATAATTAAAGTTTTAGAGGAGCACCTGAGTATCTCAATCAGTTATGGGTGTAACTCTTGATTTCAGCTCAGGTCATGATCTCACAGTTAATGGGATCTAACCCTGCACTGAGCTCCACACTGACAGTACAGAACCTGCTAGGGATTCTTTCTCCCTCTCTCTCTGCCTCTCCTCGACTGGCTCATTCTCTCTCTCTCTCTCTCTCTCTCTCTTCTCTCTCTCTCTCAAAATAAAGAAACATTTAAAAAATAATTAAAGTTTTAGAGAGAAGAAAACATAGTTAAGTTATAGGACCAGAATATAGAATTACAAAATAAACATAATCATACCCAAAATTATTCTCTTTGAACTAACAGATTTTTGCATTTTTCTTTGCTACATCACCACAAGAAACTATTTTTATTTTATATAGTTGCAAATTGGGTCTTGTAAAGCCATGTTTCTTCCTGGATGATATCCTCTAGAAGTGATGGACACTTCAAGCTGCCACCAAGATGTTGACACTTGGAACTTGATTTATCGTCAAACCCCTTGCCATCTCACGCCATCAGGTTTTTCTTCAAGTCACTCTTACTGCATAAACTGCAGAAGTTATTTGTGAATCTTTACTTTCTTTCCCTATCACATCCCATTGCCCAATCCTACTGATCTTTCTTCATGGAATTCAGGGTCTTTTCTTTGCCATCATCTGATCCACAACCATGTTACCTGATGCCTGTGTAACAGCAAAATCTTGTTGTTGGTTTCACTGATTTATACCATTTTGTTTTAACGCATTCACTAGGACAGATCTCTGTTTATACTTTTACTGGTTTATACGTTTTATTCCAATTCATTCTACACAATGTCACAAAGACCAAGTTTCCTAAATAACACTGTGAACATGCCTTCATCTTTCTAATCTTTCCTTGACCCCATAAAGATATAGAGTTGCTCTATAATTGCTCCAACATTCTATTAAGACCTTATTCTAATACCTTACTGCCTTCGATATACTGAAAGCAATGAAGTACTACTTATATCAGCACTGTTACAAGCATTAGCTCCTTTCATCAAAAAAAATCATTTACTGACATTTGATATACATACAGAGAAGGGTGCATAATTATATAGCTTGATGAATTTTCATAGAGCAAACACATCTGGATAACCTGTACCCACATTCCATCAGCTCTTTTAACCATCACAACTATTCTATGTGGTATTGGAATCGATCTAAGGGAAGTCAGTTACAAATGGATGAGCTTGAATTTAAACTAATCCATCAAAATCCAGAGTTCTTGGTGACATTCATAAGCATTATTTACAGTTGACCCAGACAAATTCATATAATTGTTGCCCACCAACATGCTATGCTTTTTTGTTGCTTCCATTTTTGTACCTCCAAAATGTTGGCTTTTCTTCCTTTTCCCTCCTTAATTCTCTCCCCTATCTCCTATTTCTTTTTAATAATTGGATTAAATCCTACTTCCCACTGCCAAGCATATTTTGGCAGCATAGGGTAATGAAAAGAACCCAGGCTTGAGAGCCAAATATTTCTGTGTTCAAATTTCACCTGGGCCATTTACTAGTATTTATTAAAAGTTTGCACATTGTCTTCATGTGAAATGTAGTTTTAAAATTAACCATATCTTAGGGTTTTCCTAAATTGGAAACATCAAACATGAAATGTCTAGCACAATGCCTGGCAGGTGAGAGACAGTCATTAAGAGGTAATTCTTACCCCTAATAAGCCTACAGCATCCTTCTCTCCTTCCAATGACTCTGTTAGCCTCCACCCTTTATCTGATTCTTATTTATGCACAGCATGGTGGATTTCCTTTATCTTTATCTTAGATTATTACTGACTTCTTTTCTTCTAATTCCACTTCATTTGTATGTATTTCCATATAGGTAGTAAGTTCTTGAAAGTAGGGACAGCATTTCATGTTTGTGTATTTTTCATAAAGACATGTACTGTAGCAACCCTATATGCATAAACATCCCTGTTCCTGGCAAATCAATGGATGAGGAGGTCCTACCTGACAGATAAAAATGATATCTAAAAGCAACCTGCACTAAATTTAATATGTTTCAGTACAATTATTTCCCTAGTTACCCTGATATATTTGTAAGGAGGTAAACAGCTGACATAAATTGTGCTTCTTAGTTTAATTTAATTACCTATGTCATCACAGTTCTGGGGGAAAAAAAGTATAATATGATTCTAGCTCACTAATTCCATTAAGAAGAGAAGAATTCAACTTGCTGTGAAATAAAACTTCTCTTTGAAAAATCCACAGAACTCAGAGCTGTTGTCTTAAGATTAATGATCTAACCCCTTGGCTATAAGAAGTAGTTATTGTGCAGGTGTAAAAAGAAACAAAGGCAGCCATGTAGAGAAGTAACTGCATTCTTGGAATAGAAAGTAATTAGCCTGGAAATGCAAGAAATGGAGTGGGAAATGAATGAGAATCTTAACAAAGCATCAATATCCCAATTCTTGCCAATGGTCCTGCCTTGTCGGGCAGGAAGTTAATGTTATAATTTGAGAGGAGATTTGAGATTTTTAAAGGAGTACTTTGAAATTTGTTAGTGTCATCAAGTTGGGGTTTCTAGAAGCTGCCCCAGGACTTATTGTTGGTATCTTACATGGCAATTATAGGGGAAAAAAGACATTAAATTACATATATTGGAAATATCACTCACTACTTCCAAGAAAGGAATTATTCTTATCTACTTGGTCAGGTCCTGAGGGCTCCTGAATGGACAAAGTCCACATAAGGGGAAATGAAAACAAGTAGTGAGTTAACAACCATAAGTAGGTCTACATAATAAAGATCTTATTCTAGACAGAATTCTTATTCTAGAGCTTCTCTAGAGAGAAAAGAGAAAAGGCAACAAGGAAGACTAAGAGGGAAATTTGGGGGGAATTTGTAACAATAAAAGGGGGATATTTTAAAGCAGTTTATTGGAGTTTGAGAGATTATAAAAACAAGAGAGATGAGGAACATTAATTGCTAAAAGATGCGAATACATTCCTCCCTTTGCCAGCTTTATACTTGGTAAATATACCAGGGCAATGGTCAGTGCCAGTTTCACTAGCTGCAAGCCACATTGTGCTTCAGAAAAATTAAGGAACAGAAGAATCCACTCCTTCTCTCAATATCCCCACCAAACGCTTAAGAGCTGCACCTTAGGTATCTCTTTTGGGGTAACTTAATATAATAACAGCAGCAGCCAGAGTAGCTGTTAAAATATACTGAGTACTTATTATGTGTCAGTAGGAAATGAATGAGAATTAGTCTCTGGATTATTTTATTTTATCCTCACACAAATATTTTATGGTAAGTGTTATTATCCTCAAATGACAAATCAGGAAAGTGACAATAGTAGCAACTAAGTAATTTTCCAAATGCACATATACTAATTTAGTGGTAGGACCACCCTAGACTCCAAATCCAGAGTGTTAACTACTACAATATCCTATAAAGCAAAACAAAGCCAAAAAACTTTGGGATACATTTATTGAATGATTTTTCAGTGCACCAGAAAGTATATTTGAAACTTTATGTGTTTTATCTCTTCTAATTTTTTTCAGAAAAAAAATTAATGTTCCATAAAGTATTCCCAATCATTAATCCGATTCGATATATAATTTCTGGGGTTTTTACTAAAATCTAAACTCTTTACTGACATGAATGCTACTAATATAAAGTAAGTAGAGCACTAAGTAAAATAAAAACAGAGCAGAGGACTCCCACTTCTGAGAAGATTGAGTAGATGTGCTTTCATCACCAAGTACAACTCAAAGCCCTGGAAATCAATATATAAAGCAAGCATAAGAAGAATGGAAATTGGTTAGGCAACTAGAACACAAAGAAGAAAAGGGTGATGGGTTCCTGGGTTTTCTGTTTATACCAGATAGGGTGCTGCAATGCCAAAGGGTGCAGGCAATAAGTCCCAACAAAAACGTGATCTATATAGACAAAGGGCCAGGAAAGAGCAGCCAAACAAAACAGAAAACATTTAGACAATAACACTCTGCTCCAGTAAACCATCACAGAAAAAACTGTGGCACCAACCTGTACCAATGCCAGCAATGGTTAAGTGGGAGCTTGAACTTTCATCCTTTCTGGACCATAATGGCGTACTCCAAACCTCCCTCCTACCTGGTGTCAGGGAAGGTGGAGTAGTGAATTAGGACCCAATGGGACAATAGGAAACCCACTCTCCCCCTAGCTGTAATGTCAATGAAGACCACATGGAAAATTTGTAATTTCAGCTATACCTACCAATAATGATGCTATATACTTAATCTCCATTAGAATGATGTCAGAAGAAGCCTGCTGGAAAGTGAAGAATTTTACCAACACCTAGTGGTAGTAACAAGGCCCCTACCCCAATTCATAATGTCAGTAAAAGACACATGGGAGCAGTAATGGTGAACTATTATCCCTTCCAGCAAGGGACCTATCATATCAGTGGAGGCTATTTGAGATCTAGTATTCCCACCCTTATTTAGCAATGAGGAGTCTACCCACTACTTTGGGTCTTAATGGACACTGAGTGGAGAACAAAGAATTCTACCTCCACCTGGCAATAACAAAACAGTAAGTATCTTTCCCTGACTTAGCAGTGTGAAAGGATGCTATACAAAGCATAAAATAAGATCCAGTCTGGCATAGTACCCAAAAAGTGCAAGCTTTAATCTAAAACCATGCATTATACAAAGAACCAGAAAGGTCCCAAAATGAATGGAAAAAAAGACAATCAATAGCTGCTAGTCCTGCAGTGACAGAAATGTATAATTATCTGACAAATGTTTCAAAGCAGCCATCATAAAAATGTCTCAATCATAAGAAATAAGCAATCAAGTTACACTTTTGAAACAAGTGAAAAAAGTAGAAAGTCAGGAAATAGAATGTTTCTGCAAAGAAATAGGAGCTATAAAGAAAGCCACATGGAAATTTTAAAACTAAAAAAATACAACCATGGAAAAAAAGTTAAACTCAATGGATGACCTCATCACAAAATGGAGGAGATAATACAGAACAAAAATTCAGAAAACTTGAAGATAGAACAAGAGAAATTAACGAACCTGGACAACACAGAGAAAATAAACAAATGACAAAAGTGGACAAACCCTCTAGAGCTTGTCGACTATAATATAAGATCTAATAAAATTGCCATGGGAGTTCCTAAATGGGAGAAGAAAGTGGCACTACAAAAGTAGTGAAGGAAGTAATGACTGAAAACTTTTTAAATTTGTCAAAAAACACAAACTTAAATATTCTAGAATAAACTCCAAAAAGGAAAATCCAAAGAGGTTCACACAAACATACATTATAATTATACTTCTAAAAAATAAAGACAAAGAAAAACACCATGAAAGCTGATGGAAAGAAAGAAATCTACTGCCTGAAGAGAAAACACTAATTCAATTGACAGCAGATATCTCATATGAAACCATAGGGTTCAGAAGGAAATGCTAAGAGAAAGAGCGATTAACCCAGATTTCTATATACCTTCAGAAATGAAGGGGAAATCAAGATAATCTCAGAGGAAAAAAAAGAACTTAGAGGATTTGTCACCGATAGACCTAGCCTAAAAGAGTGGCTAAGTTAAGTTCTCTAAGCAGAAACCAAAAAGGAATATTCAAGACAATCATGTTACAAATACACAAGATTAAAGGGACAGAAAGGAAAATCAAATGTCTTCAGTATAATCTAAATAGAAAATTGATGACATGAGTAGATTATGATGCTATGTACATGTGATGTACTACCTACAATAACCACTAAAAACTATGCAAATATATATCCTGAAAACACTAGAAATAAATGAAAAGGCGATTAAAAATATTCAAGTGACCCAAAGGAAGACAGGAAAAAGAAAACCGAATATATAAAAAGTTGGCAGTTTTAAGTTCCAATATGTCAATAATTACATTAAGTGTAAATGGTTTGAATTCACCAATTAAAAGACAGAGACTGGCAGAATGGATTTACAAACATGACCCAACTGTATCCTGTCTATATGAAATTCACTTCAAAAATACAGTAAAATCTTGGCTTGGGAGTAACTTGTTCTGCGTGTGTTTCACAGACAAGTGAACATTTCTAATAAATTTTAACTTGATACACAAGCGATGTCTTGCAATATGAGTAGTATGTGACACTAAATGTAATATGATTACCACTGAGCCAATGGTTCTTGAAATTTGCTTTGATATACAAGTGCTTTGGATTACAAGCATGTTTCTGGAATGAATTTTGCTCATAAACCAAGGTTTTACTGTAGTTGAAAGTAAGAAAATACATGATTAATCAAAAGAATACAGGAGTGTAATATTAAAGAAGATAAAGTACACATAGTAGCAGTGTATATCACCAGAGTCAGAGTAGAATATTATATAATATTAAAAGGATACCAAAAAAATATCAATTGTAAATATGTATGTACCAAACAACAGAGATGCAAAATATGTAAAATAAACACTAGTAAAACTGAAAAAAAAATAGAAAATCTATAATTACAATTGGAGACCTCAATGACCCTCTCTCAACAAATGGTAAAATATCAAATCACAATATCAGCAAGGACACAGAACTCGACATCATTTTCCAGTGGGACTCAATTGATATTTACAGAATGCTCTGCAGAACAACAGCAGCATACACGTGCTTTTCAAGTGATTATGAACATATCAGGATAGACCATATTCTAGGCCATAAAACAAATCTCAACATATTTAAAAGAAATGAAACCATGCAGAGTATGTTGCTTGACTATGATGCAATCAAAATGTGAAATAAAGATATATAAGAGAAAAAAAATCTCCAAATACATGGAAATGAAACAACACATTACTAATAGCCCATCAGTCAAAGAAAAAGTCCCAAAGGAAATTAAAACATACATCAAAGTAAATGAAATTGAAAATATAATACAGCAACATTTATGAGAAACAGCTAAACAAGTGCTGAGAAGGACATTTATAGCACTAAATGCATATATTAAAGAAGAGAAAAATATCTCAAATTAATAATGTAAGGTCTGGGATGCCTGGGTGGCTCAGTTGGTTAAGCATCTGACTTTTGATTTTGGCTCAGGTCATGATCTGATGGTTGTGAGACTGAACCCCACATAGGGCTCTGTGTTGAGCATGGAGCCTGCTTAAGATTATCTCTCTCCCTCTCTCTCTGCTCCTCCCTTTCTCTGTCTCCCTCTCTCTAAAATGAATGAATGAGTTAATTAGTTAACAAATTAATTAATTAAGATTCTACCACAACAACCTATAAAGAGAATAGTAAAACAAATCCAAAGCAAGAAGGAGAGAAAGAAAAAGACAAAGCACGAATCAATGAAAATGAAAACACAAAAATTATGGAGAAAGAGAACACCAATGAAACAACGAACTTATTTTTTTATTTTTTAAAATGTTTGTTTGTTTTGAGAGAGAGAGAGTGAGCATAATGGGAGACGGGCAAAGAAAGAAGGAGAGAGAGAATCTAGAGCTGACAGCACAGAACCTGACACAGGGCTTGATCCCATGAGTCCATGATATGATCTGACTTGAAACCAAGAGTTAGATGCCTAACCAACTGAGCCACCCAGATGCCCCAGAACTGATTTTTTTTTAAGGTTAATAAAATTGGCAAACCTAACAAGTCCGACAATGAAAAAAGGAGACATAGATTTCTAACACTACCAAAAACAAACAAAAACAAAAAAGCTACCACTACAGACATGTCAGATATCAGAAGAATAAAAGGTAAACTGTACAAAGAACTCTGTATTCATATTTTTGATAACATAAATGAGATTGACCAATTTTTCAAAAAACATTAAGGTACCACATCACACCCAATGTGAAATAGAACATTTGAATAACTCTACAACCATTTAAGTAAATAAAATTCAATGTCAAAATCTCCCAAAGAAATCTCCATAGATGGTTTAACTGGAGAATCCTACAAAATATTTAAAGAAGAATTAACACCAATTGTAAACAATCTCTTCCAGAAAATACAAGGAAAGGAAATACATCCTAGTTTATTTCATGAAGCTAATATTACTCGGATATCAAAATCTGGCAAGGATAGCACAAAAAAAGGAAAATGGCATATCAACATTCCTTATGAATATAGACAAAAATAGCTCTTTAAAAACTTAACAAATAGGATCCAGCATTATATAAAGAGGATTATACACCACGACCAAATGGCATTTATAGCCAGAACGCAAGGCTGTTTCAAAATTAGACAATCAGTATAATCCACCATATTAATAAACTAAATAAGAAAAATTATAGAATCTTATGAATCTTTACAGAAAAATTATTTGATGTAATTCAATACCATTTGTGATACCAACCCTCAGGAAAATAGGGATAGAAGGGAATTACCTCAGCTTAATAGAGAACATCTGCAAATACATGAGCTAACATATTTAATGGTAAAAGACTAAGCTCTTTTTTCCACAGAATGGAAACAAGACAAGAATGCATGCTCTCACCTCCCCTACGTAACACAGTGGTAAAAGTTTTAGTCAATGCAATAGTACAAGGAAAGGAAACAAAAGCATACAAATTAGAAAGCAAAAACAAAACTGTTGCTTTACATTTATTTAGAGGTGATATAACTGACTATGTACAAAATCCAAAAGAATATTTTAAAATAGTAGAGCCAACAGGAAAATTGATCAAGATCACAAGATATGGTATAAACATATAAAAAGCAATTATATTTCATGTATTAACAAAGAACACCTGGACGACAAGATTTTTAAAATGTAATACCATTTGCAACTGCTCAAAGAAAAGAAATACTCAGGTAAAAATCTAACAAAACTTGTATGTTGAAAACTACAACACTGGTAAAGAAATCAAAGATGTATATAGATTGAGAGATATCTAATTTCCTGGATTGAAAGACCCAATGTAGCCATTCTCCCCAAATTTATATACATGAATGCAATCCCTATCAAAAAGGCAGCACGGTTTTTTTTTTGTTTGTTTGTTTGTTTGTTTTTTTGTAGATATAAACTAGATCACTCTAAAATATACTTGGAAATACAAAGGAATTAAAATAGCTAAAACAAAATGAAAAAAAGAACAAAGTGGAAGGAAATATTCTTTCTAATTTCACAAATTTTTGTATATGTGCAGTAAACAAGACCAAGTAGTATTGGTGGCAGGATAAACACAAATCAATGGTATGAAATAGAGGACTGAGAAAGAGACCCACTCAAATATACAAATTTATTTTTGACAAAGATGCAAAAGTAAGTCAATGAATAAAAATAGCCTTTTCAACAAATGATGCTTGAAAAATTGGATATCCATAGGGAGATGGAAAAAGAACCTCAATCCAAGTCTCACACATTATAGAAATATTAACTCTAAATGGTTCACAGACATAAATGTAAAACAATAATTTTGTTTTAGAAAATCTGTATCTTCGGTTTATCAAAGAATTCATAGACTTGATACCAAAGGCTTGATCCATAAAAGGAAAATATAAACTGGACTGTGTCAAAATTAAAACTTTTACTTTGCAAACATGTCTCTTAAGAGGATGAAATATAATACTTCCACTAGGGGTAAACATCAACAGAATTCTAAAGATCATTGTTGCAATGTGCTATTTTGAAAATTTCTCAATTAAAAAAAAATATTCCATCTAAGGCTCTCAGTTACCTCAAACCTAGAAGTTAGTATCTTTGCTTTGAAAGAAAAATTAGCTTCATGCAGCTTAATTTCTAAACTTAGAATTTCTAAACTTATCACAGTATGGTAGAGAAGGAGAGTATTTTAGGGGCCTAAACCTTCCTTACCAATAAAGAAACAGGTCAAGAGAAGCCAAACAACTTCTATTTATTGACTGAATGAGGACTAGAATCATGTTCTTCAATTTATAATCTGGGGCTAATTTCACTGTAGCACACTGACGTGATTAGTATATTTATAGTATTTATTATGCTTTTAGTATTTCATTTTAGCCCTGTAGGAGACTCTCAAATTGCCACCAGACTTTCCAATCTACTAATCACAGAAAGATTACTACAACTAACTGCAGAGATTTAAAAAGGTGCCTCAGAAAGGCATCTGATTAACAGAATGGAGAAAAAAAATATTTTCAAACCACGTATCTGGTCAGGGACTAGGTTCCAGAATATACAAAGAACCCTCAAAACTCAAAAGTAAATGAACACAAAATCCACCTCAAGAGTGGGCAAAAGATATGAAGAGACATTTCACCAGAGAGGATATAGAGATGCAACATGAAACGATGTTCAGTATCATTACCCATTGAGGGAATTCAAGTTAAAACCACGATGAGACATAAGTGCGTACCTATCACAAAGACTAAAATAGGGGTGCCTGGGTGACTCAGTCAATCATCTGATTCTCATGTTTTGTGGGTTCAAGCCCCACGTAGGGCTCATGGAGCCTGCTTGGAATGCTCTCTCTATCCCTCTCCCTCTCTGCCATTCCCCTGCTCCCTCTCTCTCTTTCAAAAATAAATAAAATAAAATTAAAAATTTTAAATTAAAAAAAAGAAAGGCTAAAATAGAACTACAAAGGATGGTGAGGATGAGGACGAACTCAATTACTAATGAGCTACTGGTGGTCATGTAAAATAGTACAGTCACTATGGAAAGAAGTTTGGCAGTTTCTTAGAAAACTAAACAGGCAACAACCATATGATTCAGCAATTGCACTCTTGAGCGTCCAAGGGAAACTAAAACTTATGTTCACACAAATTCTGTACGTGAATGTATACATAAGCTTCATTTCTAAGAGCTCAAAACTGGAAGCAATCTGATGTCCTTCAATGAATGGTTAAAAACTGGTACATCTATACCTTGAAATTCTACTCAGTAGTAAAAAGAAACAGAATATTGACACATGTAGAATCTGGGTGAATTCCAGAGCATGATACTGAAAGAAAAAAGCCAATCCGAAAGGATTATATGTTGTATAATTCCAGTGAACATTCTTGAAATGAAAAAAAAAAAAATCCTAGAAATGGATAAGAGATTAGTGGCCACCAGGGATTGAGAAGGGGGTGTGGATAAAAGGGAAGTGGTATCATTGTAAAAGGCTATGTGAGAAATTCTGTTTTACTCCCCTCCCTTACACCCCACTAGTGAGGAACAGATTCCTACCCTACAGTTATAGAGATGGCCAAATACCTGACACCCCGCATGGGGCAAATGAGATTGACTGCAGTTTATTAGTCACATATACCTACAACCCAGGGATGGAGAAACACTGCATCATGCAGGATCACAGTGAGGGTTGTACTAGGGAGCACAGTGAACACTCAGAGGTTGTTTGAGGGAGGCTTTGCAGTTTCAAGAGGATTGCAATGAAAGGATGCGACTGGCTAATTTGAATATGTCCACAGTCAGCCAGGAAACTGGAGTTATTAACTCCAGGGATAAGCAGGAACTGTGCTGGTCCCCATGATAGAGAAGGTTGTTTGCCTAGGGGACCTTATCTGCAGAAGCAGAATGGGAAAGGGAATTTACGATTACGCTACTCAAGTGCCTTTTATTTTCCCAGATAAGAAAGCAACACAATATTGGACCTTAATTTTAGGACCTATATCATAAATTTGTATGACAAAGGAAATGTTCTATATCTTGACTGAATTAATACTAATAACCTTCTTGTGATACTACACTATAGTTTTGCCAGGTGTTATCATGGGAGGAAACATTGCAGTCAGCAGAATGGAAGCTTAGAAGAGGAGGAAGTATTTGCCATAAGCTGACTCATTCAAGAGTTTGGTCAGAAAAGATTGCTGGGAATTGAGTAGACAGCATCCATAACAATGCATGACTGTAAATCTCAAACGACTATTATAGAATTTAACAATTATTCCTTTTATGTAATTTGTATACCATCTATTGGCCACAGCTTTTTCCACACAATTTAGGATGTGCAAAAAAGGCAGAAGACAACTTCTTTACTGCTGAGGGTGGTCGATTTTTGTGGTTTCTAAACATGAATGAATTAGAGAAAAATACAAGGTAATACAATCCACCGTGGTTCTGGTCGGTACAATACAAAAGTGTTCACTGAATGCCAGAGAGCTTAGGTTTGAGTGTATTTACACAGTAGAGAATGGAAAAAGCACAAAGTCATAATAGTGGAATATGAAGATACAGAGAGAAAAGGGAAAAGAAAAAGCCCTGAGGTATAAATAGATACAACTGAAGGTGCACACGTATATATGTATATAGTGTGTTCAGTGACAATTGATCAGCCCAAGTAAAACAGGAGTTTCTTTGCAGAGTATAGCTCAATGGCTAAGACATCATATTCTGTTATTGAACTGCCCAGATGTGAATAGTGATTTTGCCCCTCACCAGCCATTTAACTTTGGGCAAATTATCTAACTTCTCCAAGCCTTATTTCTTCTTCCATAAAAAGGCACAAAAACGGCACTTTCTTATGGTATAGTTGTGCTGTCTAAATGTGAAAATGGGTACAAAGCATTTGTCACACTGTCCAGCATATAATATGTATGTGATAATTGTGAATGATAATTTAATAGTTGCCTAAGTATGAGTGAACCAGACAGTAAGGGGGTTTAACATTTTAGGATCAGAAATCTCACCTTGATAGGTCCTGGAAGCAAAGAAGAACCATGGAAAATTTTTCAAGAGGGTTTACAATCCATTAAATGAAATATATTGATTGACGTATTTATTGATATGCTAGAATTCGTCAATTTGCTGCTCTTCACACCACTCTCTGGCATTGGAATTATTAGCCTTGATTCACAAATAAAGAAACTGTGGCTTAATGAGAGTGAGTTATTCAAGTTCAGACAAAAAAAAAAAAAAAAAAAAAAAAAAAAAGGTCAGGCCAGGCTTTCTCACTTCTGGTCCAAAGCTCTTTCTGTCAGTAGGTGGTTTCCATGAAGGATATAACCACAGAGTGTGGCTGGCAGATGGTCACTCCAGAAAAAGGGGTGGCAAGTTTCACATGAGCAGAAAGAATGAGGGGTGCACATTTGAAGAATTCAGTAGAGTATGTAAGAGCTTATAATTATTTATAATGAAAATTATCATTCAGGAAAATTAATCTAACAGAATAAAAGCTGGATGGGGAGAGGCTGAGTTGGGTGACCAGGATATCACAGTAACCCAAGACTATAAGGAAATCCTCTCTCTTGATGTTGGTTGTTGGAATAGCCAGAAAGAACAGCTGGACCATCTGGAGGAAGGGTCTATAATCAATGTACATTGAGGCAGATATTTTAAATCTGAGAATTGCGACCTCTTTCCTTTGATGTTTTTACACTGATTAATTATCCTGTCTTCTTCCAAAATGTCCTCCCAAATTAGAATAAATAAACCTTCATAATTATAAGAGCAAAAGATCATAATGTCTTCTTAAAATTATAATGATTATTCTGAAATGTGCCTATTATTTCATCTTTGGACAAAGGACTTGGACACATAGAATTTTTGAGAGGTTCTTTGTCTAATTTTCTTTCTCCCTAACCCCAAATTTGCCAGGAGAATGGTAATTATATGGTAAAACATTTGGCTTTGCCATTATTGCTAACAGTGTTACAATTTTCTACAATAAACCCGAAATTTTCCATGAAATATAAACATAATCAGCTGTCAAAGCCCTTTTTAAATCACAAAGAATTAGAAAAAAGTACTCTTGGATTTGTCTTAAGAAGAAAAAATGGCATTGTGATAGCTTTGTTCCTCATTTCAGTCTTTAATGAATATTGTCTGTAATTCCCAACTCTGAATATTACTGAGACATCAATTTTTCTTGTATTTTAACATGCAAGTGAATTCTTTTGTTTGACAATTAGAAACATAATTAACTCTATGTTCAAAGCCTAGCTTTGATTTCTAAGAGAAGGAGTAACACTAACATTTAGAATAGCATATGGATAGTGAAGCGAAAGTGAAAACAATGATAAAATGTAGAGCAAACTAGAGAACAGTTTAAGTTGAAGGAGTTCATTTAATTGTCTAAGAGTCAAAGAACTATTTTATTATTGTGACACAATTTATTTTACTTGTAGATTTCACTGACATATATGCAAAAAAAAAATTCCGTTGGCACCTTTGAAATTAGAGGCCTAGTCACAGTGATACTAAGATTTCTGTATCTGTAACAGGACACAAATGAATTGCAGAATGTTCATATTCTTTATACCTTCCCTTGATCCTCCACAGAAGGTCTCATGTTTGGCACAACAGTCTCCTCCATCCTTTCCTCTTCCTAAATAGCAGATAATCACATTCTGCTGTAAAGAAGCTACGTTAAGCTATAGAATAAAAGAATGGATTGAGAAAGAGCATAGGAGAGACCTAGAAAGGAATGGATGTTATAGAAAAGGGAGAAGTTATGAAAAATTTGTGGAAAGAGAAATTGTGCTGTACATGTGATGGAAGTGGGTAGAAGACAAAGGGGCATGTCCCTAGATCCCCTTTTTGTAAGGTTGCTTCCCCCAAAATAGAATGTTGTGAGATGACAGAAAATATATATGTCAGTATCTGCCCACAGTTCTTGGCATAAAACCCCTGAATCCCTTGTAAATTCCTCAGTTATAATAGCAACTAGGAGCATCTTTTTTTCTAATGAGGTGAGTCTGGGTGGGCTCCTGATGGAGGCTGGTCACCAGAAAGATCAACTCATGATAAAGAAGCTTAGAAATTTCAACTCCATTTCCCCATCCTTCATAGAGATCACAGGTGCCTATGTAAGCAAATGTCTATAAAATCCCCAAAGTATGAGGAGGTTTCCAGAGCTTCCAGGTGGGTGAACACAGCCACAGACTTGGAGGGTGACACACCCTAACTGCACAGGCACAGAGGGTCCTACACTAGGGACACTCCCAGACCTCATCCAACATATATTGCCATCTGGCTGTTTGTCTGCCTCCTTTATCACCTCCTTTATTTATTTATTTATTAGTTATTTATTTTGAGAGGCAGGGAGGGGCAGAAAGAGAGAGAATCCCAAGCAGGCTCCACACTGTCAGCGCAGAGCCCAACGCAAGGCTCCAACTCAGGAACCGTGAGATCATGACCTTAGCTGAAACCAAGAGTCAGACGTTCAACTGATGGAGCCCAGATGCCCTCACATCCTTTAATAAACTAGTAAACCTAAGCATTTCCCTGATTTCTCTGAGCCACTCTAGCACATTAATCAAAATCGAGGAGGTGGTCATGGAAACCTCAGATTGGTCAGATGTACAGGGCACAGTCCAGACTTGAAATTGGTATCAGAAGTTTGGTAGGAGCAGTCTTGGGGGACATTAATCTGTGATGTGATGCTATCTCCAGTAGATAGTGTCACAGTTGAGTTAAGTTGTAGGACACCCACTGGGTGTCTTGAGAATTGCTTGGAGGAAGTTCCCACACATTTGGTAACCACAAGGGTCAGCAATGTTATGTATAAATGTTAAGGAGACACTGGGGCACCTGGGTGGCTCAGTCGGTTGAGCATGCAACTTCAGCTCAAGTCATAATCTCGAAGTTTGTGAGTTGGAGCCCTGCATCGTGCTCTGTGCTGACAGCTCAGAGCCTGGAGCCTGCTTCAGATTCTGTGTCTCCCCCTCTCTCTACCCCTCCCCTGCTCACGCTCTGTGTCTTTCTGTCACTCAATAATATATAAATGTTAAAGAAAAAAAAATTTTTTAAGTTAAGGAGACATAAAGAGGGAAAAACTGGTTTTCCCCTAATACTGATGTCCACTTAAATTTGAATTTCAGATAAACAGATAATATTTTAGTGTGAGTGCACCCCAAATGCTGGGTCATCTGGTACTCTTTCTTTCCTTTCTTCCCTTCCCTCCTTCTTTTATTTTTTCTTTCTTTTCTAAATCTGGCAGCCCTGCTTTACATTATCTTTTAAGGGATGGATTCCTTAAAAATTACTTTGGCTGTTGGATTACATGTCTTTGATATGACATTATTCTGGAACAGGACTAGGTGGATCCAGTCTTTAACGGGTCACATTTCCAAAGATAGGCATCAGGATGTCTTGGGAACTTCCTGGAAGTTAGGTATAACCTGAATCTTAAATACCCTGAAAGTGCAGCAATAGATCCTTGGTATTCAAAGATACATGTGTTTAAGCATGGAGGAAAAAATAGTGACTTAACAAAGCCTCAGAAGTTCATAAAATATAATAATGTAATCTGTTCCAGTAAAGATTATTCTTTGTTTCCTAGGGATTTCACCCCATAATTAAGGCAATCATGGAAAGAACCAGATGTATACAGTAAAGTTGGCTTTACTATAATTATTCACTCTCATATTTGGCTGGAATTAAAAACAAAGTTCATTCCCACAGTAGAAACGGAGAATTGTGCTATTGCAATTTCACTTACTTATTTTAAAATTTAAATTTGGGAAAGAAATTATATACACAAAGCTGTTATTTGGCTGTCTTTTTGAGTCTGCAGAAGAGAGATAGAACTCTTCTTGCAATATGGGGCATGATGCATTCAAATAGGCACTATAATTAGTCACAATAACTTTACCACACAGGGCTGGAATATACAGAATATCCATACTATAAGCTCTCAGTCTCAGCTGTCTGTATTTTATTATTCTAGTGAATAGGTATGTGATTAATAACAATATCTGTAGAGCTTTCTCTTTCTCTTTTTAAGATTTGCTGATGTGTTATTCCCCTACCCCTCACCCTTAAAGCTTCTGCTATTCCACTCTTTTGCATAGAAGCCTTCAATAGCCCTTCCCTGAACTCTGGAGAAAGTATCACATGCTTTTAATGTTTGACAATGCTTCTTGTACGTGGCCACAGGCATCCTCTCCAGCCCCTAAGTCCATGATCTTGACATGATGGGCAAATTCTCTGGATTGGTCCCCTGTTCCCTCTCAGTCAAGGAAATTTGCACTTGATGGTACTTCTGGGTACAAAACACTTTTCTCCACATTCTCACTTCTACCTAACTCCTACTCAATTTCCTGGTCTCAGCTTAGACTCCACTTTTATCTGAGAAGACCTAAATCAAGATTGATTAGGTGACATTGTCATTAGGTTCCATACATCCCGAACTTATATTGACATAGCAATTATTACACTCAATTATAATTGTTTACTTATTTATATGTCGTACTAGAAACTTCCTTTAGAATTGAGTCTTATTTACAGCTTAATCCTAGTACCTAGTACAGTCTTCTCAAAGAATGTATCTCAATAATTGTTGTTGAAAGAATAAACAAATAAACGTTTGTGCTGCTAGAAGTTTAATTCGCTATAGCAGATTTTCCAATGCAAAATGGTTGCATCAGCAATGCAAACGATGGCCATTCCAACAAGAAACCACTGAAAATTGCTGCAATTAGCAAAAACAGGTGGAAACTGGGCATCTTCTTTTAGTACAATCCATTTCCTTTGAAAACTACAGAAAAACAGTTCAGTTTAGATGCAGGCAACTGTGCTTGAATCCTGTGTCACACACCACATCTTTGAAATTGTGTTAGTTTCTAGCATTAGTGAATATAAGTGATATCATTCTCTCCTAAATCCTTCCGTTTTGAAAGCCATGTGACAGCTCAGACCTCTATGCAACCCATCAATCAGTGAATGATTCAGTCCATTTTTTAATTTCAAGTCATACTCTATAACAAAGGCCATAGCTACATCGTCAATATTTGACCACTTGAAGCTTAAATTGTTTTCCAGGCTGACAAGTGCTCAATCGGTCAATTGCCCAAAAGATAATCCCATTGACTGTCTTTATAACTGAAATAATTGAAGCTATAGTCTAGAATTTTTTTTTAAGTGTTTTGAAGCCTGAATCAAATAAATCAATTAAAATCTTCTCATTTGCTCGGCAATCACCCTGGCAACATCTGCCTGAAGTTACCATACAAATTTGAACAATGGTGGTGAGCTAAGATGAAACATTTGGTGATTTATGTTTGTCTCCAAATGGGAAAACAGTAGAACAGAAATGAGAAAATCTCAATGTTTGAATCTGATTCTGATATGAACAAAATAGGAAAACTGAAAATAAAGAGTATGATTTCTCCTCCCCCCATTTTTAATACCTTAGCATACTGGGATAAGCTCAAGTACTATACACACTGATTAGAAATACTTCAGGAGTAAGGACTTATTCTATACTGCTCCAGTTTAATGATAGGGGCTACCAGCAGAACCACTAATCATACCCAGTTTAGACAATATTGAGCCATTTCAACACTTTTTATAATTTACTATTATTTAGAGGGCAAGATACCATAGCTTAGTGATTACCTTCTATTATTGCTTCTTGAGTGATCTGGGATATAATGCCAGAGTGAGTTTAAATACCAGCTAGCTACCTTTAAAGTACCTAGGGAGTTGAAGGAGCTCTATTTCTGAGTATTTGTACCAAAGAGGATCAACCTACTAGATTTGATATAAGCTTTCCAATTTATCCATTTTGTTCTGAGTGCTACCTATTTGAAAGCTCTGCAGTGTTATTTGAAAGCCGGTTATGAGAAATTTATTAGACACTGATGGAATATGTTGGGCCAGATATAAGAGGGGAAAAAAAATACCAAGGCTTCACCTTGGCTCTTTTCTTGGGCTTTATAAAAGAAATATCGAATAATTAATGTTGCCTTGGTATTTAGTATCTCAGCCTGGAGAACCCTGGACAGAGTCAACCCTTATGTCTTCATTTGGTTTATATTGCCTGCTTACAGGTGGATGGGTCTGTTTGGAACATACCAAATACTAATAAAAATATCAATTAATTCATAAATATGGTCTATGAGCCTTCACATTTTCAGACTTTTTCTTCTATGAAACAAAACGCTTTCAACCTGCACTGAGTCACAGTGTCATTTTTTTAAACACTTAAACTGTCTCAGAGTCTTGACAGATGTATAACACAAAGCATTTAAAAGGGAAATGTTTTACTTAAGTAAGTTACAATGCTACAAAACTGTCTAAACACTACAAAACACTTCACTTCAAATCACGGACTCTTTAAAGAAAACCCTAGAAAACACAACTTTCTAAAACAACAACTAATCTTTATTTTGGGTTTCTTAGTAATTGACTAGGATGTGGTAATCTTTGGGAGTGATAAAATCCAAAAGAAAATGACCAAAATCTGGCTGGAGATGGTCCATTTAGTACTCACTTTTACTGCTAGTACAGCACGGGCGTGAGGAATTTGGAATGGGAATTTCTCTTCAATATGTCAGCTGGAGGACAATACTAGATCCTTAAGGACTCCAGTTTGAAAATCCTACTTCTTAACCCTACTTACTTCTACGATCTTGATTTGAAATAAATGCAAATAAACTTTTCCAAATGGTTCAGGGAACCTCCTTACTTAACTCTGAATATCACTTGTGTTCGTAAACTGCAATAATTACAATTTATAGGCCTTAGGGTTAGAGACCTGCAATCTGTATTTTCTTCCAAAATGTAGAAATAGGGACACCTGGGTGGCTCAGTTAGTTAATTCTCCAACTTCAGCCCAGTTCATCATCCCACAGTTTGCGGGTTAAGCCCCGCATCGGGCTCTGTGCTGACAGGTCAGAGCCTGGAGCCTGCTTGGGATTCTGTGTCTCCTTCTCTCTCTGCCCCTCCTCCACTTGCGCTCTCTCTCGCGCGCTCTCTCTCTCTCTCTCTCTCTCTCTCTCAAAAATAATCAACATTAAAACAAATGTTTTGAAATGTAGAAATAACCTAAATTAAGCCTAAGCACTTTACTTAAAAACGTAATCCTTTGGGGGCGCCTGGGTGGCTCAGTCGGTTCAGGTCATGATCTCACCATCAGTGAGTTAGAGCCTCACAATAGGCTCTGTGCTGACAGCTCCGAGCCTGGAGCCTGCTTCAAAGTCTGTGTCTCCCTCTCTCACTGCCCCTCCCCACTCATCTTGTCTGTCTCAAAAATACAATAAAAACATTAAAACAATTTTTTTAATGTAATCCTCCCATCACAGCCCATCTCTCACTAGAGTTAATTTCCTCCATAGCGTGAAAGACCATCTGCACTATTAAAAATTTCCCTTACTTAGCTGTCTCCTCAAACTAGAATGTAAGCTCTAACAGGGAAGGGATTTTGTTTGTTTTTTTTTTCATTGCTTTAGCTCCAGGAATGCACACAGTAGACAGAATGAAAAGTTGTTGAATGTAAGTGAATGAAAATATAAACATACTACAAACATACTACAGTAAGCTACTAATAGTAAAAGTTGTCAAGTGGAAAACAAATCTGGACTTAGAGGAGGAGAGATAGAATTCAAAAATACTATTGTGGGGCTCCTGGGTGGCTCAGTTGGTTAAGTGTCTGATTCTTGATTTCAGCTCAGGTCATGATCTCACAGTTCTCGAGATCAAGCCCCACATCAGGCTCTGACCCTCACCCCTCTTTCAAAATAAGCAGACTTAAAAAATTACTACTCAATGTAGACAAGGAGAGCATTGCAGTTAAGAAATTCAGGACTATTGCAAAACAGAGAACACCCTAATTGGAAGTGTCTCAAAGGACAGGTAGAAAGTCCTCTCTTTTTTGAGGGGGTGGGGAGGATAAACAAGGTTAGGAGGAACTGGCTGTGAGTGAGTGGGATAAGTAGGTGATAACCTTGATAGTTCCTCAGGAACTTTTTTCCCAGAGGTTAGCCATTTCTCCATAGGGACCATTAAGGTGGTGCTACTGACTTTCCAATGATAGCTCAAGGGTGGGTAAATGTCTTGGAGTGTAGGGGAAGGAAGAAGTTTGACTCAAGTTTAGTCAAACCGGTGAAGGAAACAGGTCAGCTAATCATTCATGCAGCAAAGAATAGGAATTTGGAAGTTCTCTGTGTCTGGCCTATAAACAAGAGTGTGGGGGCATCCACAAATCTTATCCAAGTCTTATGGAGATGTGTAGCTCTTGGCAGTGAGCCATTCCTCTTAACCAACAAAAAGGGGATTAGATTTGTTGACAACAGCTATTTTCTAGGGGCAATGGGCTCAGGTAATGTGAGAAGTAAGGGAGATGATTCATTCATAGACATACCAAATAAAAGCTGTGCTATCTAGTTAACAGGTTTACAACCTAATGGAAATATGTACAACCTCCTCCCCCAATAATGGAGTCCCAAACCCTTAGACACTCACTTCTTGGTTCTTCTTCCCCTCTCCATTTTGTGGGCTTATTTTCACGGGCTTTGCAATGACTATGGGCCAAAGAACAAAGGGAAGGGGGACTGAAAGTCTCTGCATCACCTCACAGAATGTACATTTGTTCTAATGAGACTACTTTTTGCCTTACGTGCACATAGGTGATGTCTGGATAAGGCTGTAACCTCTATAGTACTCAGCCAATGAGGAATCAGTAAGGAAGGGAGGGGCTTGCATGCTAGGAAACAAATTGTCTGCTGTAACTGTCCCATGTGTGCCTCCCCATCAGACGCCTGCTCTTGCAAGAGCATTGATTAAAACCTCCCTTCACTGTACTCCAAGTCTTTGTGCCCCTCCTTTGTGTCAGGGGGGTTATTTCTCACAGGTAAAGGTCAATGTTGTTAAAGGATTTATTTATAAGCATCGCCAAAAGGAAAAAAAAAGTTTGCAAGAATAAAAAGTAATCAAAGAAGAAATGATGAACATGAAACTGTATTGTGCATTCTGTACAAGTCTGTCTTGTATTTTTCCACAGTTCCAGGCCTGTCATTCTAGAAGAGGTTGCTACGTTCACACAGGTATCGTCCATACTAACCACAAAGATAACAAAGGTAGAAATATTCTGTGCTATTCTGCCTGCCATTCTTCTCCATGAACATATGCCTTAAATGAGTCAGAGAAGGGAAATGGGACTAACAAATTCTTTGTTTCATGGTACTAATTGCGATTCTGCCATTTAGGGATTCATATTTTTATATACAAGGAACCTCATGAACAAACCAACTACGTTTATGTGGTTTCTCCATCTTAGTAAAAGGCAGATTCACACATTCATATGCCCCAAATCTTCAGCCATCTTTACTCCTGTCTTTCACACTGCATATTCAATCTGCCCACAAATCTCATCAAAATGCAGGCATAACCTGCCCACTTCCCATCTCGACTATCATCAGCAGCATTTTTATAATCCTATCCATTATGTCAGGTGCGCTGCTACAGGGCTACTACCTCCCTGCTCCCTCTGCCCAGAATGCCCTTCCCCCCAGCATGGATTTCCCTCATATCTTTGGTTCTTGGCTCAAATGTCACCGTATCTGAGATGTCATTCATGTCCAGCTCAGATCAAATAGCAAACTCTTCTCTCTTAGCACCCTGTTTACTCCGCTTTACTTTTCTCTGGAGCACTAACTATGGTGTCTCCTGATTGGATTGGATGGGAAGGCCACAGAATGTGGAGGTGTCCCAGTTGGATGGGGGCCAGGGGCATGGACAGTGAAAGAACTCATCCAGGGCAGAAAATAAAGAAATAAAAGTTTATTGAATACACTACAAGGAAGCAGCAGGCAGGACAGTGAGACTGTGTATAGTGAGGCAGTGTGTGTGTGTGTTGGGGGGGGGGGGCTCTGTCACAGGATGGAGTGAGGGAGTCTGGGAATGTATGAAATGTCCCCTTTGGAGCCTTGTTGTCATTGGTCAGTTAGGGCTCAAGTCTATTTCGAGTGGTCGCTTAATGAGCCTGTTTGCATTCAGCTCAGTAGTCGCTGTGGGCCATTTTCCCTTGATCAAGTTTCCATTGCTCAAGACTGCTGCCTAAAAGTGCCTTCTACACAAACCTCATTCATTCATTCATTCATTCATTCATTCATTCATTCATTCGTTTTTCTATCACCCTACCATGAGATCTTTTTGTTCAGTGCCATACCCACAGCACCTAGAACAGCATTTATCATAGTTTAGGCATTCAATAAATATGTTGGATGAATAAATGATTTACAGTTTCATGAAATTTAAAGTTCTTTGTACACCTATGTTGCTCTGAGACACGGGAAGAAAAAAGGGAAAACACATTGTCAGCAATACTAAAGAATTTTCCATAGATAGTCCAAATTCTCTCCCCTTAGAAAAAGAAAAAGTTGTACTTAACTACATTCAGGTGAAATAGTGGACTTATTTTTTGGTATAAACTCTACCAGAAGTCTAAGTTAAGTGCTGTAAATACAACTTGTATTTTAGGAGCATATCATTTTGATCTCACCCATCTCTATATACTCAGCACCTGCCACGGAAATCCAGGTTGGCATAACTTGACCAGAAACTATTTAGATTTTTCTGAATTTGTATTTTCAATCCATTGGGCCAATACTTATCAGATGTCTACTCCCCAGAGTGGGTTAAGGGAGATAAGCCAATAAGAGATCTGTCCCCAGTTCTCATCCAAACTCCCTGTGAATGGTGGACCAATCAGTACCCAGCCATTCTCTGATGCACAAGAAGGTGAAAACGGAAGACTACAGGAGATCTTGGGCTGGGATGCAGGCCAAAACTGCTAGAACTGGCATAAAATCTGTCCTGTTGCAAGGTATTCTATGACTGAGCCTACTCCCACTCTCCTTGAACAGGAACCTGGGCCAGACACAGTAGTGTGGCAAGCCATCAACAGGACTTCATTTTCAGCCGCATCCATTGTTGACAGAAGGAAGCCAGAACCATAAAAAGATCTTGCCTGGGTACTAGGAGGGTAAAAATAAGCATAAGAGCCTAGAAGTGAGTTTCTTTGATTGATAAAATCCAATAGATAACCTTTCTTCTTATAGGAGGCCTAGGGAGATTTTTTTTTTTTTTTAACTGCAAATTGTGCAGCTGGTCCAAACTCATTTGACAAGGCACTTGAAAAGAGTTTAATTTTAATAATATATTATAGATTATTAAAATTCCAGGAAACTACTGTTTGTATTTATTGAAATATAAATGTGAACTCAGGGCCAAAGAAGACTTATAAAAGTGGGTGGTCACAGGCTGCTACAAGTACAAATACATACAAAGTTTGTAAAGGGAAAATTGCTAATATGCACCCAAAGCATTACAACGTCCATGTACTTTTTACCCAGCCATTTTACTTCAAGGATTTTATCTGGTTTCCTCCCACTACAGAGGAGAGATGGTCAAAAACTATTTTATGTGCAAAATATTCTTCCAGACTTCAACCGCAAGATTTGGAAGCAATCTAAACGTTTAATTAAATAAATATTTTTTAAAATTACAGAATATATATGAACTCAAAGGTAAGGTATTTTTTAAAAAACTATAAACGGGGTCACTAGGGTGACCCAGTTACTGGTCAATCAAAACAAACAAAGAAATAACTGTCCATGCCTGGGCTGAGAAGTGCCAGTTTAAAAATCACTTAAACTCAACCATAAACAGAGGCTTCCCTGTTTTTTTTTTTTTTTCCGTTGTCTTCATTCAGCCTAGAACTACACAACTATCCCCTTTCTTCACAACTATTCTTTTTCTTTTGTTTCTTTTAAATATTTCAGTATTTTGAATTCATTTCTACCTCCGGAACATTTGTGAAGTTTGATGTAGAAACGAAGATTTCCAGTGTTTCTTCTAGATCAGAAGATTTAACACTATAAGAAGAAGATGGGCTGGGCCCCGGTAGATAATCAGAATGTTTAACAACCAGTGGGCTCCAGGCAGAATGGACTCCAGCTTCAGTTCTTTGGTCTTCATCTTCATAAGTGCTGGATCACTGAGTCATCCTCGGGGACCTGGGAGAAGATCCAAGATCCCTCTGGAGCTCATTTACTGACACGTATAATATTTTTTTTTAAAAGAATTCTTTCTAAATAAAAAGAGCAGGTATGTCCACTTCTTCATTCAAGTCAGAGGAAAGAAGGCCTCAGTGTGAACAAGGCATTTGAATGCTAATACAATTTCAAAGGATGAACTACAGACTGGAAGCCAAAAAGAGACAGAGAGACAGAGGGTTGTGAGTTCAAGTCCCATTTTGGCTATAAGGTTTACAAGAAAGAAAGAAAAGAAAGAAAGAGAGGAAGAGAGAGAGGGAGGGAGGGAGGGAGGGAGGGAGGAAGGAAGGAAGGAAGGAAGGAAGGAAGGAAGGAAGGAAGGAAGGAAGGAAGGAAGGAAGGAAGGAAGGGAAAGAAAAAGAAAAAAAGAGAAAGGAAAAGAAAAGAAAAACCCGTTGTAATCTGGGTGTCTGATAAATGAGGAGCCCTGGAGAACCAACAAACCGTAGTACTGAAAACTGAGGGATGGGTGTCTCTGTTTCTGCCCCAAAGCTTCTAGAGATGAGGGGAGGGAACTACATGATTTTTTTTTAATGGATGTGTTTTGTACTTAGAAAAGCTAACATCCTTTTGCAGATTAGCATTCAAGGAAATTCTGCGTCTTTCTTTTCCTGGTCTACTGACCTTAACAAGTTTTCATTTATTTTGTGCTCTCATGCTTTCATCTTTAAACACCCCTTGCTCTCTCCACAATAAAGTATAACAATGATAGAAACTAAGTTTCAAGAAAGCATCTAAGCACATTTAAATGGTTACAATTTCACCTCTAAAAGTAACATATCCTCCTCCTCTATTAACTGCAATAACATTCAATTATTGTACAAAGTGCCAACACTTTATTCAAAAGGCAGCCATCTGGGAAAGGGAGCCATGCTTAGAAGCCTTTCCAGAATCACTCTTCACCGAGACACCTTTAATCTATAATTCAGTGTAATTCTGGCCCTCTGACTACACTGACTGGTTCAGAAATGGATGCAATGGATACAGAAGCTTCATTGCTTACCTGCACTTGGCTAGGGAACTTTTACTAGGACTGGACAGGAAAAGAAGCTTTCCCCAGGACATTTCTGAGATTTCTTTCTCTTATAATGCATAAGAACGTCTGATAGACTCACCGACACTTTATATCATCGATCTTTATCTTTTGAGCCAAGAAAGAGTGGCAGAGACCTGATATATTTTGATCTGAATGCGGCCATGTCTGAAGCTGTTTTACTCCCATTAACCTTGCTTTTGGACTATAGCCAGCTTCAGGGTAAGGGTTTGGGTTTCGGTTTGGGTTTTTTGGGTTTTTAATCTTGTGGGTTTTGTTTTTGTTTGTTTGTTTTTGTTTTTGCATTTGACTGATACAATCGATCTCATGAAGATATGTATTGTTATTCTCAACCACTTAGTATGGATAGTGACAGAGAGCTCATCTGCATGAAGGTACAAAGTGTTGAAAAGAATGAATTGAAATAGCCAAAAAAGTGGAGGGAGGAGAATTTTTTGGTTAGCTATATAAGAAAGGGCAACTATCCAAAACACTCAAAAAAATGATCTTATTATATTCTCCTATTTTTCTTTTACTCAATACTTGCTATCCTTACCTTTCTCTACTAGCCACTTTAATTTCCTATGCTGATACTTAGTATGAGTAATTCACGATTGTGAATGTACAGAGGTGATGTACAGAGGTCACTAAATTGTTCATTTTCTTCTATGAGTCTTAACAGACGTTCATTTCTTTCTTCTTTTTTCCTTTCATTCTTTGTGTCACAAAGGAGAGGAATTATTTTCTGAGTGCTCATGAAGGGTCATACCACGTACATATACCAAGTTGCTTTACACTCACAAAAAGCCTTAAAAGGTGGATTGATCCACGTTTTAAATCATGGGTAAATGGAGATTTTGTTAAGTTTAAGCGATGCGCCCAAGGTCACAGCTCGTAAATCACAGAATGGGGATTGAACCCAAGTTTCCTGGGGTGGTAACTCACATTCATTCACTAATAAGACACAAAATAATAATAATAAATAATAACAGAAAGATCAAAGATAGAAACATTTAAGTTTACTACGTTTTAAGTGTGAGGTATATACTCTATCCACATCTACAGGAGGAAGATACTCTATCTCTATTTTAAGGATGAGGTAACTGAAGCAGAGAGGTTAAGATGCTTGCTCAAAATCACACAGTAAGTGAAGAAGTTAGGAAACCATCCAGGTGAGGTGTCAGGAATCCCTTGTTTTTAAATACCGTGCCACACTGCATCAATTCAATGATTTTCTCATGCTTTAGGCCAGGGCAGTGTTTCTCAAGCACGCTTTCATGGTCACCTCCCTAAGTTGCTCTTGGGACTAAAATCCTGCCAGTGGGCTCTCTGTCTTTCAAAAATGAATAAACATTTTTAAATTTTTTTTTTTTTAAAAAGGTGGGGGGCGCGCCTGGGTGGCTCAGTCGGTTGAGCGTCCAAATTGGGCTAGGTCATGATCTCGCAGTTGGTGGGTTCGAGCCCCGAGCTGCACGTCGAGCTCTGTGCTGACGGCTCAGAGCCTGGAGCTTGCTTCGGATTCTGTGCCCCCTCTCTCTCTGCCCCACCCCTGCTTGTGCTCTGTCTCCCTCTGTCTTTCAAAAATGAATAAACATTAAAAAAAAAAAAATTTTTAATCCCTCCCCTGGGAATACAAAGACTAGGGTGTATGTTCCTTAGGGGCAGAGGCTTGATCATTTCTGCTAACCTAATTTAACCCTTTATCTTTATGATTTTGATTTTTGTCCCATGGAACTGTATACACGGCACTTGGATACATGAATTGACTACAATGAGCGGTATTTACCCCAAAGCAGAATAAATTCCACAGCCTTTGACCAACAACAGTACCTTTTTAGCAGAACTGGTGGGACCCTCCCCCACCTTTTCAGCCATCTCCTTCACATTCCTAAAGATGTGAGAATTTAGAGGTACAATCTACAGAAAGATTCTCCAATGGAGAGCTCTAAACATTTCCTTTCGGGGACCCTTCCTTCAATGGCATTTTCCACCAAAAAATTTTTTTATTTGTAATGTTGGAACACTATCTAAAACCTAAAGATCTTCTTTAGAGGGGCGCCTGGGTGGCTCATTCTGTTAAGTGTCCGACTCTTGGTTTTGGCTCAGGTCGTGATCTCACCGTTCCTGAGGTTGAGCCCTGCATCTGGCTCTGCACTGACAGTGTGGGGCTTGCTTAGGGTTCTCTCTCCCTCTCTCTCTGCCCCTCCCCATTCATGCTTTCTCTTTCTTTCAAAATAAATTAATTTTCCCTGCCCCCTGCCCCCCCACCCCCACCCCCGCCTTTGGACTCTAGCAAATTGCTTTTCATTTAAATAAAAGCAAACTGTTTAGGGGAAGAAGAAGGTTTTTCTATTCAAATTTTTCTCTCCTGTTAAGTTACTCAGTACCCTGTAAGAAAACAGCTGTGGTTGTCTTATTTCCACCTCCGTGTCTGTTTTTAAATGAATTTACAGCTGATGCAGGCTTTGTTTTATTTTATGACTACCACTAAGAGATGAATTATGAATTAATAGGGAATTGTTAATTTCACCTCAATCAATAACATCTTTAATAAGTGAGGACTGCCCATTAAAAGCCAATAAATCATTATGGTAACTGTTAATAACTTACACTAAACTCTATATGACAATATATATATAAATATATTGGGAATTTATTACAAATAGCTAGGAATAAACTTATGCTCACCTTAGATTTGAGTTATATCTGTTGACTCCAGTCGATATGATAATGAGAGCTATTTTCAAGGCCTTCGAAACAGGTTTTTATGCCAGAGACTAGAGAGTAAATTTAATTGACACTTCTCTGATACTCAGACCTGCCTTGTCTGTATAGCTTTCACATGAATTTTCAATTCAATTTCAACCTCAAACGGGAGCTCCCACAAATCCAAACACCTTGTTGAAACAGCAGAAAATGAATTATGTGGATAACAATATTTCATCAAGCTTGAAACTCAGCTGTGTTATGTCCAAAGCAGTAAAACTGTGTAAATAAATTGCTAAGTCACACTAGAATTGATTACTTGTGTCTCATGTGTTAAAACCAGGATGACTAGTTAAAAAGAGAGAGGGAGAAGAAAAATCATCTCTTTCACTTGGCACATTTTATTGTTATTTTCAAGTTCAAATGAATGTTAGAGCAAAGAGCTTTCCTATCAGATTTCAATAACTTCAAATTACCGATAAATTCTGTGACTGTCTATGAGGGTGCATTCGCACCTGCGGCTTGTTTTTAAACTAAGGTTTTCCTACTCAAACATTTTAAGAAAACATTGTGGGATTGCGATTTCATTGTATTATAATGAGTACATGATTTTCAGTGGTAGGGGAGGAAAAAAGTTTTCTTTGACCTTCTTAAGGTCCCTGGTTGTATCTGAAAATTAAACTGAGAAACACAGATGAACAGGAGAAGAGCATGGAATTTTTACACGTACATGAGAGCCTTCATAAGAGAAAGACCTAATCACTTGATCAGAGCTGGAAGCTTTAATACTTTTTGGACACTTCCTCAAAAAAAATAAAAAAAAAACCTGTAAAATAATTGACAAGACAAAGGGGTTTGAACTAGGGTAATAAATGGTGAAGAACCAGGAAGATAAAGGTTAGTTTAACAAAGTTTGTACAGATTTCTCAGCCCCAAATTCCCACTCCGTAGTGGTGAAAATATCTTCTTTCTTCCTGGTACACGGAGGGTACCTTTCACATGAGACTTTTATGACTTGTTTCAGGGGTAAAAAGGGCTTGGAGACAGGGGATAAGAGGGTAAGTTTCCTGTTTCTGCCATTTTCTCAAATCCCTTCAGCTTAAGATATTCAGTATGCCGATCTGAGGGATTCACTATCCCGTATTTTGTGGTAGCATGTCTGGAATTGCATTAGAGCCAATAAACCATTTTAAATTTCCATAGCTAGAATATCAATTTTGGTATACAGGGTAACCCAGGCAAGTTAAGCTGTCTACCACCTGTCATACATTTTAATCATCCCCTGATCCAACCAAACCTGAATACCATTGTGAAAATTTCAAAAAGGGTCAAACCCAGAGATCTACCAACAGCTGCTGATAAAAGCAAAAAAAATAAATAATAATAATAATAACATGTAATAGGAGATAACAGCAGTATCACCTTCTTCTTAAGAGTCTGTATAAACTATTCCTGAACCCCAGTCTGAGTTAGAAACACCAATGGGGAAGGCCATTGCTAGAAATGATCTTCCATGTAGAAAAAAACACCATTCCTTAGGTAGATGGGAGCAGAAAAGAAAGAAAGTGAAAAGTTTTGAAATCAAAGCAGAAGTAGAGACAAACATGTTACTTGCCTATCTATCCAGAATTCTCATGAGTCAAAAGCTCGAGTGTTTGCGTCTCTATAGTATCTTCTGGATCCAGAAACTAGGGTGGATGCTATTACATATTAGAAGTCTTGGTGCACGTGGGTAGCTTAGTGGGTTAAGCGTCCTGCTCTTGATTTTGACTCGGGGAATTATCTCACAGTTTGTGATATTGAGCCCCATGTCAGACTCTGTGCTGACAGCATGGAGCCTGCTTGGGATTCTCTCTCCTTCTCTCTCTGCTGCTCCCCCAGTTGTGTGTGCATGCATGTGCTCTCTCTTTCTCTCTCTCTCTCTCTCTTTCAAAAAATAAATAATAATAACAATCCATTTAAAGTCCTCCTTCAGGCAGCTAACACACTGCCTTTTCTAAGCTTCCTTCACCAGGCTCAAACATTTCCAGAAGAGATTATTTATCAAATACTGTCCCTTCAGGACTATAAGCAGAGGTGGCTGGAGCAGGGAAGAGTCTTCAGAAGGGGTGCTGAGATCTGAAAGGTGAGGAAGAGTAACTTGTGGTGAAGAGAAGAGAAAAAAAAGAGGTGTAGTGAGAAACAGCACAGGAAATATTTACCATTTACGCAAATGAAGAAAGATAGCAACCGTGGCAAGCTCCTTCTCTGAACCCAAGGGAGGCGGTGTCCATGTTGTTTTAGCAAACCCCCTGAAAGCCCCATGGCTGTTGTTGCTATGATGCTGGTCTTCATCACCCACCACGCAGGCTGACCCTCACTGCTCCTGAGTACTGGAGAAGGAGTTCCACACTGGGTGGGGCCCAGTGCCTGGTCCTGGCAAATCTTCTACGGACCACATCTACGCTAGCTCGTACCCCTCTTTCATAGAGAGTGTTCCTGCAGTACGATGCTTGTGTATTCTTCTATCTAGACGTACTTTCCTTGGAATGGATCAGCCCTCTCTTTGATGCTTTAACTTTTAGATATTCTGTTGCATTTGGGGAACGGGCCAAACCCTTTTGCTTACTTTCTTTTGCTCTTTCTCTATTCCTTTAATCATTTCTTTGAGAACTGCAGACAGTGCAGAGAAAGCAGGCAGGAAAGAGAGATCATGCGCATTTTACCTCCTTTATCCAGAAAATGCAGCTTTTTTTGAATATTGAAATTGATTCTGTTCTATTACATATTTTATTCCTCTTTTAAATTTCAGAAAGAAACTGGAAGGCAAGTTAGTGTTTGCTGGCATTGTGAGCTGATTCGAATTCATTTTTGGATATAATTCTAATAGGTAATATTTACTGAGTGTTTATTATGTGAGGCATTGTTCTAAGCTCTACAAATGTATTCATGTGACTTTATAACAACCCTGAAAGGTAGGTACTATTATTACCCCAAGTGTATGGCCAGGACACCCACTCAAGGAATTTGGTCCCTGAGTCCATGCTTTTATCAGTAAAACATGCTGCCCTCCTAGTATACTGAGGGAAGCTCTGACCAGATCCTTTATGCTTAAAAACAAACGTATCCACAATTTTTTGTTGTCTCCATTCTGTCCATTTTAATTTTTTTAATGTTTATTTATTTCTGAGACAGAGAGAGACAGAGCATGAGTCGGGGAGGGGCAGAGAGAGAGGGAGACACAGAATCCGAAGCAGGCTCCAGGCTCCAAGCTGTCAGCACAGAACCCGATGTGGGGCTCAAACTCACAAACCGTGAGATCATGACCTGAGCCGAAGTCAGTCGCTTAACCAACTGAGCCACCCAGGCACCCCTTTTCTGTCCATTTTAATAATAAGTTAAAATAAAAACAATCCAAAAAATCCTCTCTATGCACCTTGCATGCTATGCGGGTTAAAGAGATTTCATGTTTTACGAATCATGCCTACTGAGTGTCTTTTCCTTGCACATCACAAGAACTAAACTCACGATTTTGATATAGTGCATTCTTGTTATGCTTAGTGCAGGGAAAGCAAGACCCAGGACCTCTATTACAGAGTACATAAAATTCCTCCTCTAAAAATCAAATTGCTTATTGGGAATGATTCCCTTTGCTTAACCTCTCACTGGTTTAGACCTCAATAGTTTTCTTCCTTCAGAAAAACAAAATAGCATCCCCATGGAGGGAAACTGTCAGTCCCATGTCAAAGTTCTTTTAATATTTAAGAATTACGTACATACTTATTGTATATTTTAATCATACGTTTCTCCACACGCATATGCCTGGATTCTTTTTCCTTCTGCATGATGCTGGTCAAAGTATTCCGTTCAAAGGAAAGAGGGTAGTCTTCCCTGAGTAGCTCAGTCAGTATTCAGATAATAGAGACAAATCCTTCAACATCCTTTTGTTATTCCAGATCAGTTCAATGGAAAGCATCTTTCTATAGATTTATTTTCCCTTGTCTGTCGAATGCCTGCAGAATGTTATCACCCTCACAGTTATAACCATGCTAAGGCATGGTGGCAACCTCTTGTGCTGCAAGGTTTAATGCTGTATTGTTTCCCCACCAATTGCTCGTGATCAAAAGTCTCCATCCTTTGATGCTTTACTGATATTTTGCAGGATATTTTGTGTTGCTGTCATAAATCCCTTATTTTAAGAACCAAACAGATGATAATAGGGCTGATAATCACATATTGCAAAAGTCACTCTTTTTTTTGGCACGATACCTTTTAAAGTCCTTGCACAGTTTAAAACTCACATAATCGAAGCCATGCTCTGACAAATGCCAGCCGGTGTCCCACGTGGCAACAAGCTGGACACAGTCAACAGGTCACCCAACATGAGATTCTGCAACTCTCAGGAATTTTTAAAATTTTAGGCCTGCATTGCTTTATTGTTTAGAACACGGTCAGACTGTATGAGTATTTTCATGTTGTAGGCCTTCAAATCCTACAATCCAAGTTAGAACAAATAAAACCATACGGTATTTTCTTCTGTCGTCTATATTTATGGAGACAACTCAATTTAAATAAAACTGAAATTAGATATATATTTTTTTGCATGTACCACTACCGAGAATGCATGTAAAGGGAAGAAGTTACCTGTGCCTAGCACAGTGTCAGGCATAGAGCTGGGGCTGAACGCAAATTGAAAAAAAAAATGAATGAATAAGTGAAGCCTTCCTGTCTTACTAAACCCTTTACTTAAAATGTCATCTCTCTGGTCATAGAATAAATTTTTAGATTTCAATCCTTTTAAACTTCTTTAGGCTTTACCATTCATTTTCTTGGCATCTGTAGTGACTGCTTCAGTGAGAACATGTTACTTATATCCTTTGTATTATTGATTGATTCTAAATGAAATGAGCATGAGTTGACTGATGGAGGTGCCAACAAAAGCCCCTTCTATCTAAGCCTGCGGAAGCAAAACGGAAGTTTCCAGAACAAAGTGGGACAGCTGCTCTAGTTTTGCACTGCCTGGGCTGCACCTGGTGGGCGGGGCTCCACGGCGACCCCTCCCACCTGCAGAGCATGAACCACAGGATAAGTGTTAAGTCCACGGAACACATCTTCTGCTTTATTCCCCCAACCACCTGCATGGAATGCCTTTCATTAATATGATCCATTTTGCATATGAAGATACAGAGATTTAGAGTTTATCCCAGGTTTGCTGCTAGTCTCTGACAGAGCTCAGACTGAAACTCTGGCTGCATCTTTAACCCCCTTGCTCCAGTACCTCATGAGACAAGAGTTGCTTAAAGAAATGACTGGGAAGGGAGAGAAATCAAAATCATTTTTTGAGTAATGAATATCATTCTGGGAAATTAGTCTGGATGATTAAAAACACGGAAAGACAAGATAACTATTTTCAACTCTCTGAAAAGCTATCATGCAGTAAAAATTCATTGAAATTTTTCTATAGAACCCCCAGTATTAGATGTTACAATGGAGAATGGGAGTTTTAGGGTGAGCAATTCAATCTCAATATATGAGGAACACTAGTAATATCTACGCCAAATAGATTACAAGCTCCTTTGGCGGGAAATAAAAGCTTTAACAGGAGGCATAATGAACACTTGCTAAGATGATAAAGAATGGATTGTAGATGAATAGCTGCACCAAATGGCCTTAATGTCCTTTTCAAACTAAAGATTTCATGATTCTGTGATTCAGCGAAGCTAATAAAAGGAGGAAGGATAAGAAAGGAGGAAGAAACATTAACTTACCACCTAGTTAAGAACACTATTTACGCAACTTCTCACTTAATACTACTCATCATGAGGTCACAGCTCATGGAAATCATCATTTCCATCTTACACACAAGAAGAAATAGGCCCTTCTCACAGACATGAAAACTGAGTCTTAGAGTATATCAATACTATATCCAACACCATACAGCCGTATAATAGCAAAGCCTGAATTGAACTTCTATTGTTTT